>NC_142589.1:58613026-58917818 GCF_965207765.1 Zootoca vivipara | reverse complement strand
CCACCTCCTAGCAGTTGCTTCAGCCAAGCTGGTGCCAAGTGTATTGCTCTGCTTTCCTTTAGACCACATCAGCGAGGCTGAGGGGTGGTGGTCTTGTTATCTGGGCAGCCCAGGACCTCATACACACTTCCCAGGTTTGGTCACTTCAGCACTGCTAGGGCAGCGGTTTGACTACCCCTGGAGGCGCATTCCATTGTCTCTTGAGACAGATGGATTCCAACAACAATGGTTCAGTTGACTTCTCTGCCTTTATTTAAGCTCTTCCTCAAGCTGGTGGATGTAGCATCACAGTGCCAGGTGCTGCACTGGTACAACCTGGCAAAGAGCATCCTTGTTCCATGATCTTTGCATGGAGGAGAAGGGCCATAGCTTAGGGATTAAGCATCTGCTTTGCATTCAGAACGTCTCAGGTTTGAGATCCGGCTTTAAAGGATGGGTTCACCTTCGTCTGAGATCTAGGAGAGCTGCTGCCTGTCAGAATAGACAATGCAGCTGGGTGGACCGGCGGAATGGCTTTATAAAGCAGCTTTTATTTTGTTCATAAGAAGGATTCTACACGAATAACCAGCTCAAAGTGTATCTTTACTACATACCTGTTCTCATATCACTTCCTGCTCAGGAGAACAGTGCTGCACACAGTCATGCATATAATAACCTTTTTAGGCTGCCTTCTTTTCTAGGCGTGCGGTGTAATTTCATTTATGGGAAGGAACAAGCTCTGAATCAGTTTAATGTGTAAGGCGGTGTATCGCCCTGGGGGCAGAACTGGAAAACAATTCAAGAGATGACAAAGGCTGCTATTGCCCAGGCAAAGTCCCAGCCCTACAGGAAGCCTTGGCCATCCTTTACAGGACAACAATGGCAAGCTTGGGTGATGGAGTCATTCCACTACTTGGTAACCCTTTACTGTCCAGAATGGGTGGGAAGCCTGGGGAAGTCCAATGACATTCAGAGGCGCACAAGTTCCCCATCCCTGCTTTACATTTTTGCTGTCTCAGGCTGTCTTCTTTTGCCCCCCACTATCTCTCCATAGGACATCTCACTGCCACAATGTCAGTCAATGTTTGCGGCTATAGACATTTCTGGGACTAAAGGCATTTCTCATTGACAGTATAATTTCTCCGCATCTTATTTTCTTGTTCTCTTGGGCAAGTCACCCTAGAGCTGTTACCAGAGATGAGTATTTCACATGAAGTATTTTCACATGAGTAGGACAGTACTTTAATAATGAGGAGGAATGGGAAGAGCAGAGTGAGAGCAAGTAGGTTAAGGAAACTTAACAGGGAAATCCTAACCAGGTCTGCTCAGAAGCAGGGATAGATGAATCTGTCCGTCTGTGGTTCTCTCATTTCTCCAGTCTTAAATTCAGTTCTCCACATTTCTGCGGCAATCTGCCTTAAGAAAACAACAACGCTTTATTACAATTTGTCAACATTTTAGTGTGCATTTCTTCTAATAAGCACATTTTTGTATTTTGACAAATACACACATTTTCGCAAGCCATGCCTGCTAATATAATGCATTCATATCCACTCTTTACCCCAATATATGCATTTTTGCACAAATGGCAAAATGTGGAAGCACAGCTCTCCAGTCAAGCAAAGTGCCAATTTCAAAAGAAATTGTTTTTGGAAAGTACAAATTTGATAGGTTTGCCTTTAACTGTGAACTGAATCGAATTCCCCCATATCCCCCGCTTGGAATTAAGTCTTGTTGAATTCTGTGGTGCTAAGTCCCAGGTAAGGACAGAGATAGAGACAGAGAGACATAGAGAGAGAAGCTTTACTCTGAATAGTTGGTGCATTGTGCTGCTGGGCAGTAGAGAAAGAAAACATAGGGTACTTCTTAGGGTGTGCCACTAGGGGTCACTCTTATGTTAAAAAAGGGCTTGCCCTCCCTGAGGAATTTTTTCTCTCAAGTTCATGATTTAGATGGGCAACCTGCCTGCTCATATATTCAAGTTGGGATCTATGGATGAAGGGTGGTATAACAACAACAACAACAACAACAACAACAACAACAACAACAACAACAACAACAAATTGAAATACATTAAAAAATTGTCCAGTAGCACCTTAGAGACCAACTAAGTTTGTTCTAAGTATAAGCTTTCATGTGCATCCACACTTCTTTATATACACTGAAACAGAAGTCACCAGACCCTTATATATAGTGGGAGA
This sequence comes from Zootoca vivipara, assembly GCF_965207765.1. Lineage (NCBI taxonomy): Eukaryota > Metazoa > Chordata > Lepidosauria > Squamata > Lacertidae > Zootoca > Zootoca vivipara. Next base: position 58,915,638 of record NC_142589.1, on the reverse strand, counting down.
GTGGGGTGGGTTTTCCCCCAGAAGGGTAGTAGGAGATGGGTGATTGACTCAATGGATATGGTAAACCTGTAGAGGACTGTTAAAGACTGCAATTAGTCCTACAGGAAAAAGCAAGGTACAGTATGCAGATGACCAAAAATAGCTTTAGCATGTGTAATGAGACAATAATCCAATATCTCTATTCAGACCAAGTCTCTCCATAGTTTCCAGTTTAGTAATAAGTTGTAATTCAGCAACTTCTCTTTCAAGTCTATATTGAAATTCTTTTGTAATAAGACAGCTGCTTTGAGATCCTGTATTGAATGTCCTGGGAGATTGAAACCTACTGGTTTCTCTGTCTTGTGATTCCTGATGTTAGATTTATGTCCATTTATCCTTCGGCATAGGGTTTGGCCCTTTTGTCCAATATAGAGAGCTGAAGGGCACTGCTGGCAATTATTATTATTATTATTATTATTATTATTATTATTATTATTATTATATAGAAAGCTCACATGTTTCACCAGAATCAGTACCTCCAATTCTATTCCTGACAGGCTGTAGAGAGTTTCTGCCTGAAGCTTCTTATAGCTCAGTCGGTGGAGCCTGATACTCTTAATCTCAGGGTTGTGGGTTCGAGCCCCACGTTGGGTGAAAGATTCCTGCATTGCAGGCAGTTGGGCTCCTCCTTACCAACTCTATGATTCAATGATTCAAAGCAATGGTCCACCTGAGGCAGTTGTCTGATTCTCTGTAAAGCAGCTTACATGTTTACATGGACGCTTACATGGGAAACTGCACAAGCCTCCCAGCCACCCAGCTACATTTATGAACACAGTCAGGAAAGGGGGGGGACATCATGGCTGAGGTGGCAAAGCATTAACCCCTGTTAACACAAGACTGCCATGGGACACACTTGTATGGCAGATGCACTGGTGGTTGTCACAGACTCACTGGCGGAGGAAGGGGGTGCCGGGGGTGCGGTCTGCCCCGAGTGTCATTCCGGGGGGTTGACATCACCCTCCTGCCCCCCTGGGATGCTCGCCATGGGCAGTGCCCTCCTGGGACGCTTGCCACTAGCTGCGGGCAGTGCCCCCCTGGGATGCTAGCCCCGCCCCCACGAGCGGCTAGCCCCGCCCCCGGGTGTGCAGCATGTGCGCCGCTCCATGTGTCGGAGCAGCTAGCTCCACCTCTGCACAGACTACATGGGAAGGATTTGCTCAGTGTGGGGCATTTGGAAGATGTGCTATATAAGCATGCGCAACAAATACCCAATCCTGTCTCCTATTAGAAATATGTGACTGGGCCATCCCCAAGAATGTTTGTTAAGAGCATATTTAATCTTACTCCTTAGGCCAAAAGGCTCCAAGAATGGCTTGCATGCAATTAATTCAAAGAAGACAGTTTCCTGTCTGCTGGCTTACAGCCTGAAGGAAATGACACAAAAGGAAAGGAGGTAGAGAGGAAGGGGGGGGAGCCAACTCAGGCACCAATCCTTTAAATTACATGAGAGTTACTCTATGTATGTATGAATGAATGACTGAAATAGAAATGGGTTTGGGAGAGGAGGAGCTAGTCTACTAGTTGAACTAATGGGATCATCCTGCTTCTCATCTTTTCCACTAGTATGTTTTGTAACACTGTATTCAGATGGAACACAACAACAGATCATTCTAGTCCAATACTGAGTTTCTGTCAGCAAGCAGTCTCTGTAAACTTACAAGTAGGACATGAAGTTGAGCGTCTCCACCCCCATTGTTCTGCCCTGGACACTGAGGTCCAGCTCCGAGGGCCTTCTGACAGTTCCCTCACTGCGAGAAGCAAAGTTACAGGGAACCAGGCAGAGGGCCTTCTCGGTAGTGGCACCGGCCCTGTGGAACGCCCTCCCACCAGATGTCAAAGAGAAAAACAACTACCAGACTTTTTAGAAGACATCTGAAGGCAGTCCTGTATGAGGAAGTTTTTTATGTTTGATGTTTTATTGTATTTTTTATATTTTATTGGAAGCTGCCCAGAATGGCTGAAGAAACCCAGCCAGATGGGTGGGGTATAAATAATAAATGGTGATGGTGATGGTGATGGTGATGGTGATGGTGATGGTGATGACGACAACAAAAACATCTTCCTGTTGTTCATCCCAGTTCAGCGATATCCTCCCCCTGTATATGGAAGATCCATTGCAAGTGGGGGCAGTGGTGACAAATCAGGATGAGCCGAGAACAGTATTAGCTTTTGTTCCTTCTCATGGTCCACCTCTGGCTTTTTAAACAAAACAAACCACATTGCTACATCTCCACAACCTTTCTTTCTCCACAGTTGCCACACCCTCCCCACTCATAGCTGTCAAGTTCTCCCTTTTTTTTAGGGAAATTCCCTTATGCTGAATAGGCTTCCTCGTGAGAAAAGGGAAAAGTTGACAGCTATGCCCCCACTGCATTGTTCTGACTCTTTCCCTGTAAAAAGAGAATTGGAATCATACACAGACTACTAGATGAGCAATGGGCTTTAAGAATTAGGTGGAAAATCCCTACAAAATATAGCATGTCTGATCCAATTTTAGCAAATGAAACAGATCTGGTGGAAAACAAATGCAATCCCACAGAACTTTCAGGCACTGTGTCCTTGAAATTCATTTTGGGTTGTCTTTGTTAGAGACAGAGCAGAGAGCAGGAACCGGGGAGGGAGGGAGGAATAGCTCCTCTGGTTTCACTTCTACCTCCCCCCCTTCCCTGCCTCTCCCCCGCCCTGCTTTCATTGCTCCTTTTAATGCCATATTTAATAGAAATAAATTAGAATAAACAGTCAGCCCTCAATGTCTAAAGACAGGTGGCAGAGTAATATTAAAAGAAAGGAATAAAAATTCATTTAATGAGCATTGTTAATTAAACCTGGAATTCAAAGAGGCCTGAGTTGTGGGAATTCAGAGGAAAAATGAAAATGAAGGGAACAATCGCTCCGGGCAGGAAGAGTGGAATGAAATTAAATTTAATGTGGGATTCTGTTTGTTAATGTCTATCACACATCATAGTGTATTACAGTTTAAGCTAAAGTGTTTCCTCCCTCCCAACTCTCTTCACACGCAAATGACCCACCCTCCCATTTTTCAAGCAGGCAGATTTCTGGAATGAAGTGGACAGGCTAGTATAACAGCAGCTCCTGCCCAAAAAAACAGAAGTCAGAGAGGCCTAGAAAGAGAGCACTGATCTCTTGACCACACCTGAGTAATTTTTAATGGACCTTAGTTGTGTAGCAAGTGGCACTATTTTAGGAAGGCTCCCCACTCCTAGTGTTTCAGACCACTTGCAATTATTTCTCAGAAGCATCAGTATTTCTGATCAGCTCTCTAGTTTGGCATGCTGTTGTTATAAACCAGAGCTGGGGAACCTTTGGTCCTCCAGATCCTATTAGACTTAGGCTACAACTCCCATCATCCTTGGCCACCGGCCATGCTGGCAGAGAGTTGGGGTCCAGCAACAACTGTAGGGCCATAGATCCCCCCACATCTGCTGTAGTGTAAAGAGAAGTCCACAAAACATGGTGGGTTCTGGTGCTGCTGGACTCCCATCTCCCACCAATAGGGATGGTGTGGAAATTACCATATATTCGCATTTTAAGTGGAATGTATCAAATCTGCACTTTCCAAAACAACATGAGAAGCAAAACATAGCCATTGAAAGCTGCAGTTATCAGAATTTCAGCGGAAGTATGCTTTTGGCTAGGCTGTGTAGATGTTCCCATTCCACACAAGCACATATTCAGTATGAAATTCCTGAGCAAAATTCCTGCTTTTGCTCTTTTCTTTTTAAAACCAGCTAGCTCTCATGGTTGCAATAATATGCTTGAGAGTGTATGGACAATGCTTGGCTAAATCTCAAAAACCACAGAGTTGAGTAATTTTCCGGTGGTCAACAAGTGGCCTGCATAGTTCCTTCTCCCTTCCTGTAACGAGCAGAAACAGAATACATAATGTGAACTATGGTTATACAGATTTATCTAATTTGCAAAAGGTTGCAGAATTCAGTTTTTCTTGCTGCAGATTTTTTTTTTTAAAAAAAAATCCCGATCAGAGTACATGTAGACTTGTAGAGGTAATCTTATAAGAGCCATGCAAATCCTAAAGTGGACTCATCTTGAAAATCCTTAGAAAATCCTCTTGGTGATACTTTCCTGTTGCTACTTCCATTGGAGTCTGTATCCCATGGAACCCTTACTGTACCCCCAAATATTGTATCACTACCACCAAAACACAAACACAAGATGAAAAGGTGGGAGGAAAGGGAACTGGCGATAATTATGACCAATGGGAAACACCTGGTAAAGATGGCATGCAAACATTGTGGTGGAGCTGGGAATCTAGCAAATACTTATTATGACTAGTATTATATTTATATCATTGTGTCAATATAGCTTGGGGGAGGGCAGCATACAATCCTAGTAGCTGACTGCTTATGCTATTCCTAGTCTTGTCCATTGAGCTGCCTGGGCACTGTAACAGCCAGCATTTAGCTGGTCATAAGGTACCCCTGACTGTTAGGTCCAGTCGTGGACGATTCTGGGGTTGTGGCGCTCATCTTGCTCTATAGGCGTTTGTCCGCAGACAGCTTCCGGGTCATGTGGCCAGTATGACTAAGCTGCTTCTGGTGAACCAGAGCAGCGCATGGAAATGCCGTTTGCCTTCCCGCCGGAGCGGTACCTATTTATCTACTTGCACTTTGACGTGCTTTTGAACTGCTAGGTTGGCAGGAGCTGGGACCGAACAATGGGAGCTCACCCCGTCGCGGAGATTTGAACCGCTGACCTTCTGATCGGCAAGCCCTAGGCTCTGTGGTTTAGACCACAGTGCCACCCGCGTCCCTTAGCTGGTCATAAGGGGGAGCAAATGCTTGATCTAGCCCCACTCCCAGCTTCTTCCAATCAATGATATTGAAGTTTAGCAATCCACCTTATTTAATTTAGGTCATAGAGAGAGAGAAACAGTGTGGCACAGTTATTAGAGTGTCAGAACAGTGCTGCAGCAGACTAGCATTGCCTACATCTCTGGAAGAGGCAAGAGTGCTTCTGAGCATATTCAAAGGCTGTGGACACATTTACCATTTATTCCACTGCCGGTGCTCTGTTTGATTGCTAGCTACCGGTACCATCCCTAAGTATTGCTGTAGTTTCTTGACGATTGCTACTGATGGAAATACTGGCCCTCTGCCCAGTTTCTGGCACGGTTAAGATGAGGTGTGTACATTTCTTGCAGCTGTTGCACATGCGCAGATAACAGCTTCACTGAACAGAAGTTTGGCACAGGCAAACAGAGCAAGTACAGTACTGTAGTGTGCATAGGAGCCAACTCCTAGGGTCCGATGTCACTTCAGCCCCCCCCCCATAAAATACTTGAGGGGGCCAGCCCTGGTGGTGTGCATCGGATGAAGACGTCTCTGCTCTCTCTCGCTGGTGGTTACAGTCAATTGAAAATGCAAGTTGAACTGCTGCTGGTATGCACACGTCATCCACATGTAGCTCAGTTTGTAGAGTGTGAGACTCTTAATCACAGGGTCACGGGTTTGAACATTTATTTAGGGATTTATTTATTTAGGGATGAAACACTGGGCAAAAGATTCCTGCATTGCAGGGGGCTGGACGACTAGATGATCCTCTCGTGGTCCCTTCCAACTCTACCATTTATGATTCTATGTCTGGGATTTGTAGGCGGGGCTAAGAAGTTAGTGGGTGTGTCTTCCGGACCATTCTGAGTCAGCTCTGCTTCCCTAGTGAGGGCTGTTCTCTAAGCAACCACTATAGCAGAGATGGGGAAGCTACAGGCAGGGAGCCAAGCCTCTCCATCTAGCCCTCAGGGCTCTGCGGAGGCCACAGCAGCTACAGAACTACATCCCTCCCCAGTCCTGCCTTGCACCCTCCTTGAGCATTGTTGCCTTGCTGCAATGTGTCCTTGGAACCTGTGATACTGCTTGCGCAATTACCCCTGGAGTGTGAACAAAACTAGCCTAGTATACAAACATGAAAGGAGCAGAGGAGGAGGCTTTATGTTCGGTGGGTGGGGAGGAACAGAACCTCAGTTAGTTAGTTATATTTATTTACTTGATTTAGGAAGGGCAGCTGCTCCCCTGCCCCCCTTGGCTACGCCCATGGGGCTTTCGAAGGCTACCAGCCATGCACAGCAATGCTTCTGAATACCAGTTGCTGGAAACCACAGCAGGGGATAGAGGCTCTTGTGTTCGAATCCTGCTTGCGTTTTTCCCACAGGTGACTGTTCAGCCACTGTGAGAACAGGACGCTGGATTGGATGGGCCATTGGCTTGACCCAGCAGGCTCTTCTTGTGCTCTTAGGCAGGGGTCCCCAAACTAAGGCCCGGGGGCCGGATGCGGCCCAATCGCCTTCTAAATCCGGCCCACGGACGGTCCGGGAATCAGCATGTTTTTACATGAGTAGAATCTGTCCTTTTATTTAAAATGCATCTCTGGGTTATTTGTGGGGCATAGGAATTTGTTCATATTTTCCCCCCAAAATATAGTCCGGCCCCCACAAGGTCTGAGGGACAGTGGACCGGCCCCCTGCTGAAAAAGTTTGCTGACCCCTGCTCTTAGGGAACTCAGATGTATTGCTCTGCTCATTTTTGCACAAGGCCCCTGGAAGGCACCTAAACCCACCTAAGCCCACCCCCACCGCCCAATACATCTACTCCTAGCCTCTTGGCTTCCTCTTCGCTTTGTTAGGGTTTGTTTTCAACTTCCACAGCAGCAGCAGCCACAGCAGCCTCAACAGCCCAAGAGAAAGGGTATTGTAAGGAGAGCGAAAAGTCTGGATTGCACGATCCCCACGAAGGCCGACTCGTCTCTCTGCTCCTTGCAGCCATAAATCTCTCTCGCAAGTGTCGCTCCGAATTGGGGAGGGGGGCGGCTGGCTGGGCTGGAAGAGCAAATATCCCCCCGCAGCACCCAGGAAGAAGGGCTTAAGAAGAAGAAGCCTCCGATGTGCCAGAGCAGCTGCTGCCCCCTCAGGGCTCCGCGCAGCCTCTTGGACTCTGAGCCCCTTTCGTGGGGGGCTGCTCCGAATCGCCTCCAAGGTGCAACTTTCCTGCCCACTCAGACACACACGCAGAGAGAGAGAGAGAGAGAGAGAGAGAGAGAGAGAGAGAGAGAGAGAGAGAGAGACACTCGCCTGAATCTCACAGGAGTGGCAAGACGGAAGGAAGGAGGCAGAGGAGAGCTGGGCTCGGGGGTGTCCTGTCTCCACCGCTTTGGCTTCGCACCTTTGCACCGCAGGGATGCATTGGAAGTCGGGCAACATCAAAGAGGAGCGCTACTACCTGCAGGTAAGCAAGCAGGACGCATCCTGGCTGGGTCCAAAGCCCTCCCTTGCCTAGCTCAGCCACGCTGGCTGGACATGTCAGGCAAGCGCGCCAGCGGCCGGTGCGAGAGGTGAGCTGCTTCCTCGCAAATAAGGTGCGCGTGCTTCCTCGGAAGCGCCGCTGCACGCAAGTCGGCTTTGTATCCGCGCAAACCTGCAGCAGAGGATCGTGGCTGTTAAGGCTGGCGGTTTTCCTTCTTTTTGCAGCGGCGTTCTCATTTAACGCTCGCTTTCCTGTTTCTTCCCTGAGTTTTTGCTTGGGAGTCAGCTCCACGTATGTTCGCGGTGGTTATTTCCACGTAAGGATGCCAACGCGTAGGCACGACCCCTCGGGAGTAAATTCCCTTAAGGTCAGACGGACTTACTTCCGAGGAAACATGCACAGGCTCAGGTTGCTGCTCCAGATCCTGTGCACGATTCCTCGGAAGTAAGTCCACTGAGCTCAAGGGGACTTTCTGACAAGTAAGTGGGCATAGGATGAAGGATGGAGGCCCGGCAACCTGCCATGGACTTCCTCGAGAGTCACTGGCGCTTAAATTTAAGTGAGCCCAAAGCATCGAGGGAGATATTGAATAGAGTTACAAAAATGTATTTTATTGTATTTATTCGTAATTAATGTAAGTTGCTAAAACAGTGTTTTATTTTTATTTGCTCAGTAATTATTTCCATTGAACTAATAAGACAGCTGGTGTGCGTGGCGCTGTAAGTTGCCAAGGGGTGCCGGGCCAAACTCTCTCTGCTTCAGCCCCCCATCTGTAACCTGGACATCATAATATTTGCAGGGCTAAGATCATGAGATGGTGCGCGGGAAGTATTTGGGTTGCTGGAGCTGAACTATGGAAATGCTGCAGCTATCAGACGCAAAACGGCGTCCCTTTAAAGGCCTCGATCCAGCACAAGTTAGACACCAGCTCCACGGAGGGAACTCAATGGAAGGCATCTAGGGAAAAGCTCACATCTCCCAGTGAGATCAGTGGAGCTCCCTTAGAAGACCAGTGCCTTGCCTGGATCGTGCCTTTTACTCTAGAGGAATTCCTTTGCACGTCAACTAGGAGCAAGCTCAGGGATGGGAAAGCGAACCGGATGAGGACTCCTGAACTTTCCTTTCCCTCCGGCAGTCCTTTTAAGACCTCTTAAGTCTCTTCCCTTTCAATATTTCACCTAAAAGCAACCGACTTCAATCAGAGCAGGATACATTTCCTCCTGACCGCCAACAACCCACCCCAAGCCCTGGTAATCCGAATTGTGAGTTCCCCATGCAAAAAACGTTCCCTCGCTGGTTGTCTTCTAGAGGGGTATCGTTGTCCTCGTCTATATTAGTGGTCTCGTGACGCTGATTTGCCTGCAGAGCGAACCATTAATAATAATAAAAAGACTATAGATTCTCTGTCTTGGCATTCATCACAATTAAAGCAATAGCCAAACGCACATATTAAAAAATCGAAAAATATTCCCCTACTGAAAAACCCTGATCGAAATGCTAAAAGAATACATTGTATTTTTATTTTTTATTTTTAGTTTAGTGTTTATTTAAAGTTGTACCTCTCCATTTAGCTTCCTTAAGGCTTCGAAGGCAGCACCGGCTCCTGGAACAAATATGGTTTGTTTGTTTATTGCCGTTTTCTTGTCATTTATGGCCATGATCCAGCCAAACTCCGGCTTCCTTTCCCCCATCCTATTCCTGAGCCTATCTTTGCTTACTTGGAAATAATTCCCTCCTGTGCTGAGTGCGTCCTAGTCCCAGGTAAGTATGCCTAAAATTGCAGCCGGGTGAAATTCATGGGACCTGGTGCCTGATCCTAGCCTCGTGCACTAAAGCGAAAATCCCTGGGGCTTCCACATTTTCTAAGCAAGTTTGCTGAGCATTGCACCTTAGCTATGAGTGTTTCTAAATTTGACTGGAGCCTGTGGTGGTGGTGGTGGTGGTGGTTGTTATTTCTTCTCCTCCCCTCCCCCCTTGAAGGCTCTCCCCCTGTCTCCCCTCCCTTCCCCTGCACCTGCCCCTATCTCTCCCCCACCCCCTCGCCCAAATAAAAGGAACCAGCTGTAAGAAATGCCACGCGACCATGTCCTAAGGCTTCGCAGTGATTTATTGAAACGGTCTCTAAGAGATTCAGAAGCCACATCAAATGAATGAAGCCCACTTTAAGTGGCGGGAGTGGCAACTGGCAGAGGAAGAAGCGGGGAGGGTGTGTGTTATGTTCCTGCTGCAGGAGCCGCTTGCTGTGTTTTTCTGTTTCTTTTTCCCGCCTCCCTCCTTTTAAAGATACAAATAGGTATCTCCATTGGGTATGCGTGGGCGCAATTCAATCCACAGTGCAGCGCGGGTTCAGCCCCATCCTGTACATGATTGCCAGGAAGTCGATATTAGATTATGCGCCTGCGGCCCCAGGGATATTCATTCATTCTCTCTCTCTCTCTCTCTCTCCTCTCTCTCTCTCTCTCTCACACACACAGATGCTTTTTTGCAAACCGCTTGGTTCTCCCCCCAAAAAATAAGCGGTATATAAATCTTATCAAATAAATATATTAAGCACCTTTGCAAATAAATAAATAACAGCAACCAAGGAGAAAGTTTCCTTCCGTTTGCACAGGACTTACGGTACTTCCAAGAAAGCATGCAGGCGCTACAAGACGACCCCCTTTCACTCTGCTGCAGTTCCTTCGACGCGCAAAAACTCGCTCGCCTAGTCCTGTTTGGTTTCGACAGCAGAATCCCCCTCGCGCTCTTCCCCGCGCTGTCCTGAGCAGGCCTCTTCCTCCCTAGTCAGAAGAAGCAAATCTTCGCATGGGTTCTTCAACCGGAGGCTCACTCCCAAGGAAACCTGTATCGCCAGCCTCCGCTTCTCCCACCATGACATGGTTGAGATTTCAAAGCGGTCGCCTTGGGATGGAACGTGTCCAGAGAAGTTTTGGAGTCAGCGAGTCTTCGCAGGGACATGTAGAGAACTGTGCGCCCCACTTCCTTTTTCCCTTTTGAAAAGTTGCTTTTCCCTGTCCGGCTTTAGGACGAGCCCTTCATTGCTCTGTCCACGCCGGTGGTGGAAAACAAATCCGCAAATATAAGCTGGTCCTAAAATGCTATCCTTCCACCTCAGCTTGTTTTCGCAGACCTGAATAAAAAGCGAGTATCAGTCCAGTGTTCCTCCTCCAAATCGGCGACACACGGCCTAGTTATGCTCTCCTCTTTTCCTCTTTGAACTTCCAAATAAACGGTGGCAGTATCTGAACATCGCCTTCAGATGTTGTTTCCATTGTTCCAGCTCAAAGGGAGGCGGGTGGAGTCGACTCCAGGTCTTTTCGGATTGCTTCCAACTGTCCACAAATCCCGGGGTCCTCTTCACTTTGTTTTTGAAAGAAAGCACAAAAAGAGACAGAGAGGATATTGTAGATCTTGGGGGGAATTTCAGAAAAGGGGTGGGGAAGAAACGTTCAAAGGGCCGGAACACCATCCTTTAGCCGAGGAAAGACTTGCGCTTCAGATCGTCACATTTGCAGCTTTTTCTTTTAGTGGGAAGAGACGCGTGAGTCAACAGCGCCAACTTTTCAGCGTGCTTACCAAGAAGCAAATCCTGCTATGTTCAAGGAGGCTTAGTCCCAGGGTAGTCTGCACATGCTTAACCTGAGAAGCCCTGATTTATACAGAAGTCTATCAAGACTGTTAAACTATGATAGCTCAATGGAGCCTGCATGTACAGGACCAGTATACCTCTGAATGTCGGAGGCTGCTGAGGCAAAACGACAAGGAAGGCCACGACTGCCCATCACCTCCTTTGTGCACACACCATATCGCACATTAAAAGCATACATCTCAAAATTATCCTGGGAAATGTAGTTTAAGGGTGCTCTGTGGGGAGCAAACTATAGTTCCCATGATTCTTTTTGAGGGGACAGGGAGGTGCTTTACATGTATGGTGCGCGAGTGCCAGGAACGGGCCGCTCTTGCAACGAACGCCCTTGCTTTTCCACTCAATGGGTTTTGGGTCTCATCCTGCGAAGGTGGCTCTTGTGGAGAGAGGCTCGTTCGCCTTTCACTCGTGCTCGTACTTTTTAACGCGTGTGTTGAGGTATGTAAAGACTTGGTGCTGAAGGAGACTAACTTTCTGCGCCTCCTGGAGGCACCTATGGGTGCCTGGCCGGCCAGGGAGCAGGGCGTGTGTTGATGAGGAGACTAAACGGAGGGCGAGGTGGATGGGCTTGAAGAAGGCGCTAGGCAGTTCTCCAGTGAAATGACACATCACAGTCTCAGCTTATACAATAGATGAGTAGATAAGCAAATTGTGCGCACATCAGAACGGGATCTTGCACAGAAAAGAAGACAGATAGTAACGAGGGGGACCTTTGAAGGGCCAGGTCGCTGGGAAGATTATTTGCACGCACTGTAGTATACTTCAGGTTCCTTCTGAATATTGTATAGCTTAATTGTGGCGCTCTCTCCCTCGCGCCCCTCTATAATGCCTGGTTAACACGTTCATTCCTACATAGTCACAAATAGTTTTTTTCTGGACAGAGAATACAGGTTTGTGTCTCTTTGAAGTACATGTGAAGCGGGATCCCATTCACGTTTACTCAATGGTAAGCTCCTCTATCTTCGGTGGTGTTTTACTCAGGAGCGAGTGTGAGCTGAGGCACTCGCCTCTTGGGTACGCTGTATTAGGGCGGCTGTTAACCAGCGAGTTACGCGTGCGTTCAGTTACATACGCAGCGTGTTCGCACGTTACACGAAACACGAGGTACAAGCTGTCTACCTGTGTGCAGGCGCTTGTGTGAAATTGTACATTTGCACACTTAGCTATTAGGCACACAGACTGTACATGACACTTCTTGAACGCACAGGTACACAGCTTGCGCACTCCTAAAACGTTGTGAGCGTCCCCCGTGCGGGTGTGTGCGTGCAAAAACACGTTTGTATCTAGCTGAAGCGTCATAGATTCTACAGAGGGTGGGATGTCTCCAAGGATTCTGGGATTCGGGCTCCAGCTGCTCTGTGCGGAGATAATTTCTGCATGCTGCGATACGTCTTTGATACTACCGGTAGTGATATTTCAGGCAGACACTCTTAACCAGCGCGCGGGGAAATGCTCTGTTTGCTAGTTGGGCTTTCTCAGGTATTTGCAAGATTGAAAAATGAGCTGGCCAATCAAGCCACCTGCAACGGAAGGCGGGGATCTACTGGGACTCCCTCCTGTTTTCTTTTGGTCCTTAAGAAATAATCATCGTGGGCCTTCCCCCAGATTTGTCCTCGGGAACTAAGGACGACCTCGCCAGCGTGGCGGCCTCCAGATATTTTGGACTACAATTCACATCAGCATGGGCGTAGCCAGGACTTATGTGTGGTGGGGGCAGGCTTCATGTTAAGGGGAGCAGAACCTCAGTTAGTTAAGTATTTTTATTGATTTACTTGATTTGGGGAGGGGGTAGCTGCCCCTCTTTCCCCCCTTGGCTACGCCCATGCCCATCAGCCTCAGCCAACATCTGGAGGGCGCCCGGCTGGCGAAGAGCGTCCAGGGAACTGCGCTTCCAATGTTATTCTAGCATCGATTTTGTTCTTCCGGTCAGAAATGTAAGCACCGTTTCGGAACTCTCTGGATGGGCAGCTTTTCAAAACAACCTGCCTTTGTATATATGGCGCAAACAGGACAAGATCCGGACTCAATGAAGAAAAATCTTAAGGCTGCAATCCAGCGCACACTCACTTGGGAGCAAGTGCCACTGAATTCAATGGGACTTCCTTCTGAGTGAAGATGTTGCACTGTAAGGGTGTCATCCTGCGGGCACAGATTCCAGAGGCAAACCCTACATACAGCACTTAAATTGTCACAGTCGCTTTTTGTATTAATGTGCAAAGACTCCAGTCCCCCTCCCACCCTTAACTGCCCACCCCAATCCTCCCCCTCACCCCTTTCCTTCGCACCCACCTGAGAAAGAAACGATGTTAAAATTCATTTCCGAAAGTGGAGAGGACGGGAGAAGGAGGCGCGCCCCTAGGTTTAAGCCCATCACAATCCTATAGCAGGAGCGTCTCAGTATCCAAATTGGGGCCTTGAATTGCGTGTGTATGGGTCGTTTCCCCGGGGACTGACCCCGCGGGATTTACTTCCGAGTAAACTTGCTGCAAGGCTCCGATCCTAAATACCCCCAGCAGCTCCAGCCTTTGCTTAATTACACTGAACTTAGCGGATAGCGCGCTTGAGTCTGCGTGACTGAATCCCTGGACTGAAAACGCGTCACGTGAAAAACAGTTGCCTTGGCTCCCACGTGCAATGCGATTAAAACAGCGATGAGAGTTAATTTTTCAAACTTTTGGCTGTGGGGGGACGACTGTGAAAGGGAATATGGCCTGATTAAAACACACCCACCCAACAGCAGCAACTTCAGGGTGGATTAAAAGTGGAGGGTAACTCCCTTCTCTCTCCTCGGGATGCCGTTTATCCAACGCCCTTCGTTTTCAAGAGGGAGCCAACCTTCCTTAAATAAATATAAATAGGCTCCAACTCCCCCCCCCCCCAACCTCTCTTACTACGCGTCCTAAACTGGAGCGCTTTCCCAAGCGCAGCAAAGCCCTTGTCCATTTCAGCAGCCGCGGAAGTCGCGCTTCGCTTGAGAGTTTCTGCGAGCTAGCTGGGCGGATCGATGTTTTTCCATCGCTGCGGGGCCTTCGCTTTCCTTGCTGTCTTTGATACGGAAGAAGCAGCAGGAAGGGAGCGGGGAGGTGGGGGCAGAATTATCACCTTGTTGGGCCTAATAAAATTAAAGCTAAGAGCTGTACGTAGAAAGCCGCCGCTCTCCCCACCCGTCCACCAACAGCCAGAAGAGAGTCTTGGGGACGCCGCTCTTCTGCCCTGCGCGTTCCCCAGATGTCGGCCCACCCGGGACACAGCAGGCTCTAGTGGGGCTCGGGTCCTTCTCTCCCATCCATCCCGCTCTTTCACAGTCGCTCCTTTGAAGTTTAAGGAGAAGTCGCCAAACCCCTTACAAATGCAGAAGTGGATTTGAAGTTGTAACCAACCAAATATACTCAAGAGGACAGCCACCGATATTAATGGACCTAACTTAGTGATGCTCATTGGTTTCAATGGGACCGCTCTGGGTAGGATACAACCCGCAGTATTGTCATTAAAAAGACAATACAGTAATAACATAAAATGCCCCTTCTCCTCGAGGAAGAAACATTGGCCATTTGTGAAAGCGGCACTTTTACACATCCAGATGTTTTAGGAGTTTGCATGAAGTGGGATTGGAAGGGATGTGTAGCGAGAATAGACAAGTATTGAAGTTTCACCTTTTATTAAATATAAATCCCCCCCCCCATGGAGGTGGGAATAAAAGCTAAGATCAACAATCAAAGCAGAATTTGAATTTCTGGCAAACAGTTGTGCCCAGAGATAAGCAGATCTACTAGCAGGGCAAGCCTATACAAGTCTACTCGGAAGCAAGCCCTACTGAGCTCCATGGGCCATGCTCTCAAGGAAGATTGTGCATAGGATTGCAGCCTTAGGTGATAATTAACTTAGCTTTACTGCTAAGGGATACGCTGCAACCCTAACGCTACTCGCCCGAAAGATGCGTCCCAATCAAAGTGTTTAGTGAGATTTACTTTTAAGTAATTATACCTAGACTAGGAATACAGATCCTATGTCTGTTACACTCTGAATTAAATTCCACTATATTCAGTATGGATCTATGTGCGCGTAGGATCGCAGCCGATCTTGAAATGATTCCTCGGAGATAAATCTCCACTCTGTTCAGCGAGGCTTATTCCTCCTCAAGCTCCCCGCTACTTATTTCCACTTGGGCTGCCATGCGCTGGGTCTCTCTTCCTCCGCGACCCCGCGCGTTCAGACGCCGTTTTGAAGTCTGCGGAAGCCGAATTCATCCTCGAAACACCCAAGGCGACGGCCGTGCGCTCTGTCTCTTTAACGCGCGCTCCCGGCGCTCTGGGCGCGCTCCCGCCTCTATAACTGGAGTCCATGGAGTTGCATTGGGCTCAGAGGGAGCAAGAACTCGGGAGCATAGGCTGTTAAAGGGAAAGGCTCGCGGGGAAAGAAGAAGCCACCATCCCACCGCGCCGCTCGCTGGGCTACCGGCGGGGGAGGCCATCCATGGCAGCGCAGATAACCACCAGATTTTGACGGATTCTTTCGCCAGGGTTGGGGGCTGCTTTCGTCGTTGTTATTCTCATCCACCTCCAACAACAAACACCGCTCGCCCACCGTGTTTGGGGACATTTTCCTAGAAGATTTTCGTTGTTGCTTTTTTGGCTGCTGTCCAGATGTTGGTTCACACATATTCCGCCATGGTGAGTTGGACTTTGTGTGTCTGCGCGCATTTGCGGGGGGGGGGGGCGGACGGGGACGGTGGGAAGGAGGAAAAAGAGAAGAAAATACGCTTTCCGCTTTCTCTATCAAGCTCATTCGAAGAGAAAGTTAATTGAAGGAACCCTATACCTCCAAATTAAGAGAGATTTCACCCTTTAATGTCGGCCAGATGTCAGGGCTCCGCAGCGTCCCCAGTTGATGGTTTAATTCTTTCCTTTGGAGGATTGGGAGGAGGGGGACACACCGAGGCGGCGGAGTCGATTACAAAAGCAGGGGGAGAGAGGAGGAGAAGCCAAGGAGACCTTTCCGACGTGCTGCTTCTGGTAGTTTGCAACTAGCAAATAAAAGGCGCAATGTCTATGGAGAGAAGGCTTTTTAAAAATTAGTATTGTTTATGCAACGGCTGCGCATTGTTGGTTCTCTTCCCCCTCCCCGTTCGGATTTCACTATTTTTCTCCTTGCTGAAAGCAAAACGAGATGCCGGAGGGAAGGGGTTCAGTTGCTATTGGGGGGGGGGAGATTACAGTAAACAAAGCAAGGACTGTCTCCCCAATCGGGAGCGAAAACGGCCGGGGATGCCTTTGCCGGACACCCTCAACAAACTCTCGTGCTTTTGTTGCGTCTAGGGTGCTTTCCCCCTCACAGTTAAAAAAGTTAAGTTTGTTTCTAAGCGAAAAAGTCAGAGCAGCTGCAAAGAGGAGATTGTTAGAGGGTGGTTTCCCCCGCTCGCCGTCGAATGCCCAAAGCGGTGCGCTTTTTGTCGAAGGCAGGAGCTGCGTTTTGGCGCAGAGGCTGCTCGGCTTGCCCTGGGGTGGGGTGGGGGGAGAAGGCGAGGAGGAGGAGGGCTCGACTGGCGGGAGATGCGCCTTGCCTGCGGCTCAGGTGTTTCTGAGGCAGGACGCCCTTGGGGAACTGCGATCTTAGGCCCGGTAACGCGCCCTTCCCCGGCGACGCTGCGTCCCCGGAGGAGCCATGCAAAGAGGGAGGGCAGGAGCAACAGAGTCCCTGGCAGCGTGGCTCTCTCCGGTGACCATTTTTCTTTCTTTCTTCCCTTCTTCCTTCCTCTGCTTGCGTGTCTAGGACCGCTCCGATGGACTGAACGGGAGCTCTACCGGAGGCCGCCTCTCACAGCTGTCGTCGCTCAACCAGGCGGCGGCGTACTCGTCGGCTCCCCCTCTGTGCCACACACCGGCCTCGGACTTCCAGCCGCCTTACTTCCCGCCGCCTTACCCGCAGCCGCCGCTGCCCTACTCACAGAGCCAGGAGACCGGCTACCCGCACCTAGGCGACCCCTACACCGCCATCAACCCCATCCACCAGCATCAGCAGAGCAGCTGGCACTCCCAGCGGGCGCGCCAAGAGGAAGCGGCCGCCGGCCTCCTCTCGCAGACGCACCGCGCGCTCGGCCTGGACCCGCGCAGGGACTACCCCGGCATGCCGCGCTTGCTCCACGGCCTGGCCGACGGGGCGCACGCCCTGAGCGACGGGCCGCTGGGACTACACGCCCTGGGCCACCACAGCATCGAGGACATTCAGGTAAGCACGCAGTTGGCTCGGGCGGCTCCCCAAAGGGGGGGATCTCCGGGAAGGGGAAGAAAATTCGGGTCCTGGTGGCGAGCGCTGTTGTCGAGGGACGCGCAGTAAAAGTGAAAGTGGCAACCACCTGGGGGGAGGGGTGCTTTCAAGCCCCTTCTCCAGCAAATATTGCGGGCTGCTCGGAACTGCAGCCGGAGCCTGTCTGTTGATGCAGAAAGAAGTCCCACCGAGTTCAAAGCCCTCCATCCTCCCCATGGGAATCTAGCGTGTGTGTCTGCTTACGTCGGTGGTTGGCCTGTCACTGACTTGGGAAGCCCCCCGGGAGAAAGTAAGGCAGGAGAAAGGGATGGGGTACTACAAGCAGCGGAGCCTCCCACTCCTCGTCCCACAGTTCAGGCCCGCCATCCCGTCCCCGCGCCTATCGAAGTCGAATTTCGATTAAACCTTTTCCGATTAAAAAGAAACAAACGCCGCTCCTCTGCCGAGACTTTCCCGAGCCGTCCCTCTTCACCGCCGGGAATTGTAAAACAGTGGCGAATATATCAAACGAGGGTTTGATGTCAGCTTTAAACTTTAAATGCCTCCTTAGGTGATCCCCCTCTTCTCTCCACCCCATCTAAAAAAAATCGTAATACATTGCCCCTTTCTTCCTCCCCAAATCACTGCCTGCTTCAAGAGAGGCCGATGCGTCTTTCACAATTCCTTTCTTTAAAAGTCATTTTACTAAATACCCCAAAGCGTTATTATTTTTAAAAGACGCAAGCTTCACTCCTGTCATTACCCAAAATCTGATCAGATGCGTTTTATTTATTTTAAAATGAAGTGATGGGACGTATATTTCCAACACTTTCAAGTAAGAAAACGGCGATAATAACTGTAGTTGACGAAGATGAAAACTAAACGCGGGAGGAGGGGGGACACAGAGAAAAAAATGCCTCCCTCAATGCTGAAGTCCTATCTATACCTACCGGAGAGTAAGTTCTATTGAAATCGGTGGGACTTATTTCCGATGAGATAATGGTCAGGATTCGTTAGCTTTCCGCAAGTGGACGGTTTTTCAGAATATTCGACCCTTCTTCCCTGGAAAAAATGGTTTCTAGAGTCAAACCCAGAAGTCTGTTGTTGGCCATTGCGAATCCTCCGCTCGCCTTTTCTGATTCTTTCTTTCTCTTTCTTTCTTTCTTTCTTTCCGCCCGTCGCACCATCGGATTTAAAACGGCCAAGAATCGTTGAAACGGCTAACAAAAAAGAAAAAAGGGTCTTGATCCGGTTTCAAGCAGAACACACCGCTGCAAAAACAACACAACACAATACAAAAAATACCGTTTCGGATTAGGCTGGACAGGACACATTAGAGTTAGACTGAGGGAAGCGTAGAAAAGGGGAATCCCGTTTTGGATTACGCAGGATCCCTGCTTCAAGAAGTGTCTTGAATTATTTTAATCCTTTCCACCTACTTTTTGCCCATCCCCAACCACCTACCTGGCCATGTTTGCTCCCAAGTAAGGGACTTTGGCTGCGATCCTAACCATGTCTACTCAGAAGTAAGTCATGCTGAATTCAGTGGGGCTCACTCGTAGATAAGTGGGGTTAGGATTGCAGGCTCAGGGTTTTTCCTTACTGCACAATACTTTGCATTGCTGCTCCTTCAGACCTAACAAAGGGCTCGATCTCTAGCCGGAGGAGTTTTGCATCCCGTGGATTTCCGTGGGAGGTTTAAATAAAAACTGGCTTTTGTTTTTTACTCTCTCCAGTTGAATTCAACTGGATTTTGAAACGCTTAATTCCGGATGGCTCAACAACCCCCCCCCCAACAATAAGAATATGTCCCTGTATTTTAAAAATACGCTTAAGGCTGAGAAGTTACTAAGGAATAAAAAATGAATAAAAATCCTTCCAGTAGCACCTTAGAGACCAACTAAGTTTGTCATAGGTATGAGCTTTCGTGTGCATGCACACTTCAGATACCTTCAGATACAATGAGAAGGAATCTCATTGAACTCGGTGGCACCTACTTCTGAGTAATCTTGCGCAGGATCGCGCTACTTCTGTGTATTCGTGTATGTGGACTTGAGGTCTTTTGCTGCTGCTGCCGGTAAATTTGGTTGCCTCCGACTAACTTATACCTAGAGTAGACGCATTTAAATCAATGGACCGAAGTTAGTCATGCCCATTCATTTCAATGGCTCTAAAGCAGTACACAACCCATAGCTCCCTGATTTATTTTTATTATTTTAATAAGTGAAACACTTAAAAATAATAATAATGGACCTTTCCCCAATCATCTGGTCGTTTTTGTCATTCTTATTTTCAACAATCTTTCCTCCCCGGGGCATTTTGCCATCTTTTTGTTGGCTACTACCAACTGAGTCTCTCAAAACTGTTTACAAGGAGAGATGACAATCAAGGTCCCGAGCAATTATTGGGCCGTTTTGGGTACATATCTACAGGCGGGGGTGGAGTTGTTGGCTTAGTCGAGGACTTTCTCTGCTAGGAACCAGTTTGAACAACTTGTCCAGAACCAAAAATAGGAAAATGACATTGTGGGGTGGCTTCTTAGTAAACCAAAACAAAAAACCTTTTAGGTTTAAAAACCAAACAAACGAAAGCCATAATTGCCCTATTGATGTTTCGCAGCAATCACTTTCTGAGTTTTGAAAAATACTCAAAGTGCAAGGAAGGGAACTCCCAGTAATAGTTAAGTAGAAGTAAGATGCCGGGAGGGAGCCCCTACTTGGATGTTTGTTTTCCTCCTGAACACAGCAATAATTTAGCTCCTGGTGCCAGCAAAAAAGTAAATAAGCAAATACAATTCATATGCTCTCCTGAGTTCAAGTTTATTCAAATAAGGGCTTGCTCCAAAGCTTGAATCGCAGGGTTGGGTCCCAGTTGTTTCCACGGGAGCTAAACAGATGAATAAATCTCTCCCTTTATGGGCTTAATGGGGGCTCAATGGGGTTTAGAAGTTACATGTAGGTAGCTGTGTTGGTCTGATATAGTCGAAACAAAAAATAAATAAAAAATCCTTCCAGTAGCACCTTAGAGACCAACTAAGTTTGTCATAGGTATGAGCTTTCATGTTCATGCACACTTCATTTAGCTGAATTATGCTATGTATCTGGATACATAGCATATATGTATGTTCTGGATTCTCTTGAGGTTTATTTCCCCCTAGAAACAAGGCCTTCGTGGTGTGTGTGTGTTTGTTTCTGGTTGCTTTTGAGTAATAAAAGGGGGAGGGCCTGCCAGGTTTCCCCCCCCTTTCCTTCTCTCTCCCTCTGAATTATGAAACAAAGTTTCTCAAAATATGAAAAAGTTATTTAACGATTCCAACGCCTCTTTAAAACTCCTGTTTGAGAGAAATGTAAGATGTTGTAAGGAGATAGTTTCATTTCCTCTTACAGATATATATATATATTAAACCATGTTTAATTTCTCTAGGAAACCCCTATATTTGATGGAGATGTGGGTTGGCTTCTTCATCTCCCCCTATCCCACCCACCAAGCCCCACACAGCTTAAACTTTATATTCCCATCTAGTGTCTCGAATGTTAAAAACGCTTCATGTGGATACTTGCAGTAATCCTTGCACAACAACTCTGCATGCTAAGGCCACGTAAATAATCTTTGCCCGTTGTTCTTTCAGGCTGTGGATGAAACTGGCATGAATCTCTTGGACCAGTCTGTGATCAAGAAAGGTAAGGAAACTTGTCTCATTCGGGGATGGTTTCATGGTTTCACGAACAGGAGGGGGGGGGTGCTTTGGCATAGCCAATTGGTGTTTGTTTGCATTTGGATGTAGTAGAATCCAGGCTATTGAGACGATCCCTAAGACTTTGGCCTCTCTTCAGATTCCCCATCTTTGCTCTTCAACGTAAGCCCATCCGGCTTACTGCTGTTTTCAGATCTGGGATTTGACGGAAGCTCTGCTTTTGTTGAGGGATACACGGGGACCCTAGTACTGCTCAATACTTTTTGGCACCTGAGGCAAACTTCACAATGGTGCCCAAGGAAGAAAGGGGTCAAGGGGGAGAAAGAAAGATTGGCATTGGGATCTGCTGCCCTGGTGGACCCTGCCACCCGAGGCAGTCGCCTCACCTTGCCTCATGGGCAGCCTGGCCCTGGGGGACCCCTGCCTTCCCCCCCTGAACATAAGTAATTAGTTCAGGGAGCCTTGACCCTGTGGCCCAATACATTATCTCATGCTTCTAGATGTATATGAAATAACAGTAACGTGTGGACTTGTAGTGGAAGAGAAAATGGGGGTGTGAGAGGAAGTGTACAAAATCCCCCCCTCTTTCTCTTCTCTCTGCCCATGTGTGCCATATCGATGCCAGTTTAGGCACTCCTAATGGGAATGCCAGTCTTCAGATTTGGGGGCACTCCAGAAGAGAACAGACCCTGAGAGCTATTGATTCACCCTTATCTCTGCTGCTGTGTGGGAGATAAGGGCTTCGTGGTGATGGTAGTGGCTTTTAAGGCTTGGGTCTCCCTGCTTCTTTACACGCACACCCCCAAGGCATTTTTGGCTGGCCTCTGTCTGAGTGTACCCACCACCGCTAGAGCTAAATGCACCACAGTTACTGAGGCAAAGACATTTGGATTTTGGAGTAGAAAGCAAGCAAGGAAGGAAGCAGAGCTTTCCAGTCTAGTCTGTGACTGTTTCCTTGGCTCTTCCTGAATTCTCCTCTCAGATATATTAAATACAGTATATTATTCCCTGGGCAAATTATTGATTTTGTTTATTTATGCAAAGGCTTGCTCATCTCCAAATTGTAGAAATAGCTGTAGACCTGAAATAGTTTTGGAGAAGTGAGGAAAGGACTTGTAAGGCCAGTGGGCAGTATTTTGTGTGTGTGTGTGTGTGTGTGTGTGTGTGTGTGTGTGTGTGTGTAAGTAAAGCTAGTGCATTTTGTACAGCACACCCTGTACACTGTCAAAATGATCATCGGAACAGATGCCACTTAATATCTCATGCAATAGTCTTCAATGTTTTTCAGACCATGGGACCCCCATTAGCCCAAACATGCATTTGGAGACCCACTTCCTAAATTTATTTTTATTTATCCTACCACACATTTGTATGATGTTGATGCTGCTGCTGCAGCAGCAATGCACTAGTGAAAACCAAATATCAAGAGGATAAAATTTGGTGACTTGAGACAGGGATAAGTCCACACCATATGTTTATAGCACATTAAAAGCATACATCTACCTCCAGAATTCTGGGAATTATAGTCTACCCTTAACAAACTACAGTTTCCAGGATTCTTGAAGTGTGGGGTGTGTTTTAAATCTATGGTGTGTACAGAGCCCAGGATGGGCCCTTTTGTATTTATTTCAGTCACACCTGCCTTGGGATGAAGCCCACTGGACAATAGTGGGACCTTTTGAGTAAACATGTCTGAAGTCAGGCTGCACAAACAACAAAATGAAAGAGGAAAGAGAGTGATAGGCTCGACATTTTCATCAGTAAATTTGTGTTGTTTGTTTGTTTTTCCCTGGGGTGGTGAGGGGAATTTGAATGCTTGCTTTTCTTGACTAGAAAACTCATTATTAAATCAAGCCATTGATTAATGTGCCCTGGTGCTTCTCTGAAGGCCTAAGATAAGGATCTGCTGTTCCCTACCTATAAACTCCTAGCACATGGCAGGGGCGGAACACGGCATTGTGTGTCTCATAGGCTGGAAAGTTTTATGTTCTAGGAAAGCATGATTAGTAAGCATAGTGATCTATGCAGTTTCTTAAGGTGCTCAACCTCCTGGAATGGTGTGGTTTGAGTGGGGTGGTGGGAGCAACAGTAGAGGGATCAGTTAATTCTCCAATTGAAATCTCATCAAAGCAGACCTGGAGTCGGCAAAAACTCTGCCCAGCTCTTCAGTAAAAGTGAGTGGGTGTGAGAAAGAACACCTGTAAGATCAGAATAGAGTTTTCAGGAGGTAGAATCTGGGTCCATATACTCACCCAGCTATTTGTCTCTGTTAGTGAACAGTTGTAATGTTATTTCACAAACATCTTCCAAACAGTGTATGTGTCTTTGTGTATTACTTTTTTTTAAATAACACTGATTCTTAGCTTGCTTTTTTATTAATCATTTGACCCCACAACTCTATGATCCTATGAATTCAGGCTGCTAAGAAGGCCAGCAATGCACAGCTTTGCATTAAAACAAATAGCGTAAAATTAAACCGGCAGACTACAGCGGTGTTGCAAATCACAAAAGGAGACATGGTGTTAAAGCTGGCTTTACAACCAAAGTCATTGCAATCTTTTGAACACTCTGAAAGGATCCAAACAGTCAAGAAGCAACCCCCCCCAAAAAAAGTCTTGCTTCTGGCAGGTGTCACTCTAAACTTCCTAGGTCAGGGTTTGCTAGGTTGGTCCTTACCAGATGTGTTGGACTGTAACTCATCAGCCCCAGGCAGCTGTTAGCTGTAATCGAAAACATTTGAAAATACCAGGTTGGGGGAAATGTTCTAGAATCTAAATGATGGCACAGTTGGTGGTACAGTATCATGGCTAAGAGAGCTAACTGGAAATCCCTTGTTCATACTGTATGTCTGCCACAAATCGCAGGCAACTGTCCTTTGGTAATATTGGAATAATAATACCAGCCAACAGACACCAGAGTGGTGTGGTGTACAGAGGACTGGATTTGGGTACAAATCCCGACTCACCTGTGAAATTCTGAGGATGCATTTGTCCATACTAACCTACCTCATAGGGTTGTTGTGAGGACAACATGAGGATAAGTCAACATATGATGCATTGAATACATTGGCAGAAGGACAGGGAAAAGAGGAGACAGTTTGTTCAATGTACATTGATATGGGGGGAAAGAACACTATAATTATTTACAATTATCACATTTTGATAGGAAGACCCTAGTATAAAATTCCTGCATGTGACATAAATTTTGAAGGGCAGAGGTGTTTCCAGGCTGGATTTCCCTTTTAAAATACATGGAAGAAGTGGACTTACTGGTATACATTTCCTATTTTGTATAGGTTTGGTTCACATGTAACACTAAACAGTGGTTTGTTTAAGGCTAAGCCATGGTTTGTTGAACAAACCACGAGTTGTCCCACAGACAATCAAAGAAACCATGGACTGTTTGTTTTCCAGTTCCTCTAGCCTTGTGCCTTTGTGGTATTGCGAGTATGTCAGGTGGAGTGGTTAGGGAAACCATGGTTAAGGAAGGGTGCTGGGTTCGTACATAATGTAAACCATAGTTTAATAGCTTTCTCTGTGAATCAGGTCTGTGTACTTTAAAGCGGAAAGGTATGACCTTCATAATGTGGTTTATGATACATAGATGTATTCTTATCTGTGTCTGAGGACAAAATACCAGTAGCACGAGTCTCTTGTGTGTACATGTGTAGATAGCAGAAGGGAGACATTTTAAAAGCTGAATTCCCCACTCCAGCTGATGTTGTGATTTCATGTGAATTTCAGCAGCCCATGACTTTTAGTAATGGCGTAAGATTTAACAATTTAAGTCAGGGCGTTAATCAACTGGTAGAGTTACAGTTGATTGATTGGTTAGAACCTATTTGAATAAGTGGGGCTGAGAGGCATCCTTTGAAGATACTTGTTTTTGCGTTACTGTAGCATTGTACAGTGGTACCTCGGGTTACAAACACTTCAGGTTACAGACTCTGCTAACCCGGAAGTAATACCTTGGGTTAAGAACTTTACCTCAGGATGAGAACAGAAATTGTGTGGCGGTGGCGCGGCAGCAGCGGGAGCCCCCATTAGCTAAAGTTGTACCTCGGTTTAAGAACGGTTTCAGGTTAAGAATGGACCTCCGGAACAAATTAAGTTCGTAACCAGAGGTACCACTGTACAAGGAAATGGGGGTGAGGAGAAGAAAAGAAATGGACTTTCTGTCCAACAATGTGTAGCGGTTTTTGTTAACTTTCTCACATGTTTAGTGATAGGGAAATTTGTTTACATTTAATCAACTGGTTTAAAGGTAGATGACTAAGCGACTAAAAATGTTGTAAGTGGTGAAATGTTCCCCACTGCCCCCCAAAAGGCCCTAGGCTGATCTAACAGATCTTGTTGAGATAGGAGAGAAATGTACACAAGCCATGCAGAAAACTAGTCCTATACATGAGAATGTACAAGTACTTCAGTCCAATGTCTTTCTTTCTCCCAAATGTACCTAGTTTCTAAACTCCTAAACTGAACTTTCAGCCTAAGCCAGAATGATGGCAAAACACAGACATTCATCCTGCTACCCACAATTAAATAGCAGGGAACTGGAACTAGGTCTGTTTCCCAAATAAGCCAATATTTGCTGATTGATTAATCAATTTGCTAAAGTTGCACACTAGTCAATACAATAAGCCTGGAGAATAAAACCATACTACTTCTGTTTTGGATAATGCACAAGGTATTTCCTCTTGGGGGAAGGTGTAGGCTGCAATGGCCATGTACAGCTTTTAGAAGCAGTTGTATTTTAAAATAATAATTAAACTGCAGCTCAGTTAACCAAGGTACTTTTTAGTGGGTTGAAAGTGTTTCCCTTGCATCAGTTCATCTAATTGATTCAGTGCTGCAGCCCTAATTAAACCTATTTGCTGCCAAATCCGATTCTGCTATTCAAGAGTAGAGGCCAGGCATCTCCCAAAAGAATGACATGCAGTCCAGTCCGAATGAAGGAGAAATGCAATCCGTTGTCAAGAAGCAAATTATATATTTTGTGGGGTGGGGGGGGGGGGCAGACGAAGAATATTGCTCACCAGAGATCAGAAGTCCAAGAAATGGAATGAGCTTGGCTTTAAAATGGTGGTTTGGGAAAACTCCAGTAAGCTTGGCTTTTGGCAGGCAGGCTCAAAACCAACACCCTTTTCCCAACCATGGGAGAAACTGTTTCCCCGCCCCTTTGGAGAGAAAATATGTTTCAGGCCTGAATAAGGAGAACCTGTGGCAGAGAAGGGGGAACCTCAGGTCTGGGGGCCAAATGCAGGCTTCTCTGGCCCTCAGGACACTACACAGATGAGCCACACCCCTGACCAGTCCTGCCTTGCAACCTCCTGGGGTGTTTTGGTCTAGTGAAAGGTGTCCTTGCGCTCCTAAAATGCTGCTTGCTTGCCTAGTTGGAGCATGGGTAGGTGAGGCCTGTGTGTGTGTGTGTGTGTGTAGATACTACTAGCTTCTTGTAGAAA
The DNA here is from genome assembly GCF_965207765.1 of Zootoca vivipara. Classification (NCBI taxonomy): domain Eukaryota; kingdom Metazoa; phylum Chordata; class Lepidosauria; order Squamata; family Lacertidae; genus Zootoca; species Zootoca vivipara. The sequence continues at coordinate 58,889,275 of NC_142589.1, read as the reverse complement.
GGTTAAAATGGGCATTCCTTGCTCTGTCCGCTCCTGCCTCCGGCCCCTCCTATCACCAACACATGGTTGTCCAGAAAAGAGTGTGGCCCTTGGGATGAAACAAGTTTCCCCATCTGGGGCTATGGGCCATCATAAGCCAGGCAGGTTCTTGAGTGGCAGGAACTGGAGCAAGCCAAGGCAAAGAAGTTTGTCACTGATTAAAAAAAACAAACCTGGCCTAAACTGTGTTTTTGCCACTTACTTCAGATACAACCTAGGTTGCACAGAGTGGTGCAGTCCACCCAAATATTGCAGTATTTATCCATCACATTCACACCCCACCTTTCTTTCATGACTTCAAGGTGCCTCACATGGTTCTCTCCCTCCCCATTTCATCCTCACATTAACCCTGGTTAGGCTGAGACCCAGACCGCCCAGTGACCTTCATCTCTGAGTGGGGATTCGAACCCGTGTCTCTGAGGTGGAGCTAGAAGCTCTTCCCCTCCTTTGCCTTCTGTCAATTGGTTGTGCTGGTGAAAGACAAATGCACTCTTTGCCTGTGCCAGCCTCCCCCAACCTGGCGCCCTTGAGATGGCTTCCACTACAACTCCCATCAGTCCCAGCCAGTACAGCTGTAGTCCGGAATATTTAGTTGGCACATGCTAAACACCACCTCACCACCATGACATTACTTGAGGCAGAATCCTCATATGGAAAGGTTCCTGAGGCGACTTAGCTCCAGCTCGAAACCCAGCTTGGAGTTGGGACATCTGCCTTCAGGTTCCTTGCTCTGCTCTGGCTTTCCCTGGTAGGCCTTGGTTCAGCTCCCTTTCTGTAAAATGGGTACGATGAGTGATGGACCTCATCAAGCTGAGATTATATTGATTACCATCTCTGGAACACGATGCCTTACAGCGCGTGCTAATTAACACCACAAGCCTGCTTCAGGTCCCTATTTCCAAAGATTTGACAGGTATGGGGTTCAAATGCTGCCGCCTCCGTTTGGCTGGATCGCGCTGCATCTTGTACAACAGTCAGCGAGGGAGAAGAGGGAGGAGGAGACTTTGTCCCCCGGCCTAGGACACCTTTCACATTGCCTTGTGCTAGGCAGGCAGGCAAACTGCTCGATCGCAGGCGAGGGCCTCCTTGGATGGAGTCGACTCATGGGACTCCCTCTTTCCCCCCCGCCCAGATTTTTGCTATGGCTCTCCTCCCCCACACTTTTCAAAGTCCTAAAATGCCCCAGAAAAAAATACGCATCTGCCCCCTCCCCAAAATCTGTGAAGCAATTTCCTTGGCACGTCCAGGTGTTCGCCAAGCATTTGTAGCCCAAGGGGAGATGGGTTTCAAAAATAATAATCAAAGATGACAGGCAGTGCTTTTTAAACGTCTTCACCGCACGGGGAAAGGCGGGGGGGGGGGAGATCCCCTCGCTTCTATAAATAAAAGTTACACTCCAAAACGGTCTCTTTTCCTCCGCTTCTGCCCAAGCTTACTCCCGAGTAAATGTGCCCAGGATCGTGAGGTTTTTTTTTTAAAAAAAAATGTTTGTATTAAAATATTTTAATGGATGAGAGTTTTAAGGTTTCAACCGTAGGCACGCTTACCTGAGAGTAAGACTTGTTGCACTTGTCAGGACTTGCTTTAGAGTAGATATGTGTAGGAATTGTGCGGTGAGGCTGCGATTCTATTGAATTTGACACGTGTGTGAGTCGCGAGTGTCCGAAGAGAAAAGCTCAATACTATATTGTATCGGTTTGCTTGCATTTTCAGGAAGTCCAAAACTATTTGACTTTCGAAAACGTTGCGGAATTAAGCTGAAAACTCGCACCCCGTTTGGGGTGGTGGTGGTTTTGCTTTTTTTTTTTTTGCTGGGGGAAATAGTTGGAGGGGTGTTTTCTCTTCTTTTCTTTTTACACAGGATGGTTGAAAAGATGACAGTTAAAAGTGTCATAGAGAATTTACATCTTTAGAGAAGTATTCGGAGACTTAGTGAAGAGTCACCGGTTAGTAGGAGACGCCCTGCAATCAAATGAGTGTCTCTTAGTTTACTCATCTCAACGAGTCTACTCGGAGTAGGGCTTTAATGGTGGCTGACACCCTTAAGGCAAGGAAGGAAAGGCATAAATTGCGAAATGCGATCGCCAAAATAGAAAATTCATAAAAAGTTCCTAGGTAACTATTAAATTCTCTCCAAAGAAAAAGAAAACGCACACATATTTTCCATAGAGAAACTGAGCCTTTCGGTTGCCCCCTAGGTTGACAGCCCGATGCTGCGCCCATTTGCTCTTGAAGTATTGGTTTATTTATTAAATTTGTCAGTCGCCTTATCTCGCCTAGGGCAACTTGCCTAGCGACTTACAAGTGTCCAAGTGATTTCAGTGGAGAATTCGCCATGGGGAATGTCGAGGGAGTGGCAGGCAGCCTCTGAATCTCCCTGTCTCTCTCTGCTGTGGGTTGTTGGATGTGTTAGAAGTGAATCAAACAAACCAGAGAAAATGGTAGAAGTGGAACGGATTTAAATACACGGTGAAATTTACCAGCAGTGTTCATAATCGTAGCGGCGAGACGCGCAGAGCGGGCAACCTCGGGTTTCTCCTCCTTGCATCCGGAGCGAAGCTGCTCTGCGTCTTTGAGCGCCCGGTGGCTGAGACTCTTTTCGGCCTCTTCTCTGCCAGGAGAAGCTCGAGGAGAAGCTGAACACCGGATCGGAGATGTAATAGAAAGAATCGCCGAATTGTAGAGCTGGAAGGGACTCATGTGCGTAGCCAGGGGTGTGGTGGGAGCAACTGCCCCCCTAAATCAAGTAAATAAATAAAAATACTTAACTAACTGACCAACTGCATCACAGATCACTCGCTTCTGTTCCCCCCCCCCCCAAACATAAAGCCTGCCCCGCTAAAATAGATCCTAGCTACGCCCATGAAGGGACCCCCAAAGGTCATCTATTACAACCCCTTACAATGCAGGAATCACAGCCGAAGAATCCCTGGCAGATGGCCATCCAACTTCTTTTTAAAAACCTCCAAGGAAGGAGAGTCCCCGCGAGGGAGACCGTTTCTCTGTCGGATCAGGGCCATTTCCCCACCTCAACAGTCACTTTTACTCAGCCAGAGCAAAGTTCCACGGGGTTTACTCCCAAGGAAGTCTGAGATTTTAGTCTCGTTTATCTGGGATTCAGCCCCATGGAATACAGTGGGACTTCTTCATAGCCGTGACTAGGATTGGGCTCAAAGCGTGCCTAGGGGTTGTTTCCAGCACTGGTCATACCACTGAAATAAATGAATATCTTAGGTCCATTCATTTCAATGGGTTGTATCTAAGTTTTACTCAGAGTAAGCCCACCGAAATTAATGGAACAAAGTCAAACGTGTCTGTTAATTGCAATGGATCTGCTCTGCATTGGCTGCAACCCGTACAGTGTGTAACCCCTATACATGTGTACTCAGGAGTAAGTCTCATTAAGTTTTTCATTGGATACAGAATCCCAGCCTTAGAAGTATTTCTTTCTTTGCAGCAAATGCTTTCAAGGTCTCTCACTTTTCCAATCGGTATACCCGATTTGGGGTGGGGGAAAATCAGGATTAATTCTCCTTGGAACCAACCCCATATGGATCCTGATTCTCTGCAGTTCTACTCTAAAGCAAGTTGTCCCATTGACTTAAGTGAGGGATCGTTCCCATTTTATGATTGCACAGCCTACAAGTCTAGACACATTAACTTGGAATTTAAGTCCCAGTGAAACCAAGCAAGTTTACAGTTCTATACACACATATATCCAAGTCTTCAACCCTAATCTGTGGATAGGATTTTACTGTAAATGTGGTTAAACTCAGACTCCAGTACCCATGTGCATTAGTTTGGGGGTAAACTCAGCTGAAGAAAATGAGGCTTGCATGCGAGTATACAAACTTTGAATTGGGCTGTACAGCTCAGGTAACTGTTCCTGGATTCTGGTTACAGGTAGGTAGCCGTGTTGGTCTGAGTCGAAACAAAATTAAAAAATTCCTTCAGTAGCACCTTAAAGACCAACTAAGTTTTTATTTTGGAATGAGCTTTCGTGTGCAGGCACACTTCTTCAGATACACTGAAACAGAAGTAACCAGACCCTTATGTATATTCAGAGGGTGTGTGGGGTGGTGGTGATGGGCTGATAGGAGTGGTAAACCTGTTGATGACTGTTAACGACTGTTAGCTGTGCTTTAGTTTCCTCACCCTCCAGTCAAAGCCAGGCCCCACCTCCCTTCTTGAATAAGCAGTATTTTGCAGAAGTAATCCCTGGATGTATTGAGAGACAACTGTGTTGCAATCTTCCTTTCATCATTTCTTACCCTGGCCTCTCTTCTACAGGGTGCTTGAAAGAAGTCTCGATATCTTTGCTTTTTCCAAAAGAAAAAAAATAGATTCCAAACACCCTAAAACAGCCCTACCCAGACTGGGTGCAGCATAAAGTATCTATCTTCCTGCCCCCCCCCCCAGTAAATGGTAGTGAATAAACAGTGAGATGGGATGGAATGCGTGGGAAGATGAAAATTTTGGCTGAAAGATGTAACATAAATATATTTTAAATATATATATATTTAGGTGTGTGAGAGAAGAGAAAGTTTGTCTTCTTAGCTTGTTTGATGCTGTCTTCCTGCATCCATATAACCAAGAAACCCATCATGGGGAAATATTAATTGAAAATGGTCTGGACAACTAAAAGCGACACAACCCTGCAGTGGTTAACCACAAGAGGTTCATGTTTAATAGCTTTTTCAGAGCGGCTGGTTGCTTGACTCTTGGAAAGAAGCAACTCAGGGGTGTGTATCTCCAAGGCGGAGGGTGCCTATATTTGCAATACGACAGGCATAAGTGGTACTATCTTTTTTTAAAAAAAAATGGACACAAGCAATATTTGTCTATTTGTGCTATGTTTTAAAAATAACTTGCACGTGGGCAGTAAAAATTAGTCATGCTGTAGGACGGCCAGATTATAAAACTTGCAAAAAGCGGGGGGGGGGGAGGAGGGGAAAGAGAAAGTTCATACTATTTCATCTGTTGCACATCAGAGCCTGGGCTGCTCTCTCTTCTTGCTCATGATATTCTGCAAAGTGCCTTGTATACTGGGGCACTGCATGGGATCAGAATTGTAGAATGCGAAGAGTTCCCAAGGGTCATCTAGCCTAACCCCTTTCAACACAGGAATCACAGCTAACAAATCCCCAACAGATGACCATCCGACCTTTGTTTTAAAACCCTCCAGTGAAGGAGAGTCCACCACTTTCTGAGGTGGTCTGTTCCATGTTGAACAGCTCTTACCATCTGACAGTTCTCCCCTCTGTTTAGTCAGAACAATCTCCTTTCTTGTAATTTGAATCCATTGGTTTGGGTCCTACATCCTGCAACACAGGAAGAATTTGGCTTTCTGCTGCTTGCAAAGTGAATTGCAGTTTGGGTTGTCAAGAATCATTGCACAGTAATTTCTGTAAAAACGTGAACTTTCAGTCCCACCTTAACCAGCTTAATTGCACAGCTCGTTAATCTATGCATTGTGTCTGTAATAATAATAATAATAATAATAATAATAATAATTTATGCCCTGCCCATCTGGCCGGGTCTCCCCCACCACTCTGGGAGGCTTCCAACACACATCAAAATACATTAAAATATCACAGACTAAAAACTTCCCTAAACAGGGCTGCCTTTAGGTATTTTCTAAATGTCAGGTAGTTGTTTATCTCTCTGACCTCTGATGGGAGGGTGTTCCACAGGGCGGGTGCCACTACCGGGAAGGCCCTCTGCCTGGTTCCCTGTAGCTTTGCTTCTCGCAGTGAGAGAACCACCAGAAGGCCATCGGTGCTGGATCTGAACGATGGGGGTGGAGACGCTCCTTCAGGTATACAGCACTGTATTGAAGTTAAACCTGCTACCTGTCCAGTTCAGCTGTACATTAAAAAGAGGGAATGTGTGGCTTCACTATCTCAACTGCACTTTTGAACTTGTAAGCCTTTATCTTGTCTCCCCAATTCCCAGACCTGGGAACTGCCTCTAGACAGCACCTTCATGTTATCAGTATATGGGCCCTCATCTGGACAATGCCTGCTTCTAGGCACTGGTCCACAAACACATATCCTCTCCTGATTCAGGTGGAATGGAGAGCGAGTGAAGTGGGAGCCATCTACATATATTGAAGACTCTGTACTCCAAATGCACAGGGCACTGTGCTCGCACCTTCAAACCCAGAGAGAGAGCCGCTAGGGGTGGCAGCACTGAGCACTACTGAGAGGTTGAGCAGAATTAGTAGGGTACCACTCCTCTTCTCTCCCAGTTAAGGTAATCTGTTAAGGTGGCCAGTGCTCCAGACTAGAGAATCCAGGTGCATTTGCAGTTGATAGCATTTGATTATGCAGGGCCACCTCCTCCCTGGCTGCAATCACTTGCACAATCCTTTTTACTACTGTTACTTCAGGCAGATGAAACGACAACTGTTTCACATCACACAATTGGAAGATGTACAAAGGCTGCTAGTGAAACATCTCCCATTGTATATAACAATGCAACTTGCATGTTGGATGTATGTGCAATATCCGTACCTGTGCATGCCAGATTCCCACAGTCATTCCAGCTCCGCCCCACCGCCCAACAAAAGTGTGGGAGGACCATAAGAATAAAGCACCCCTCTCATACAGGTGTGCACATCAAATGTGTGTATCAGAAGACAGAATGCACAGGGACATAAACCATTACATATACAGGTTTGCGTGCATCCTATGGTGTGTCCTGCATGAGCAGAAGAGATTTCCACTCATGCATTGAGCAATCACCTTCCTTTCTTGCCCTCTCCAGTCACCTGCACACCCTCAAACTCTGCTCTAGGAGGCTGGGGGACCCTCCAGAGCGTATTTTTGGGATGCACACAAACTGCACCAAGAGAAGAGGAAGCTACAGTTCAGTTGCACGACTGGAAGTTCTGCTCATGCATTGTTGGATTCTGCCCACCGTATTTCTGGCCATTTGGACCAGCATCAGGAAACGGGTGGGTGGGTGTGTGGGTGGGAGCCATGAGCATCTAATTGAGGTGGATTTCCAAGGCTGCATGCACACCAGACATTTTAAAACACAAAGCACTCCTCTGCCAAATTGTGGAAATTGTAGTTAAGGGTGCTGGAATTGCAGCTCTGCAAGGGACAAACCAGGATTTTGGGTGGGTGGGTGGCTTAAATGTATGGTGTGTACGCGGATCAAGCAACATTAAAATAGAGTGTATCTAATGGTGTAAAAAGTGCTGCTTAATGTTCACTTAAATGAAATCGAAAGATAGTGTGTTTGGTTATGTATATGCATCCCAGCACCAAGGTCCTCTGGGCAGCATCACATTGCAATGAAAACACAAACGCAACAAACAAACAAACAAAATAGGCATCAATAAACCCCACATAAATAAAGCCCACTAACTGAAACAGAGGAGCAATGAGATGAAAGCACAGAGCCTGATCACTTCAGAGGGGGGTGGGCATCTAGCTTATTCGTCCTTGGCATGAGAAAAGGGTTTTCTTTTAGGAAAGGTCAGGTGTATATATCACCTACTCTACATGCAGACGGTCCCTGCTAGCATCTCCAAGGAGGGCTGGGGAAGACCTAGGGATCTTCCCCTTGTTAGTGGTGTCACTTTAGTTGTATAACTTTAGCTATGATTTTATGGATTTTTGAATCTGTCTCTTGTATTTTCCCATGTCTTACCTTGCTTTTCTGGTACAGCCTTCCCCAACCTGGTGTCCTCCAGAGATTTTGTGCTGCAACACTCATCAGCCTCCAAACATTGGCCAGGCTGCCAGGTTACAGGAACTGTAACCCCAAATATTTGGGGAGCACCACTAGTGTCTTTAAGGAGTTACACTTGATATGGCCCCTGATGACCAAAGAGCAGGTGAAGGGGGGTGGGAAGGCACATGGGCTAAGCGCACACCCCACCATGGACGGGCGCCACAGCCATGCCTCTCATTGCCGACACACATGGCAGAAACACTTTCCCGCCATCCAAAGGTTTGGATGTTGTGGGGGAAAGGCACTCTCAGAGTACTGAAATCTGTGGGGAGAGTTCCTTCATGGGTCCCTCCCTACTTCTATTCACATATATCTGTAGCAAGGGAAAGCTGTTTCCTACATCATTCAAACACATGGATAATGAAGGGTTGCTTCCATGTGCCCATGTAGCTTGAGGCATGGCTGTGGGACACATTAGTGTTGTGGGAGGAGCTAGCCCACGCAGCCACATGACCATATCAGGTTATGTGCATGAGGGAACCTCCCCTTTGTTTTAGAGGTTTTTTCCAGCTCATCCTCGGACAAAAGGAGGCCTGCTGTGGTATTCACATGTCAGTGAAGAAGGATTTGTCCTTTTATTCATGGATGAACACATTTGTTATTTTTTATGTTTCATTTTGTGTTTTGGATTTTACATGTTTGATGAGTCGTTCGGTGTTCCCAAGTTTTGCAAGTTGAGGAGTTTTGTAAAAAGTGATGAAAGAATTCAGGGTGATATTCAATGAAGCATTACTCAGGGAAGGCATACTGAACTTTAACGGGCCTAACTTAGCCACGTTCCATAATGGCAATGGGTCTGCTATGAGTAAAACCAATATTATTATTATTTTTAAAAAATCCATAGGTGGGGGAAACTGACCCCCTCTCGAGGGATATTTCAGCCTCCTTGCCTAGTTTTTCTGCTTCCGTTTTAAGAAAGCAAATCTCTAACTTGTGGGGATATGACGAAAATCCTGCAAGGTGAATATGCCAATTTTGGTTTCCTATGGCTTCTCCTTTTTCCAGCCTTAAATTTGGTTCTCCTAATTTCTACATCGGTTTGCATCTTTCTTTAAAAAAAAAGTCCATGAAAATCCACTAGCCTTTTAGCACAATTTTCTCCTAATATACACATGTTTGTGTTCAATTTCATGGAATTTCTCAGTGAATTAATGCAGGAATTGTCTCCTTGCAAACCTACCACTCCTTTTCCACTAATACTTTCAAATGTGCTAGAAGCCAGCTGCCGCTTTTGAGCACTGTTTTGCCATTCCAAGCAAAAAAGCTCAGCGCTACAGCACCTGCTTGGCATGTAGAAGGTTCCAGGTTCAATTCACAGCATCACCAAGTAGGGCTGGGAAAGGAAGCCCCCTGTCTGAAAACCCCTGGGGTAGCCACCAACAGTCAGTGTAGACAGTGCTGAACTAGATGCTTTGACTCGGTATGAGGCAAGTTTCTATGTTCCTTTGTTCTCTTATTCATTCACATCGCCCTCACTTGCCCTCAATGATATCTTCATTCAGATTGGCTACTTAGCACTGTGATGTCATCCTGTTCACTACGTGGTCCCTGTTGGGGTGGGATCAGCCAGGATGTGACGAAAATGAGCAGCACCTGGGATAAAATGACACCGACACCACAACAGCAGCCCAGGACCAAAGTGGAGTGGGAGAAAAGTTGAGTATTTCACACAATCTCAGAAAATGCACTGTCCACAAGAACTGCTAGTTTCATCTCTCAAAAATGAAAACTGGGAATGTTGAACATGCAGCTGTACAACCTCAAGTACACCCAGCATGCATTGCTTCTCTCGTTTCGCTAATTTGCTTCCTGAGAAGCTCAGGAAAACTGACAGCGATGTCCATTTTCCAGTTAAGGGCAGGTTATAAATGTTTGCTGCTGTGCAAGAATTCTGAGAGATGACATGCTACATAGGCAGAGCAAGCAGGATGAACATCTGGGGCATGGCTGCATGCTCCTATTTACTCTCTGCTCTCTGGCGGCTACTTGTTTTGCAGCAATCTGCTTAAAGCGGTGCCAAGCCCCATCGTTGGAGCAGCCCAGCTCTCTGTAAAATATTTACCCAATTTCTAAAAAATAAAAATACTTTTATTGAACCATCATTGGGGAGGGAGTTAAGGTGGAGGATTGGTTTATGCTGCAGCACGAGGAGAATAGCAGGCCTGAAATATTCGAGCCCTGCCTTGGGTTTCCCATCAGTGGTTTTAAAGAGGGCAAATACACAAATATGTGCAGGGAGCCAGTGTGGTGTAGTGGTTAGAGTGCTGGACTACAGCCTGGGAGACCAGGGTTCAAATCCACTCTTGACCATGAAGCCCCCTGGGTGACCTTGGGCCAGTCACTGTTTCTAGTCCATTCTACTTTGTTAGGGTTCTTGTGAGGACGAGATGGAGAGAGGGAGAACCATGTATACCACTTGTGAGTTCATTGAGGGAAAGATGGGATATAAATGTGGGATACACACCCACACACTATACTCTTAAAGCTTCAAACAACACTTCAGACAAGTTTATGCGAGATCCCAGAAGGATGCAATTAATCACCATAACCATATATTTATGCCAATGACTAACATAACAGAAATATTAAAGTCTTCAAGCAAAACAAAATGTTTTGCTCTATGTCTCTCTCTTATGTTAGTCACTGTAATAAATACATGTGGGTATTAATATATATATAGCCACAGGCCGGCATAAATCACAGAACTGGGAACAATGTCCTGCAGATCACTTCATGCCCCCACAGGCTACCAGTTCACACTTTGTACATTAGATGTGTCTGTTGCGTGTAAGTGACATGTCTCCTAGTGAAAGGCATAATGTGTGAAGGGCAGAAGTGTGTGCAGTGGTAACTCAAGAGAACAGGTACAGAGTGTGCTCAGGGAGCCACCCTTGGTCACGGCTGCCTGGCATGGTATTGTTACAGATATGCATCTCCCCCCCCCCCCCCGCAGTTTATTGTGTTGAAATACTGGTGCATATGCAGCAAAAATATTTGCCCCCTAAATTGTAGATTTGTCTGCTATCTCAGGCAGTTGTCTGCTATAAGCTCTGGAACCAACTGGTGCTTGGAGGTAAGATTCAAATTCTGTTGTGTGAGCTGGAAAGTCCCTCCCCTTACCTGGCCATCCCCTGGCAACACCTCCCCAGGCAGGATTGGACGCTGGGCAGGGGTAGGCGGAGACCCCTGACATCCTATCTGGGAAGGCGGTGTCAGCCCCGAACTACCAGGGAGTCGCCCTATGGGATCAGGGGCTGTGCGCGACCATGCAAAAGTCCCCCCCCCCGTTTGATGTGTGGAGTGGTCATTGTCTGCTATCTCAGGCAATTGTCTGCTATAAGGGTTGTGCCTACACCTTAACCCCCCCCCCCAGTAATTACAATGCCATGCCAAGAAATCCTGAATCTCATCAGTTGTACAGATTTTGAAAATTGATTTTATTTGCGTCATTTATCATATTTTGAACAATTTATTCCAGCTTGGCTAGTTGAGTGGGGAGTAGGTGAGCAAGGAGCTCTGCAGGCCACTCTTTAGACTACTGGTTATCATGGTCAGAGGCCCCCTTTGACCTTGGAGGTTTCAGGTATACCCTTGCAGCCCTAAAGCCTAGAATCTTGTGCTTTTTGAAAGAGAGAAAATTGCTGAGGTTCTCAGAAGGGTGAAACCTGGACACCTTTTCCTGCCCTTCTCCTGCAAGGTAGTGACAGGCCTTCTACCGCTATGAGGCCCTGTCTATGATAGAAGCAATTCTGTGGCTCACCACAACAACCAGCTCCATTCTTGAACTGCTCTGCAGCTTGGAAGCTTCCACTTCCCCAACACTTAACCTCCCCAACACATCATCTTGTCATTTAAACCCCGGGCTCTGTGTCCTGCGATCCCCAGTGGATACCGTAAAAGATAGCCCTCTTTCTTCTTTCTGACATTCTTTTAAATATTTCATAGCTATCAACATGCCCCCTTCCCAAATTCCACCCCCTCCCTGGGCTGAACAGACTGATTTCTTCCACGTTTCCTCCTAGGACAATATCTTCCAGCCCTTTTAATCATCCTCCTCTGAGCGTTTTCCAATTTGTCTTAAGGCTTAGCAATCTCAAAGTGGACACACAAGATCTCTCAGAGGGAGTCTTGTCGAAGCTGAGTGAAATGGCTGTTTATCATACCAAGAGGTTGGCTTTATTTTTAAAATTTTCCTGTAATAATATTCATATACTGCTTAGCATTAATGAATCATCTCATAGAGGTTTACAAGATTAAAAATGGCAAAACTGATTCATAGGGGGAAAGGGGGCAAACTCCTCATATTAGCAATATTTTTTATTGCATTTATTAAACTTATACTGTACTCTTCTTCTTAAAGGAACCCTATACAGGGCAATCATGTTAGCTCTAATGATCAGGGGAAAGCTGATCAAACAGGTGGGTTTTTAATGAACAACAGAAATGGCCAGTGGTTGGTTGGTTATGATTAGATTCATGCTAATCAGCAGAAGTATTGCCCATTCAACCATAGATGGCTTTATAAGGAGATTAGACAAAATCATGGCGGCTATTGATGACTATTAGGCATGGTGACTATGTTGTACCTCTGCTGTTGGAGGCAGTATGTACGCTTTGGAATACCAGTTGCATCTTCCAAGCATATTCTGCATCCTGATTCAGATTCCAGAGTCCCAGGCCTTCAGCCTACTCCACAGGGCAGGTGGGGTGGGGAAGGCGCCCTAGAGAAGGTTGGGGAATTTTATAGCAGAAGGACCTCAAGCTAAGAGTGGTGAATGAGGGGGAGTCATTGTGGAGGCTGCTCAGGTTCTGTGATCCTTGCGGAGGGAGAGAAAGATGAGTTTAATACCGTGGATGTTCCAATAGAACTGGAGGGGGTCATACGTCACAAGCGCACATGCAAGAGTGACAATTTGGGAGGGTTTCTTCAGGAACCTGAGGAGAGATTGGCAGCAGCGCAACACTCTGTATGCCGGGAGGGGGGTACTTGGAGAGGAGGGGATTCTCCTCCTCCCCGATTCCCTTTTCAGCCCCACCAGTGCCTGGAGTTGCCCTCTGGCCGACCTCAAAACAACGTGGTGGGGGATGTTAGAACAAGGCCCTTGGGAGCAGGGTGTCGACAGCTCCTCCTGTCTGTGCAGTATCAAGCAATGCACTGGATTTCGTGGAGGAAAAGGCTGTCCATGGCTACTAGCTTGGATGGCTATGTTGCACCTGGTTGTTGGAGGCAGTAAGCCTCTACGGATACCACACAGTAATCAAAGTACTGGACTGAACATAGATTAGAATCTACTGTAAATCCGATGTGACTACAGTGGTGCCTCGCAAGACGAATTTAATTCGTTCCGCAAGTCAATTCATTTTGCAAAAAAATCGTCTTGCGAATTGCGGTTTCCCATAGGAATGCATTGAAATTTCTTTTTTTTTGCCCATAGGAAAGCATTAATTAACTTCCAATGCATTCCAATGGGAAACCGCGATTCGCAAGACGAATTTTTTGCAAAACGAATTCGTCTTGCGAGTCACCATCAGATCGCAAGATGCATTCGTCTTGCGAAAAATTTGTCTTGCAGGGCATTCGTCTTGCGAGGTACCACTGTACTAGAGTTTTGCATGCTGTATCTAGAAATAAAAGTGTTCAGAATGAGAAGAAAAAAGTAGCATTGGTCTGATAGTGGGCAGGCTGGCTTACCATAACTGATGTCCCTCCCTGAGGAACCCCCATATAAGTTTCTAAGGAGCTGCATTTTCCATGGAGCACAGCTTGAAAACCACAGTGTTCTGGTTGATTCAGGAAGGGAATATAACAACATTCAAATAAGATTAATTTGCATAATTTAGACAGGATGCAGACATCAGCCTAATCCACATGACTTTAGTGCAGAAGTTTGATGTCTGGGTTTTGTGACACAAGAAGGCGCCCTTCCTGCTTCATGCCGACTCCTTTTCCCTAGTTTGCACTGCAGTGTGCAAACTTGTTCCTCACCTGGAGTAAATTCACGAGCCCTCCAGGGGATATGTGGAGCAGGGCTGTCTCACCTGGGGATTTCTCGTTACCTACCTCAAACTTTGTTAGCAATGCTGACCTGCGAGGGGGAACCTTGCAGTAAAGGGAGTGTTCGAGAAAGTCCCAAGTTTATTGAGAACAGGATGGCAAATTTTCAGTGCTAATTTTGTGCATATTTCTAACTGTAGTGCATTCATACTTACACAAGCACGCTTTTTTGGGGGGGTGGGGAGCAGCACCAAGTGTAGCTTCTTAGTATTGCGTTGGGATGTGTGGAAATCTTTTGATATTCTTCACGGCCTCAAATGGGTCTTGTTGTTCTCTAGACCCAAAGTTCTTAGCAATCTTTATTCTGGGATTTTCTGTGGGTCGGGTTTCTGGGTTAGGAAATATCTTCCCATCCACTGAGTTAGTAAACCCCTCTCTAGCTGGTTATCACACAGATGGCTGCACCTTAGTACATAGTTGTTTCCCTGTGGTCACCATTGGCTCCTATTGACCGTTTGTTTGTGGTGTCCACTATCCTCGCATTCTAGCTGATGTCATTGGTTTCTTCACTGGCAGCGGAGCGACTCTTAACCTCTTTCCCTTTGGCCTTATTAAAGAAAAGAAAAACCCACAGACTTGCCAGTTCATACTCTCACTCTGTTTCTTTAATGCTATAATCGTTTTTCATGTGTCAACATCATTCCAGACCAACACCCGCCGATGATGCAGGAAACTTGCTGCTGTTGCATCCCTGCTAGGTGGCCATCCAGCCTGTGCTTAAAAACCTCCAAGGAAGGTAGGAGAGTCCGCCACCTTCCCAGGCAGCCTGCTCCACTCTCAAACATGTCATGCCACCAGGAAGTTCTTCCTCCTAACATTTAGTCAAAATCCCCTTTCTTGTAATAGGAACCCATTGCTTCCTGGTCCTCCTGCCCTCTGGAGCAACAGAAAAGAAATCTGCTCCATCATTTGTGTGTAACAACCCTTCAGATATTTAGATGAGGACCTGGCTAGCAGGTTCTGATTCACCATTGTTGTATTTATTAGAACCCACTGACTGGAGGCAGACAAAAAAATGGTGACTCAATGGGAAAGAGCCAGTTAGATACTGCACCGCATGAGGGATGTGCACTTGGGGTGACCAGCATATATACATCTATGTGTGAGTTCCTAGAGGTCAGGGATTCAAATGAGACACTCTAAAACTAGCCAGTCAAGCTGCCCAAGGAATGAGGTTGCTGTAACCTGCTTATTGTGTGTTATCGTCCTGATTTTTTTTGCACAAAAAGTTTTTGGAGAAGTTAGATGATGTCTGCTATTTATTATTTGCAGGGAGGTTATATGACATTGCATCAATCTAGTGTTACCTTGCCAGTGCATTTCCCTGTCACTTTCCTTATTGCAAAAATTTCCGTTTTTCAAAGAGAAGTGTTTTTGTTGTGCAAGACTGCCAAATCCCCATTTTATTTGCGCCACCTGAATTGGCCGGATATGTGATTAAATCCCATCTGAAAACAGCGACTTGAGTGAAAGGCAAGTGATGAAAACTCAGAATTAAGGGACAGGGTATCTCCGAGTATTGGTGAAAATAACATACGAGATGGAAATTGCTTTACAAAAATACTAGAAGAAATTTGCAAACTGATGTAGAAATGTGGAAGAGAAAGTCAGACTGGAAAAAATGAGAAATCGAAATTGGCCTCTGCCCATTCCTAGTCCCAGAGCTGAGCTGATCATCTTTCTTTGGCCACTTCAAGACTGTCACTATTTGAAAACAGTCAAGTATGACAGCATGATTAATTCATATGCCAGTAAATTTAATGCTGATTTTAGCGTTCTGATACAACAAGCCCACTTCCAAAACAAACAAACAAACAAACAGACAACATTTTTGTGGTAAGAAAATTGATGGGAAAATGTCCTGGAAAGTGTGGGATAATGACAGCATAATATATCCTTCTTATGAACAAATCAGAATGGATGCTCAAGAAACAGCAACATGCAATAGCCTCAGTGCAATTTTTGTGCAAACACATCAGGATGAATAACTCATCTGGAAGCACCCTTCATTTCAGCAGATGCTGCGTATTTGTGTGTGTGTGTGTGTGTGTGTGTCAGAAACTTCTGCTGTTCTGCTGCATATCATCCAGTAGATCTTGATCTGCCCCTGTACTGCTTCAGATGTTTGCAGGAAAAGTGGGTATCCCCTGCTTCTCCAGTTCTCCACAAGGAACTGGAGTGAGGCAAACCTTCCATAACTCCAGAGAACAGCTGTGAAAGATCAGGCTGAAATCCATTTAGCCCAGAAAACACTTTCTAGAGGCTCACTAGTAAGACATGAAGATGATGTCCTCCTTGTTTGTCCCCAGTGCACTGCTTCTCTCTATGAAGTGGTACTCAACAACCTGGATGGCTTCAAAAGAGGACCAGACAAATTCATGGAGGATAAGGCTATGATTCTAAGATCTCCAGTCTGCTTAAGCCAGCACCTTCACCCTCCAACCTTAGACATTTTCACACTAGGAAGGGAAAACCCCTAAAAAACTTAAAAAACAAGGTAGAAATATGACAGTGGATGTTGGAGGCACAGAGAAATAAGATGAAATTGCTGTTGTCATTTTGCTTAGCCTTTTCTGGTTACACAGGGAAATTGTTTTTCTTGCAGATTAAAAAAACAAACCATTATGTTACATTAAAAAAAAGACCAGAAAAGGAAAAAAGCAAGCTGAGTGCTAACAACCGTAATGATTTTTGCTTTAATTAGAACATAACAGGCTTTTTATTAAATACCGCTGAATAAGAAATGCTTTACCAGCCGGGTACACAATGTGGGTTTTTGTGCATTCATTACATGCCACCGTTTGCTTGTTTCTGCATGTGTGCCAAGCGAGCAAGAGATAATATGTAGAAAATGTGCTCCAGCAATATATTTATTTTTTATTACGAGGCTGGAAAATTTGGCTGTAATCACAATGTTGGGGTTTGTCTTTTGGTTCAAATCCTTGTCAAAATTTGCAATTTTGTAGAAAATCAACACGCCCATTATTCCATCAGATGAGGCTATGATCCATTATCACATGTCTCGAGGATTTATTTATTTTTTGGCACAGTCTTTGTTTAAAGAACTGTATGTTTAGCGAGCCCAGGGATAAGTGCCTGTTTGGCTTCTCTGCCATTTCTGCGTGTTTTTAAACATTCACTATTTTTAGACTAAGTAAGTTCTCAACAGGAGGGATTCTGTCAATTTCTTTTTCTCTCCGTTTCTCATTTTTCCAGCCTTAAGTTCAATTCTTCAACTTTCAGAATCAGTTTGGGGATTATTATTCTTTTAATTCTCATGAAAATTTATCCTAATTTTAGTGCATAGTACTAAAAATTTTATGAATATAATGTATTTTATATATTTTCATCAACAGTTTTATGTACAATTTTCCCCAATGGGATTTTAGCTGCGTTCTTTCCACACTTTCTGTTGCGTGTCATTTAGAGAGCAGTTTGATCAAGCAGTTTATAAATCTTATATTTATTTCAGAAAATTTATATGCTGCTTGGTTGTAAAAAGAAAACCTGAAAAGAGGGTATTAAATTTATACTGATATAATATATACTGCTTTATATATTGTATTGATCAACAAATGTATTATATAATTACACCCCCATGACCCCTCTATGAGATTTTGGTGGATGGAAATGGTGGAATCCTCCTATGTTTTTGTCAAGTCTCTCTCCACCCCGCATTCCATGGCAGTAGAAAGAGATCTGTCCCAGTCGAGTTACATTTATATCAAGAGAAAACACAGTTCTCACTTCTGACCAAATCTGGGGTGCCTTTTGTCTAGGCTGCTGTAAAAGGGCCGAGATTCCTATTTATGCTGTACTTCCAGCCAAGCCCTCCAGAAAACGTGAACAGAGAGACGGAGCCTTAATTGGCAGTGTGCAGAATTAATTCCCTTGCAGTCACGTTTATTTGGGTGTAGGATATTGCATCATTCTTCCCTCCCTTGCTCATCTCCACCTACACATTAGAAGCGTTGTCCAAAAGAGCTGCTGCTACACTTTCCCTAAGGAGATGGAATCCAATTCTGGAAGGGATTTGGGGTGGGAATGGGGTCAGAAGCAGGCACATGGGAAATTAACTGAGGATGACTACAGCCCAGTGGGGCTGCTGCCCGTCAGACTCTAGTAAACCAGCCACTTTGTGCTGGTGGGTCGAGCGGCTGGTTGTGTCCGCAGGTGAGGAAAAGCTTGATGGTGGACTGACTTTTGTGCTTGGCTGGCTCACATTCGAAGCCAGAAAGCAAAACTGAAGTGTTTGCAAATTTACTCCTTGGCCATTGGGAGTTCAGCGACACCTGGAGGTTCCCCCGCCTTGCTCATCCTTAGTCTTCTCCAATTTTGACAGCGACATCAGGGCAGGCAGCTGATCCTTGACAATGATGGGAATTGAGACATGGTGCAATCCTCTTCCTAGCTCTATAAAATGTTGGAGGGTTTGCAAAGTAGGAGGGTTCTGCAGTCCCCACACAGGAGCATTTCAGCAGGTGAATTATTACAATTGCATTTTTATAACTTTTGATTTTTATGTTGTATAGATATTGTGTTATGTATTGGCATTTAAGTTCTATGCCCTGTGGTCTTTTGACAAAGGACACTATACAAATTCAATAAAATAAATACATAAATGGCTGCAGAAGAGGTTGCAGTGTGTGCATGGCAAGGAGAGAGAGGCTCGGAACTTGCTGTCCCAGCCAATTTATAGCCCCGACATTCCAATTACAGATGTGGAGAATGTACAAAACGAGTTGGAGTCACGTTTGAAAAGTGTTCGTCTTTCCTCCCTCACTACAGCTCCATCTTCTCTGTTGCCGATTGCTGATGGTTGAAATCTCCCTTCCTGCCCATCCCTGTTCCTCCCTTTGTCAAGCAAGCCTAGCTGAGGACTTTTATTTTAAAGGGTGGATAAATATCTGCCAGGGCTGAATTATGTATAATTAATTAATTCTGTTTCTGCATAAGAAGGAGGAGGAGGCAGGCGATGTCATGAGAGCACTGCACTCTGAGCAGGTCTCCAAAATGAGAGAGGAACCAAGGGAGAAGGGGGGTCTGTATCGGTTTAGTCACAATCTTGCACTCTTTTGAGCCAGCCTTGCAAATTAGAATTGCTGACTCTGGACTCCAGAGGCTTTTTTATTATTATTTTAAAGAAAAGGTTATGACTGTCACCTCCCTAGTAACTGAGGTACCTGAAAGATGGCTGCCTTTCAAGCCAGAGAGGCATTTATTGCAGCAACAGCAGACCATAGCTAGGAAGAATGGGAACTCTCATTTACTGACCTCTGAGCAAGCTTGTAAACAAGAAGACCTGCCTGGCTGCGAGTCCCCGGGGTATATTATTCCCCATCTCTTTAGTACAGCGCTGTAATTATAGATCTGGTTGGAGCGGATCCATATTCCCATTGCACAAATTGATACTTACACTGAGTCAGTGAGTATTTAACACAATCTGTTTAGCAATGGAGTAATTGAACTGCGAGGCAGCCATGGAAGGCTGGAGAGGTGGAGCTGCCAGCAACTTGCTTAAAGACCTTGTAACAGAAAAGTCAGTTCCAGGCCTTGCAGTAAGCCCGGCAGTCTATTGTAGATCACTGTCACAACTTCCCCCAGGTTCCTAGTTATGGTGCCTGTTCTCTCAGCTTTTCATACAGGCTGCTGGCCTGCGCATTCTTGACCTTGTGCCTAATACTGGAGCATCTTCTAACCTACAGCAATACCTACTTGGACCCTGCTAGACTTTCCAAACTGAAATGCATTTTCACAGCAATCTGTAATTTTGTAATCCCATCCCCACCTCAGACATGGGATTTCATAATCTTCCATGTTTTGTTCAGTTAGCTTTAATCGTTTAGCCCGTGGCCATTACAAAACTCCTCACCTTCTGAAAAATTTCACAGATCTTTGCTACCAAAAAACCTGAGTTAAATGGGAGGTAAGGAAACGGTGCCTTTTGAAGCTTTCTTTCATGGGTTCTGTGGTTTGTAACAAGACGCCCTTGGCAGGAGTTTGGTGAAGCAATAGAGCGGAAGAGGTGTAGCTCAGTGGCAAGGCATCTGCTTAACATGCAGAACATCCCAGGTTCAATCTCTGGCATCTCCAGTTACGGTTGGGAGGGAACCCTGCCTGAAGCCCTGGACAGCTGCTGCCAGTCAGCAACACCAAGGTAGATGGATCAGTGCTCTGGCTCTGTATAAGGCTGGTTCCTGTGTGCAGCTTGCTTGCTACCCCCTTGTGAGTTAATTCTTCCATGCAGGCTCAAACAAGACGAGGCATAGTTGTGGGTAAAGCAAGGACTTCTTGGTAGTGGAGGGAAGGTGGCGGTCTCATTTCAAGGCTAGAACTATCACACCCCACAACTTCCTTCTTGCAGTCTGTATTTTCCCTTGAATTTAAGACTGAAAAATGAGAAACCAAAATCATCAGATCCCACCCACCCTTGGTTCAGAATTAAGGAATTTGAGCATCAGACTGTCAGGAAGTAAGCCACAAAATGGGAAACCCTTTGCCCTCTTTGTGCTTAAAATTCAGCCTTTGTCTAAAAGAAAATGCTACTTCTTTAAATTTGTCAGGTATTGGAGGGTATCTCGCACTCTTGGGTTGTTTAATTCTCTGAGGGTTTCCCAAGACAAAATAGAGACTATGACCATCTTGTGCCTTATACTGGGTTCCTTTAACATTCCCCACACCACAAAATATAGTGGTTTGTTATTTACTGCTGAAACATGAGAAAATGTGGCTTCTTAGAGATCCAAAAAGTTTGCAGTTATAATATAATAAACTATTGTACTTTAGCTATACTCTTTTGCAGGATCTGACACCAAGGTGGAATCTACACACACATTAAAAACACTGTGAAAATGCTTTTTTTAAAAACGTTTCGAAAAAAAATATATTGAATTTGCCATAGCTCACCATCACCATCTAGTGTCACATTTGCATATTGCACTTTATGGATGCAACACGGAAGCGACCACTGTACAGCGCTTCCGCTTCTGCCAGGGAACAGACGAAATCCTGGACATTTTCTATTAAATTGAAAATTCCCGCCGGGGACTAATTTAGCCTCCCCCCCCCGACATTACTGGAATTTTCCAATATATATGGCGACCCTACTTATTCAAAACAACAAATGAATTTGTTACAATTTCCCCCTCATTTTACAGTTAAGGAGACTGAAATGTAAGAACAATGATCAAGGCAGCAAATAGAAAACAGAAGCTATGTCTTCTCACCCAAACCATGTGCAAACCACTCCACTCCACTCCACTGTACCACACCACACACCACACGCCACACCACACCACACCACACCAACTTGCCACCGAATTATTCGTCCTCCACAGAGCTACAATTCTCAGAGTTCCCTGGGAAGATTGTTACACTACTCTGAGAATTGTTCTGTGAGGGGAACAGGGCCTCCTACCTACTCTCAGCACTCTTAACAAACCAACCACAGTCCCCATGATTCTTTGGTGGAAGCCATGGCTCTTTAAAGTGGTATGATACTGCTTTAAATGCATGGTGCAGATGGGGCTCTGTCTCAAGATTTAGCCACCTACAACTTGAAGGGATGTGGGTGAGGGGTGTTAAAGGGCTTTATTGCGAGTTGTCCTGTTTCCATTCAAAACTGAGCACTGTTCCATATGTAACGCAACTCTCTTCATCTCCCTCTCGTGTATATTTCGCTGCAGTAACTCTGTATAAAATTACCTAATCAGCAAAACAAAGGAAAAACTTAAAAGAGAGTTTACTGCCCCAGGGCTAAGCCCCAACAGCAGTCCCTTTCTTTAAAATGATATTTATAATGCTTAATTAAGGAGAGTGTAGAATTAAGGTGTGTGAGTGTGTGTGATAAAGCACTCTGGGCCATGTGGAAGGCTGTGAGCTTTTCCTCTGCCCTCGCCACGCCTGCAAGGCACCAGTTATCGCAAAGTTCCACATACTTTGTTACGACTTGCCTAATTAGAGGTGTGTGTGTGTCAATGAATCTGGGTTGTTGGTTTTTTGTTTTTGTGTTTTTGCTGCAGTTACAGCAGATTTTTTTTAAACAGTTCTGCTTTTGGGGCGCAGACTCTCATTTGCTTTCCTTTGTGCAATGCAGGCGATTCTCATCTGTTTGGCAAAATGGGGTCTCTGGTGTTGTGGTGCTTCAGGGGGAGCAGAACATGTTTTCTTTGTGAGGGGCAAAAATCCCGACAGGTCGGTTCTCGCCTCTTGCGTGCGTCTGCATTTCTCCAGTGAACTTGTGTGTGTGCATGACAACTTTGGGCCAAATTCGTTAGAGCATCAGAATCCCTTCTCAGGTTCGTTACTGTGAGTGTTGGTGGTTGTGGGGGAGCCAGCAAGCGGTCACAGAGGAGCTCCGTACAAATTTTCCAGTGCAAAGGTTGAGGGCAAAGCACGCTGCAACACCCTCACACCCCTCCAAGTGTGTGTGTGCATTGTATCCTAATGAAAGGATATGTTTTGGTTCTCTGTTTCTCATTTTTGCAATCTTAAATACAGTTCTCCACATTCTGCAGCAATTTGCACAAAAAGGGTGTGTGTGTTTTAAATCCCCATGAAAATCCATCAGCATTTTGGTTAGAATTTCTCCTAATAAACACATTTTTATAACCAATTCCCCGTAACATAATGCATTTTCCGAGTGTTAGCTTCACTAATACTTTCATTTTTATGCACATGTTCTCCTAATGTGTGCATTTTTATAAACCTTGGTTGGAGAACTGCATTGCAGAATGCGGATAAAAGCATATTTTGAAAAACATCTGCGTTATGCATACTGTTTGGGAAAGTGCATATTTGATCGATTTGGCTTCAGATGTGAACTGAATCGAATTTCTCCCCCATCCCTACTTGAAAGTCAGACTTATAAGGATTTCTAACCTACATGATTTTACTTAGAACTCAAAAGTTAGGGTCAAGCCTTTGGAAGTTGTTCTTCCTGGATGGCGGAAATTGCAGCTGTTATGGGAGTTGTGCTGTTGCAGCCACATCTTGCTTGTGGGCTTCCCATCGGGAATCTGGTTGGACACTGTGAAAAAGAATATCAGACTAGATGGGCCTTTGGCTGTTTTAATGACTAATAGCAATGCTGGGGAGCAGATAATTTTGCCAGAATTGTGGCAGAAAGTTTGAGTTAACTGTTAGTGCTGTCCCAATCCTGCCCCCGGCATCCATTTTTCTAGAAAAATAGCAGTTTAGGATTATTAGGGGCCTAATCCTGATCCTCCTCTGGTTTCACTTCTGATTCTACTGTACTCATTTGCCATTAATGCAATGCTTTTCTTTTGCAAACTGTTATTATCTTTATTGCGTTTGCCCTCAAAACAACCCTACGATTTAGATGACTGTTGTTGCCATTTTGCAGATAAGAACAGCCTGAGGTCTTGGTTTAAATGTGAGCCCTGATTTAAATGTGACCCTGCGGCGTGAGTAGAAAAAGGTATCCGTGCAGAGCAACATGTGCCTGGCATCACATCTAAACCAAGTTGCTGGCTGCTGCAATCGTGTACAAAGTTGGCACACTAGTAGTACACCTGCCTAGGGATGGGCAAATCTCTCTGTTTCAGTTTCTCATTCTTCCAATCTTACCCTTAGTTCTTCACATTTCCACGTCACTTTGTGATTTATCTTCATGGAAATTCATCAGCATTTCAGTGCAAATTTCTTTTACACGTCTGTGTACAATTCCATCTAATATACACATTTTTGCAAAGCAATTTCCCCTAATATAACCCATTTTTATGCACATTATCCTAGTAATGTGTATCTTTTTATGCACACTCTGTCTTAATAATCTGCATCTTTTACACGTTACTTGGGTGGAGAACAGATTGCAAAATTTGGAGGAGTGTGAATTTCAAAAGATGGCTGTGTGTTTTAGAAACTGCAAATTAGGTACCGTAGGTTTGCCTTTAAATGTGAACTGAATTAAATTTTCGCCTCATTGCTTAAATCTGCTCACAACACAAACCTGTGTCTCAGGCAGTATCCAAAAACCTGGTTTAGACATGACACTGAGAATTCAGGACTCTGCATGGGTAGGTTTCTTTGCACATACCCAGCATTATTAGCTATGATTGGGTTTTTTAAAAGAAGTTTTAATTTGTTTTTTTGATGTGTTTATCACCCTGGGTTCCTTTGGAAGGAAGGGAGAGTAGGAAATCAATTAATTAATATTTTATGAATGTTAAAAATTCACCCAGGGTTGCCATATTTCAAAAAGTGAAAATCCGGACACAAAAATTGTCGAGCCATTATCTTCCGACATTGGGCACAGCACACCAACTTCTTTTGAATAGCAGAATTCCCAAACTTCCCTGTTGTTGTTGTTGTTGTCATGGCAGCCTTAGGGCCAAGGAACTCCTGCCATAAGGATATATGTCCCATCTGTCTCTGCATCTTGTTTCCACCAAGAAAAGGCAAAATATATACAGTAAAGGCAAAAGCCCTCTCCCACTGTTGCTGCCCAGCACCTGGCATTTGGTGATATCCTGCTTCTGAAAATGGAGGCTCCGTTTATCTATCACGCCTACTAGCCATGTACAGACCCATCTTTTCACAGATTGGGCGAATTCCCTATTAAAGCCAGATATCCCACAAAGTATCTAATTCTAAACCCTCATTGTAGCCGCAGGAGGCATGGCTGGCTCCCAGCCTCTGGGGAATGAGATTCGTCCAGAAATACACTTCATCCCAGGAAACTCCCTTCAGCTACTCAAAGCCACCTTGCATGCCCTTTGACATACCTGTTTGCCTTTGGTGTCAGACTGTCTGAACTAGCCCTCCCTGCCACTGCTTACCATTTTTAATTTGCCAAGTGTTTGCAAGTCTCCGTGCATCTGCCTCACCTCTGTGGCTCCCATTTCACAGGCACAGACCTGGAAGCTGCAAGACTCTTGTCTAGGGCCAGACTGTGAGTCCTAGTAGCAAAGCTGAGTGTTGTTCTGTAGGAGGGTAAGAAGAGCCCTGCGGGAATCAGGCCAAAAGGGGCCTATCTAGTCCAGCATCCTGTTCTCAGAGAGGCCAACCAAATGACTCTGGGAAGCCTGCAAGCAGGACCTGAATGCGAAGGCAATTCTCCCCACTCAGGCTCCCCAACAACTTGTATCTAGAAACATACCGACACTGGAGATAGTAACAGCCACCATACTAGCATCCACTGATGGTGCTATCCTCTGTGAATTTATCCAATCCTCTTTGAAAAGCATCCAGGCTGATGACCACAATTACGTTTTGTGGTAGTACATTTCTTGTACATATTTCTTGTACATTTGTATCTTGCTTTTCCTTCCAAGGCTGTGTACATTGCCTTTCCCTCCCCCCCACTTTATCTTCACGACAACCCTTTGAGGTAAGCTAGGCTGAGAGTTGTGAAACTGCACCTATTTATAGTATTTATTGCTTGTTGCTATTTATCAGAGTTAGCACATTTTTGCTGGTGTTTTGGCTTAAATATCAGGACTCTGAAAAATTGCTGTTAAAGCAATTTCTGGCATTTCCTAGCTTGGTGCATGTTTGTCCATGCTTTTCATATGGGAGTTGTTCCAGCTCCATGTTTGTTTTGGTTGCCCTTTTCTGAAACTTTCCCAGCTCTACAGGAGCCTTTTTGGCAACCAAAACCGTACACAGATTTCCTGGTGTGGTCACACCATAGATTTGTGCAAAGAAATTATGATAATGGCTCTTTTATTTTCAACCCCTTTCCTAAAGATATCTAACATGGGATTGGCTTTTTCACAGCTAAACACATTGGATCAATATTTTCATTGAGCTATAATAATAATAAATAATAATAATAATAATAATAATAATATATTACTGTTTTATGCATTAACTATGATATCCGATGACTGTGCACAGTTGACCTTGCATTAGTATGCATTCTCCTTTCAATTTACATTTACTCCAGCATATGATCTACAAATCAGAACTGATCCATGGTTTGAAAACAAACTTTGATGTAAACAAGGCTCTGGATTACACTCCTCCCAAACTGCTTCCTCCAGAGTAATCGCACTGAAGTCATTAGGGATAACTAGGGCGCAGTCCTGGAAAAAGAAAGTTATGGATTGCAGTTCAGATGGTTTTGCAACTTCTACCCAAGGTCTTTTGCCTGGAGTTAATTTCAGCCAAGAATTTCCAAAATGGCAGGTGGAAATTCGCATTTTGCATTCTGCCCGCAGAAAAGTATTGTTATGATTGCTGCCATTATTATTCGCCAAGCATAATCTCTGCTGTAGGGCCTCTTGGCCCCAACAAATCAAAATATGTTTGAACAAATGGAGAGTGACACTAGCATGGCTTGTGCAGAATACAGAGCCTCCCCCAAAGAACAGCGGGACTTTGTTCCCTGCTGTCGCGGTTCATGTACACCCAAAGCCGAACAAATCTAGGCCTTTCTGCAAAGAAAACAGAATGTCTCAAGCACACGATTTGTAAAATGGATTATACTGTTGAACAGCCACATAAAGAGTCCTCCTATATACCTTGCCAAGAGGCACCTGGTGCTTTTGCAAGACTGAATGACTCAGCTAGGCAAACTGGAAGCTCTTGGAGAGAAATGTAGGAAGAGCTTGGCTGCTGGATCAGACCGGAAGCCCATCTAGTCCTGCATCTTGTTCCCCCAGTGGCCAAAGATGGGTGCCTTCGTAAAACCCACAAGCAGTCCCTGCTCACATTCCCCAGCAATTAGCACACCAGGGTAAGAAATTATAGCCAGGTTTAATGCTCTGTGTGGGGCTACCCTTGGGCCTCCAGCTGGTACAAAATGCTGCAGCTAAACCATTGATGGGGTTGCTAGCATATAGCCCTGGCGCTTGAAAGCTTGCACAGCCCTCCCATAGCCTACGGGGCCAGGTTCAAGGTACTTGCCTTAATTTCCAAGGCACTTAACAATTTGGGTCCAGGATACCTCAAGGACCACCTGAATCATTATAATCCTGCCCAGTCTAAAGTAGGACGCAGGGCCACCCTGAAACTGATAATCTGCAGGCTTTATTGATTACTTGTGCCTCTAGCCTGCCTTTCAATGAATAGCGCTAGGTCTTTGTTTTGAAAGCAAAAAACCACAACTGAAACAGGCTTTGCTTGAGAGTTTTAAGCTTTGTTCTGTGTTGGATGACTCAGGGTTGAAACAACGAAAATTGAGTGGCTAAGGGGGCTTCCAGTCTGTTTTTGAGTGGGATTCATTCTACCACATACTGGCAAATTCGGATGCTGCTGTTATAGTTGATTGGGAGGTCTTGCGTAGCAAGCCCACTTTCCCTCAAGATCATACTTCTAGCAAGAAGGGAAGTAACAGGAATCTTGTGAAGTGCCATTTGTTATGATGACTGGTAACTGTAGCTTTGTGAGGAGTCAACTACAGTTTCCATGATTGTTTGGGGGAAGCCGCACACTGTAAATGTGCTTTAAATGTATGGTCTGTGCATACATTGCTTTGATGCAGTCATATCATCTCCCCATAGTCGGGGTGAATGCTCAGTTCACAGGTTGGCTGGAAGTGCCCTGACTGGCTCCAAAAGAGCTATGGGGCAGCCACCCTTGAGGCTGCGTAGCACTTTCCTGTCACCTCAGGAGTGTATAGTGAGGGAGGATCATGGGAAATAGATATTCCTTTTCTTTGCGGTTGTAGGTTTTTATAAAAAAAAATGTTATACAAAATGAAAACACACATTTAGCCCTGATCTAAAAATGAAACAAAAAGATATGTATGTTTGTAAAGGGAATAATTAAGTAAGACAGTAAATAAATGTTTAAATGATTAATAATTAAATAAACGAATAAGCAACAGCAAAAACATTTTACTTAAATAACTACTTAATTAAGAAAAATGTCTATAGGCATGCTTTCTACACATACTCACAAAACGGAACGACAAAGAGAGGCAGGGGAGGTGAATAATGTGGAAAGAATTGTAAAGTAGCTCTTATAACTTGTGTTCGATATTACACATTTGGGAAATGGGATTAGTGGGGGTTAGCAGTTGTGGGAGGGGGGTTGACGTTTCCTTTATACATACAATGTTATGGTCTGGGTAGTTTATGCTCATCTTCTGGGTATATATTTGGGTTTGTTTTCATTTGGTTCTGTTTATGAATGCAACTTTTAGAAAAAATCAATGTACAGTGGTACCTTGGTTTAAGAACAGCTTAGTTTATGAACAACTTGGATTAAGAATGCTGCACACCCGGATGTAGGTGTTTTGGTTTGTGAACTTTGCCTTGGAATAAGAACATGTTCTGCTTCCTGATGAGTGTGTTCCATTTGTAAATTGAGTCCCCCGCTGCCAAGGGAAAGCACGCCTTGGTTTAAGAACGCTTTGGTTTAAGAACAGACTTCCAGAATGGATTAAGTTCGTAAACCAAGGTACCACTGTATAATAGGGGGAATTGGAAGAAAAAGCTGTATTTTCCCTTGCATTACAATTGGCACAAGGGAAGGGAGGAGGGGTCTTGTGTGGCAGCTGGGCCCTTCAAAAGATCCCAGTGCATCACTTCAGCAGCTAAGGTCTATGTCAACCTTCCCCAACCTGGTGCCCTCCAGATAGTTTGGATGACAACTCCTGTCAGCCCCAGTCAGCAAAGAGTTACAAAAACATTACAACCAAATTGTCAGTCAGTCAATTTATCTTTTTTGTTTCAGCCACACGTCACAACAAAGAACAAAAGTAGTAATAATTGCAACAGAAGGAAATATTCACAATAGCAATATAGTCTAACTTTATCTGAAGAAGTGTGCAGTGCGCATGCACACGAAAGCTCATACCAATGACAAACTTAGTTGGTCTCTAAGGTGCTACTGGAAGGAATTTTTTTTATTTTTTTTATCTCATGACTGAGAATTTTAAAGTGCTGCAAAGGCGAATCCTGCAACAGCTAAAAGGGTAACCCTTTCATGAGAATCCAGCAGGAAATGATTTTTATATATTGTATTTACCTGAATTTTTATATAGTAAAAAGAAGATAGATTAAACACTCCAGCGGGGGAAATGTGCTACAGAGGCAGGAAAAAGCAGCTTCATAGCACACTTGCTGGCCATCTTGAGCTCAGGTCATTGGAGAAAGACAAGATGGAAACATACGGTAGTTCAGTAAATAAATGGACAGCTTGACCTCAGGGGAAATTCCTCCTCAACCCCAAACAGAGTAATCAGTTAGCCCTAAACATTGTAGCAAAACTTGTTTGACAAGGTTCTCCCCTCTGCAAAGGAAAATTCCCCCTGATCTTTTACCCAAGTCTTCTTCATCTGATAACCTTGTGATCAGACCAGCTGTGATTATTCCTGGTGTCAAATAAAAGAACCAAACTCCTATACCTGTCTACTTAAAAGTAAGTCCCACTGATTTCAATGGGACTACCAGGCAAATGTGTATAGGATTGCAATCCTAATTTATTAATCGTTTTAACTCTCTTGTTGTTGATTTGGGAAGCTGCTCTGAGGATGTTTGTTCTGGTGAGGATGCTAAATCTACCTGCCTATAATATATACAGTATTTCCTGGGCTGGTCCTGCTAGTAGGCAGAATGAGGCAGCTGCCTCAGGTGGCAGATGTTGTGGGGCAGGAAGCAGCAGTGAAATGTCGGATGGAGCTTTATGTTTGTCACATGGCCTGACCTGAACTGCCTGAGCTAGCAGGATTTTTTATTTTTTTATTTTTATTTGTCAATATTTATATACCACTTAATCAACAAGTGGTTTAGCATAAAACAATACCAAGTAGGGACCCAGGTGGCGCTGTGGTTAAACCACTGAGCCTAGGGCTTGCTGATCAGAAGGTCGGCGGTTTGAATCCCTGTGACGGGGTGAGCTCCCGTTGCTTGGTCCCAGCTCCTGCCAACCTAGCAGTTCGAAAGCACGTCAAAATGCAAGTAGATAAATAGGAACCGCTACAGCGGGAAGGTAAACGGCGTTTCCATGTGCTGCTCTGGTTTGCCAGAAGCGGCTTTGTCATGCTGGCCACATGACCTGGAAGCTGTACGCCGGCTCCCTCGGCCAATAATGCGAGATGAGCGCGCAACCCCAGAGTCGGTCACGACTGGACCTAATGGTCAGGGGTCCCTTTACCTTAATCAACAAGTGGTTTAACATAAAACAATACCAAGTGTAGTGGCAAACACTGTCCTTTCACCAACATGGATGGAGCCTCTGTAATTTGCACTTTACAAAACATTATGTGAAGTGAAACACAGACAATCCTTTGAAATTCACACTTCTTCAGATTTTGCAGTACAGTTCTCTAGCCAGGCAAGGCATACAAAAATGGACATACTAGGATACGGTGCATATGCATGTATTAGTGAAAATAACACACTAGGCAAAAATCCCACTAAAATGCTGGTGAATGTTCATGAAGTAAAATGAATAAATCTGAAAATTAATGTGGAGGACTGTACTTAAGATGGAAAAATGAGAAGCTGAGAGGAACCAAAAGTGACAGATTTGCAAATCCCCAGTCACCCGTATTGAAATAAGATTCAATGGCTGGTCCAGTCATCCTCTATACATGGAATCTGAAGGTGGGGGATGGGGGTGTCTCATCTTGCCCTTCTCAGGCAGCAAAATGCCTTGGGCCAGCCACGATATTTAGGAACAGAATTTTGAAAACAGTCCAGGCTGCACCAACTGCAGTTTCTCTGCATTTTGTACACTCACAATTTGCACACCTGTGGAGTCACCGCTTTTCATTACCTGAATGCGTGCTACAACTTAATTCGTTACTCAGGAGCAATTGTTATGGAGGAATTTTGTAACGTGTCATGAAGCAAGCTGCGTCACACACTTCCTCCTTCACCTGGTGACATTTGTCTTATATTTTGTTTTCCCTCCTCCGTGCACCTGAATGACAGAGCAGAATCTGGGGTGATTTTAAAGATTCTGGAAGAATCTAAGCAGCCCCTTCCATTTCAAAGGCTTGTGGTACCTGAGAGATCTCTTTGACACAAAGGCCTTGCTCAGGTTGCACATTCAAGATAAGACAGAATACCTGAGAAATCCCCTCAGGGAACAAAGCTAATGACAGAGGACACCTTTGAAATATAGCTGAGGGTTCTGACCTCCTCTGCGGGTGCTGCCATAAATACCTTCTAACCTGGATCACAATTTGAACTTTGAAGCACCTTTGGATTGAAAAAAAGAAGCTACTGGAGTTATTGAGAGGAGTATATGCCTGCGGGGAAACCCTTGGCACCTTCCTACAACACTTCTGTAATAGTTCTGGCTAGTCCCCCAACCTGCCCTTTTGCCTCAGTTGTCTATGGAGTGGCTTTGTGCAGGGGGCGTTTTCTTTAAGGGCAGAATATTAGCAACTGAGGGGCTAACTATACATAAATATGGCATGAAAGAAAGTCACTCTGTGGGTTTTGGTTTTAAATGAGAAACTCTTTCGGGAGAAGGAAATTTTGAACTGAGAAGCAGCACCAGGCTGTGTGTGAGAGAGGTAATACTTATAACTTTCCTGTCACTTATGGCCAGAATCGGCCCCTGGCAGCTTTGGCCAGCTGCCAGAGTGCCAACTTCCTGGCAGGGCCAGGAATTTTTACATAATTTTTACATATTTTGTTCCAACTTAAGAGCTCTGAGTGGTGCCAAGCAGCTGGATCTAACAGCATTTTTAATTTCCCACAATGCCCCTACACAATGCCCACCTGAAGCATTGTGGGAAATAAAAAACCACAGTTAGGCCCAACTGCCTGACATTGCCTGGAGCATTGTGGTTCTTTGCTCAGATAAACCCAGCGGGACCCACCCAAGGAAGGAGGGGGCCCACCAGATAGCCCCCATTTTGCCAATGACCATCTCAAACTTGGAACCACTGCTGGTGCTGGCCCTGCCTGGCCCTTAAAACTGAGCTCCCCCTCAGAGGAGCGGGACCAGGTCCAGAGTTAGCCCCACAGAGAGCATGTTGAAACTATGGAGCCTTGAGGTTACCGATGCATGAATCATTGCAGCCAGACTGTCACTGCCCAAGAATGTAATCGGCATACCAGCCATAGCTGGTAAAAGTATCTGGCTGGTGACACATGATGCTAGATGGGAAGGAGGGGAGAATGTATGGCTGACAGCCAGGCAGGGTTAGACCCTCCAGAGCCTATGTTAGTACCCAGTCTGATCAGCTGAGTTAGCAGTTCTTATCCCAGTTCCAAGCTCCAGCCACCCCGACTTAGTGAAAGAGACACTCACCCACTGGCCTACTCCATGTTGCCCACCAAGGGACTATTATACAGGAACATAGGAATGTGCCTTAGATTGAGTCAGGCTATTGGTTCACCTAGTATTGTCTACAATTACTGGCTGTGGCTCTCTGGGTTTCAGGCAGGGGTTCTGGAGACGTCAGGGATTGAACCTGGGACCTTCTGGGTGGTAAAGCAGATGCTCTACCACTGAGCTACAGCCACAGCCGCTCCAGAGGGAGATTTGGAGTGGAGAAGTGGTGTGGGCAGAGGAAAGGTGACTTGCTGCCATCCATGCAGAATCTCTGTGTTCCACATTCTCCTCTCCCAAAGCACTTTCTCATTTTGTAAAATGGCACTGAGGCTCTCTGACGTTTTGGCATGTGACATGTCACTAGTCCCCTTAGGACGTCTTTGTTAAAAGAAACAAGGGCTTATTTGCAAATTGGATGTGAACAAAGATGTCTAGCACCAAGAACAGTCATGCAAGTGAAGGAATGATGTCATAGTGGCAAAATTCTGTCAGTTATGTACTGGTAAGGAAGGCAGACAGAAAAGAAATAATATATATTTACTTTTAAAAAGGGGTTTATGGGGATTGTACTGACATTCCAAGAAACTGAAGTTTTCTACAATTGAAACTGAAGAGTGTAAGGCTCTTGTACATACATACATGTATGTATGTATGTATGTATGTATGTATGTATGTATGTATGTATGCTTGTTTAGTTGGTTAGGTTCTTTTGTTTTTGTTTTTTTGAAAGAAAATTCAGTCCAAAACCAGTAATTTTGCAGAGAATTGGGGTTAACTGATGGAATTTTCAATACAGAAAACTGTTGAGCTAAACTACTGTTGTTGTTTATTGTTAATATTTCTTGTATCTCTGCTTAGAGGTGTTGTTGTTTTTACAACCAAGTAGCTTAAAAAAATTGCTGAATAAACAAACAAATTTGTATCCCCCAGAGCAGCTTGCAAATAGCAATGGGAAGACAGTCCCTGCCCTCAGGCTTACAATATAAAAGTCACAATACAAAAGGAAAAGTAATAGGGAGGGAGGAGGAAAAAAGAAAACCCCAGACACTATTTCTTAGTTATGCATTTTCTTATCATGGTCAGCAGGAATGGAAATATTTCAAGGAGAGATGGAGCCAAAAATTGCTGGTCTTTTAGCAGAGCTGATGGAAAGACCCTGCAGTCCCATCTTATTGACTCTCCTATGGCTGGAGAGTCAAGGCCCCACAAATAGGGTAGGTCCTGACATCAGAAGTATTGCACCATTAGCAATCCCACTCGCCACCATTATTTAATCATTATTTTCAATTGGTCTTAAAAATTAAGTTGGAGAAAGATTGGGATTTGGGAAAGAGGAAGACAGACCAAGACTGCATTCACACAGCAGTTTATTCTTTTTCTGTGACATTTGCCTAACTGTTAATTTCTGCGTTGTATTTGAGCTTTCATGTGACATAAAAGCCCATTCCATAAATACAGGATTAGGGTACAATTGGATCAAGTTAAATATACTCTGTTTCAGAAAGCTGTCTGTTCACCTCTTAAGATAGCATAAACAACTACAGTATAGCATGTTGGTTTGTGACATCAAGGAGCAGGTTTTTTTTTGTCTCTGTCTGTATACAATTGGATGCCATTTTGAATCAAGCTGGTGGACTGAACCTTTTGAAACCAGTTTTGAAACTGCAGCGATTTGGGGGTTCCTTGGACTTCCCAAGCAATGCCAAGTATGAGGCTGCTGGTAATAAATAAAATAAATAACAGTGGTGGGAAGACTATGCCCCTCCAGATGTTTTTGGACTCCCATCAAGTCTAGGCAGCATCACCAATGGTTAGGGTCAAGGATCTGGAAAGCCAAAGTTTCCCTATCTTTATTATATAAAGAACTGATGCGGTGGAGTTTAAAGCTGACAACTGTAAAACCAGAGAGGCAGATCAGCTCCCTATTGTATCCTTCAAATGAAGCCACCACTATGGCCATTGCAGCCTGGGGCCCCAGTGACAGAGAAGGAAGCATAGCTTTGCATGTCAGAGGCTCCATGTTAATTGCCCACCTTTCCAGCTAGCTGTACTGCAAAAGACCCCTCCTTCAGACCTTGGTCTATACCAGATGGACCAGTGGTCTGATTCAGGAATAAACAGCTTCAGAAGTCCACTGAGTGAAATGTGTTTGATGCTCTGGACTGCTTTAGCTCATGCAGGAAAAGGCTAGGACACAGGGATGACCTGTATCATATGCATGTTAAGTAAGCTGGGTAAGGGCATGAAACTTGTTTAGATTAGATTAGATTAGATTAGATTAGTAAAGTTCATTTTTAATAACACTAAGTATAGGAAAATGCAAGCCAATGCAGGCAGTGCTTCCTAGTGTCAGGACTGAATCAGTGCAGATTCTGAAGTCCCACAACCTCCGAACACTCTAGACCAGGGGTCAGCAACCTTTTCCAGCCGTGGGCCAGTCCACCGTCCCTCAGACCATGTGGGGGGGCTGGACTATATTTGGGGGGTGGGACAAATTCCTATGCCCCACAAATAACCCAGAGATGCATTTTAAATAAAAGCACACGTTCTACTCATGTGAAAACACGTTGATTCCCAGCCCATCCGTGGGCTGGATTTAGAAGGCGATTGGGCCGCATCTGGCCCACGGGCCTTAGGTTATCTCCCCCTGCTCTAGACTGCCTTTCTCAAGCCTCTCTTTCCTGCATTTAAAATAGTAAAAAAAAACAGCAACTCCCTTTGGCTCCCACCACAACTGCCTGGGACCTTGGGGTCCTCCAAACTGGTGGTTTTTTGGTGGGTGTGTTCTGCAACATGTCATTGACGCGATAAAAGTGCCATTAGTGGTGGATTTAAAGTGGACCATCCATGCATCATTCGGCTTTATTAGTTGTTCTGTGATGGTTCCCCAAATGCTACCCTTTCAAAACTGCTTCCGGGAAGTGACTGAACATGTTAACTTGCTGTGTCTTTTGGGGGGACTCTGCAAGCAGAAAAAGATGGCCACCCCACGCAGGCCCATCTTCAGCATATCCAATGCTGTGGTGCAAAGATCCCTCCGGCGCCCCCCGCCGTTTCCCAAAGTTGCAGACCTTTTTTAGGGAGGACGGCACTGCTGGCAATGCGCCCAGCTTTGCAGGACTGGAGGAGGTGGGCAGCGGCTGGAGGGCAGCTCCTTTGGCGGGGAAGAGGTGGAGGCTGGACGCGGCGGCTCCCGGCTCAGCTGGCCGCTTCATGCCGTGTTGGCCACGGCAGGCGGAGGCTCCAGGTGCAGCGCTGCTTCGGCGCGGCATGGTGGAGGCAGGCAAGGGCAGCGAGCTGGTGCCGGGAGGCGCCTCTTCTCTGGCGCCCTCCAGAACCTGGCGCCCTGCGCCACTAGCCTCTATGGGTAAGACGTCCCTGATCCCACGTACCTGTGGTAGCAGTCATCTTTGGGCTAACGTAAGGGCTAAGATTGAAGAAGTGTGCATGCACACGAAAGCTCATACCAATGACAAACTTAGTTGGTCTCTAAGGTGCTACTGGAAGCAATTTTTTTATTTTGTTTCATAAGGGCTAAGAGAATGAGTAACAAATAAGGAAATATTATGTCTGTCATAAGTTTACTAGGTGGCCTTAGGCAAATTACTCCTGTATTCAGTAGTCCCTCCATTATCTATTTATATGATAATAGTATATTATAATAAATATTTATTATTTATTTATTTATTTATTTATTTATACATACATACATACATACATACATACATACATACATACATACATACTCTACCATTCCATTTGTTACCATCTACAAAGTGGCTTAACAGAAGCACAAAATGATATAATTAAAATCATGACAAGGCAAAATCGTCATAAGAAGTACTGTACAGGAATAAACAGCACTGCAGAGCCAAACAGGACACAGGGATGATTGGTTATCAGATATTGTTCCCAAATGCTCTCTGACTAAGCAGAGTCTAAAACTTACTTTTGATGTTACTTAATGAAAGAGACCGCCATGGTCCCCTTGAAGTTTCAATAGTTCAATATAAAGAAGTCATCTCTCAATGGTTTTGCTATTATGGTCTCTTTTGTTTTAAATGTATTTCAGTATATTGCATGTTGTCAGTCTTGTTGTATATTTTGTTTTGCGTTCTGTGATTTTTAACGAAGGGTGGGATATTAATTAATTGTGGACATTCAAGTTTATCCATTGCTAACAGTTGCTATCCCAGAGGCATATGCAACCATTTAAAAAGCTGTTTCAGTTCAGTCCAACCTTAGAATGGCAACCTAATCTACTGAGCATTAGTAAGATTTTAGTCTCTTCCCTTTTCCAGTAAAAAGTCAGGGAAGGATGACAGCTCAGTGGTAGTGCACCAGTGATTTGCATGCAGATGGTCTCAGGTTCAGTCCCCAGCATAGAGTTGGAAGGAACCACAAGGCTCACCAAGTCCAACCTCCTGCAATGCAGGAATCTTTTGCACCAGCTTGCTTCTTTGCATTAGGAATATTTTCCGTTTCAGTTCTTTGAGACCCTATATGCCCATTCATTTTTTGCATCTCATTTCTATGTCATTATGAAAGAGGGCCCATCCAACTTAGCATCTTCTTTCTTTTGATATAGAAAAGGAGGGTGATTCCTGACCCTGGACTTCGTTTAATTTGCTTAGACAACTTAAGGCAGAAACAAAAGAAGTTCCCAATGCTCTCTGGCAACACGTGATGTGCAGGCATCCAATCACCCATGACAAAAACAACTTACACAACTCAGATGTTCATAGATAGCAACTAGCAACTGATGAGTTCGTGACTAACCAGAATTGCCCATTTGCAGCTACCAAAGTAGTCAATTGTGAATTCATGAGCACCTAATGAATAGTGATTTATGAATTAAGAATTCAGGGAGGACCCCGCCTGCACAATGCCATTTTCCATTTCTTTTTTATTAAGATTGATTACATTAGTAGTAGTGAATGAGTCATAACAGCAACCCTGGACTCTTCTTCATAGCGATGCCTGACCTTTCCAGCTCAACTACCGGTATCTGTGGATGTGATTTCTGGATGGGCTCACATACCGTACCTGTTATAACAATTTGGTGGCTCGAATCAGATTATCTTGGATTAAGTTATCATTAGCATCAGAAAACAGTTTGGGTGCTTAACCAGAGCTAATCTGAATCAATTCAAACCCCATTGCTCCTCTGATCCATGCAATCTGGTTCAGGGGCAGAGGAAGTCGCTCTGGCACCTGGAGCGGCACCAGGGGTGTGCACCTGGGGGCGGGACGTTGCCATGCAGCATGCATGTGTCATACACAGCGGCACCCCACATGCACGCTATGCAATGGCAGCGGCAAACCGCCCCAGCGCCGCACAGGGATGGGACCGGGATCCTCCGCTCGCAAGTGCAGTATTTCCCCATGTGCCGCTGCTGGCAATCCGCAAGCAATCCGCGGAGCGAGGTTTGTTACCGGGCGGCTTGGGAGGCGCCGTTGCCCTGCCGCCTGGTAAAAAGCCTCACTCCGCAGCTTGCTCGCTCACCTGCTCGGCATGCGCTTTTCTTCTTCCAGCTCGGGCGGAGGTGAGAGGCGGGCCAGGGAGGGGCGTCAGTAGCTGCCGCTGCCGCCCCTCTCTGGCCCACCCCTTGTCTCCGCCCGAGCAGGGAGAAGCAAAGCGCGTGCCAACCGAGAAAGTAAGTGAGCAGCCAGCCGCCGAGCAAGGCTTTTTACCAGGCGGCGGCTTGCTCGCGGGGAGTGGGCGAGTGTCACCCCCCTCCAGGGTGGAACCCGGGGCAACCCACCCCCTACACCCCCTTGCTACACCCCTGATTTGGTGTGATTCATACTGCCTTTCCAGCCGGTAAGCAGCCAGCCCCCCAAACCTCCCTCCCTTCCCACCCAGTTACCTTCTGCTACTCCATAGAAAGTAAGTGTGAGAGAGGAAAGAAGGAAGGGGACTTCATTTGCTCTCTCCTTTGGAAAGTAGACCTGGGAAATGTAATTTCCCAATGGGCTTCTAGAGGTTCATAACCCTTTGGCATATTGCATTTTCCAAGTTTCATGCTCGCTACACTGCACCAATTCTTTGGGCATAGCTATGGGCCCCTTCCCCCTCTTCTGCACCCATTGGCCAGATGAAGTAGAAAAGTATGCCTCATAGTCCTTGAATCTGGAAGTGTGACCTGTGGCCACCAGCTGCTTTTGAACCACTCTGCCAGCTCTACCCTTTGGTGAGATCTCAAGCTGAGTAAGAGCTCCGTACTTAGGGATCTGAACAAAGTTTGCATTTTAAAAAATTTAGTACGAAGTACCACATAATTAGCTATGTTGTGCCCTCATCGAAGTGAGTGCACATTGAGCACAATTCTGTGACTGTTGGCGGGATTACAATGGCCTGGACTGTATTTAAAAAATATATTGATAAACTTTTTTGCAATAACAAACCCTGCTAACATTAGCTTCACTTTACACAAGTACCACAATCTCCTTTCCACATACACATCTATTACAGGTCTGTGGAAAAATTACATGAACCAAAACCTGTTATTGGTTATGTGGCTGGAATCCATGCCACATAGCAAAGTTTTTGAAAACAATCATGAAATCTTAAGAAACAGCATCAAAATACCAAGAGTGAAGAAGCTGCAAAATGGGGTCGGCTCAACAATGCACAAAAAAATGAATGAAGTGGGACGACATCACCAGTTACATCACTTCTGCCTGCCCCTCAGCTGACTTGCATTCATCTCTTTGCCCTGAAAGCATTTGCCCGTTTTTATGTAACATGTGCTGGCTTTTTATAGTTCTGCTAACAAGTTGGGGAGCTGCTGGTTCACAATGTACCGATTGTCATGGCCCCCTTAATGGGTTCCCGCTGCTTTGCCTTTTCCAGTTGAGTTTTGAGGCTACTCTTTCCAATTTGAGCATTTGCATTTCCCTTATTAAATGTGGTGATTGTGGTTGATCTGCCCATTAAGCTTGGCAATGTTCTGGAGCTTAACAAACTGGAATGAATGCCAAGACTTCGATGATCAGGAGCAGCTACCAGAGGCATAGCGTTTGGGGTGCTGTGAGGGCTATGGCTGTGGCCGCAACTTTC
Organism: Zootoca vivipara; assembly: GCF_965207765.1. NCBI lineage: Eukaryota > Metazoa > Chordata > Lepidosauria > Squamata > Lacertidae > Zootoca > Zootoca vivipara. The sequence continues at coordinate 58,850,168 of NC_142589.1, read as the reverse complement.
AGAGAGGGTGCAAACAGGCACCCCCACAGCAGGCTCTGTCCCTGGTGCAGCTCTGCCACCCTGGGTCACATCTGAACCCAGGCAGAGAGCAGCCCTCCTCCGCTGCCAGGTCAGGCCTGACCCGGTTGGTGTGCCACTGGCAGCTACGTTTACAGCTAGCAAGGATGCTTTTGGAAACCTGCACTGAAATTAGGCCTGATTTCCAAACAGATCCTGGCATCAATTTTCCATTCTGGCTTTAACTAACTTTTCTGGGTAGTGCCTGAAAAGGCTTAAAAAACCCAAAACAAAACACAAAAGGGGAGAAAGAAATGAGCTGGTGTCACTACACATGCAACATTCAGCTGCCAAATCTTTCGATTTAATTGCAAGTCTTGTGATTTTAGGAGTTTCTCAAAAGTGAAAACCACAAGGGTCAAAGACAGAAGTGTGAGAAAGTTAAAACGGTGGTTGAAGAAAAGCGATCCAGTGTTTGGCCCACCTGGGAGGGCTGGATTTTCATTTCATTCTCCCTTTCCCCATTTGTAAATTGGGAATTAAACCAACCTACCTTATAAGGTTCTTGTTAGGATGAATGTGAGATAAGATGGTAAAGCTAAAATGAAAAGAGCTATGTAATTGTTGTTAGTACTAAAAATTATGTGTTTTGGAGGGAAGTGGGGGTGTAAGCGTAATAATAAAATAAGATAAAAAGAAGAGTACTGATATAAGCATGTTGAAGCCCTCCACATACTGGCCAAATGGGTGCTGCACAAAACATCATAATAACCCCCTTCACGTGCTCTTTGAATGCACAGGAAAGTGATGAAACCCACCTGCTCCTGCTGCTGTTAGAATACTTGGGAATACTTTTGTTTGTATCATGTAATTCAACTTGGTTCTATTCTAGTATTAATTTACATTTATAGACTGCTACCGTAAGCATTTAACAATGCCATAGCCAGGTACAAAATTAAAAGAAAATACAGTACAACAAAATGCATAAAATACAGTTCTCATAAAACAGTATCAACAAATACTGTTAGTGAATAGACTTCTCTCTCCAGGAAAGCCTGCAGAAAAATCTCAAAGTCTTTAACTAACCGATGGCAAAAACTCATGACTTTCAGTGCCTGTTTGATTGTGATACGGACGTGGTTGCTGTGTTTTGAATTGTATAGTAGCAATTCTGATTCTGCCCATCCGCAATTGTTTAGGCATTGTGATTTTGCATATTAGTGTGTCATACCACAATAAAATGTTGCAGTCCCTTGTCACATCCAAACATTGGTGACTGGTGCCCAGTGGAACTGGGAGGGAAGAAGACCCAACAGGAGAGGAGGCGAAGCCAAAGACAGGCAGGTCCACCTGCTAAGGGATCGTAAGAAAGAAGGCAGGCATAGGGGGGTTGGCTAAGGACAGAGTGACGGTGGGGCAGTGCCCCATTCATCCTAATGGATCAACCTCTACTGCGTTCAGCCATTCAGTGCAAGCTCGTCATTCTACCCGTTTTCTGTTTCTAATGAATGTGCAGCATTATGTGGTTACTGATCAAGCTCAGTCATCATCAGGCTGTTTGTGTGTCTGTGTTTGGATGGTGGTTGTGTGTGTGTGTGTGTTTTAAATTAATAAACAAGTACTTGAGTAAACTTTTGGATATACCTCCCTCATGTTTGTGAATAGCCAAGTGTTGTCTCCAGTCCCATTGGCTGGAATGCACCACCTGAGTTCGCTATTAGAAATGATGCTACGCTAGAGGCTATTTATCCACCAACAGTTTCTCCTCACGTTTCCCTATAAAACCTCTCTTAAGTCCCCCTTCCCCCACCATCACCTCTCGGTAGGCTTAATTAGAAGTTCAGTCAATGTTATGTCTTGTTTTGATAATCGTAAACACCTTCCCCCAACACTCCTTGATTATTTTTCAGCGTCACCACATCTGTAAGAGCCAGATTTCTTGTGGCATCTTAAAGACTAACCATTTTTCTGGCAGAACCTTTTCTTTGGACTAGAGCCCACTGTGTCAGATGCATGAAGTCTCATTCTCAGTTGGCAGATATACCTTTGCATTTCATGATGTTTTGGTCCCATGGTTTAGAATTCTTTATGCCCATCTGCTAACCAAAAACAAGGCTTCATGATGCATCTGACCAAGTAGACTCTAGCTCACAAAAGTTTCCTTCGCAATAAATTTGTTAGTCTTTGTGACTTCTTGTTTTTGCTTCAGCACAAACCAGGGTTGACTCCGGGTTTTAGCATCCCTCCCAACCTGGCAAAATGTCCTTCCCACAATTCCCCTGGGTGGGCTTAACTGCTGCTAGCAGCAGCAAACAACAGCATTGTGATATGTGATGAGCAGCTGTGAGTTGCCCACCATTTCCCCTTCCCACAATGCCCTCAGCTTAGTGTGGCTCCAGTGCATTGTGGATAATTAAAATGGAAGACTTGATGCCCGGGTGTTAATACTGGCCCTGATGGCTGCTCCTCTGGAACTGGTCACATATATATATATATACATGAGATAGTTGTTTATTTCCTTGACATCTGATGGGAGGGTGTTCCACAGGGCGGGTGCCACTACCGAGAAGGCCCTCTGCCTGGTTAGGCAGAAAGTGAATAAAAGCCCTCCATGTGGAACACCCTCCCATCAGATGTCAAGGAAATAAACAACTATCTGACTTTTAGAAGACATCTGAAGGCAGCCCTGTTTAGGGAAGTTTTTAATGTCTGATGTTTTATTGTATTTTAATATTTTGTTGGAAGCTACCCAGAGTGGGCGGGGCATAAGTAATATTTTTTTTCTTTTTTATTTATTTATTGAAAAATAACATATAGAATCCATTTGGGGGGGAAACTGTTTTCAAAAATGTGTACAGTGGTGCCTCGCTAGACGAATTTAATTCGTTCCACGGGTCTTTTCTTATAACGAAAATTTCGTCTAGTGAATCCCATAGGAATGCATTGAAAAAAAATTTCAATTCCCCCCCATAGGAACACATTAATTGAATTTCAATGCATTCCTATGGGAAACTGCGATTCGCTAGATGAATTTTTCGTAAAACGGATTCGTCTAGCAAGGCAACCTCCGCTAGAAAAAACCTTTCGTTAAGCAGAAATTTAGTTAAGAGGGCATTCGTTAAGTGAGGCACCACTGTACATTAATCAAAATGGATTTTTCTTTTCTTTTTTAAATAAAAATGCTTCATAAATTTGGAGAAACGATTTGAAGATTGGGAAACTGCAGAAAACAGAAATTCACAGATACTTTCATCCCTACTCTTGAGATACAATATTGTTTTGTGGTTTCACGCCTCTTCACTCTCTCATGAGTGTGCTTTTCTTCCTTCCTTCTAGTGCCCATCCCTTCGAAAGCCAATGGCACCACCATCTCCGCCCTTTCTATGAACAAAGACACCCTGATTGGAGGGGTGACAAACCCCAATGAAGTCTTCTGCTCTGTGCCTGGCCGCCTGTCTCTCCTCAGCTCCACCTCAAAGTACAAAGTGACGGTTGGTGAGGTCCAGAGGCGGCTCTCGCCCCCTGAATGCCTCAACGCTTCTCTTCTTGGCGGAGTCCTCCGGAGGTGAGAAACCAAGAAAACTGATCCAGTTCATTATGGATCTGGAACGAGTTCACTCATTCTGTAACTCCATTCATTTTTGTTTATTGTTGATTGCCATAGCAGACCCCACCCATATCTTGCTGCCTGTAATATCAGTATGTCGCAACCTACCAGTATGGATTTTTTTCAGATCACCTTTTTATGGGCAGTTTAAGAAAGATCTATATCCCATAAGCTTCCCAATGCTGTTAGTGGGAAAACCAGCTCTCTGATGGCATTTGAATACTTTTCGTAAGTCTCTGCCCCTTGAACTATGTGAGGAAAGCCTGGGGAGAAATATTTTAACAAAATAAGAAGGAAAACAACAACCCATCTCACTGTCAGTCCCAAGTGGGGCTTGGACTCTTCACAGGATCCAGCTCCTGACTCCCTTGATCATGGCCCCCCTCCTCTGGCTCAGACATTTATTGGGGCTCCAATCCTGCTAGGTGTCATCTAAGCTCCAACGGCCTGATCTCTTCCCAGTCCTCAGGATCTGAACATCCCCTCCACAGCATCTCCACAAGACTTATAACAGTGGTTTACATAATTATTAGTACAAGGATCAGCATTACTTTTATTTCTTTTTTAAAGTTACAATGGAAATGTTGGCTTTAAAAGGCTACTACGGCTTGCTTCTTCTCACTCCCCTCAGGGCAAGAGGGTCTTCAGGCTCCCCTGTGGTGGCAGTTGGAGGAGGGAAGGACCACTGTGGGAGGTGGATGGTGGCAATTCAAGGAATTGCTTATTCTCCCCTCCCCTCTCAGGGCAAGAGTTGCAACCCAAAACATCTGGAGGGCAACAAGCCGGGGGAGGTAGGGATAGGGTGAGTGGTGGTTTCGGCATGTGAGAACAGCTGCAGAACTTACATCCACGCTGTACATTTAAGGCATGTTTAAAGCCATGGCTTCCCCCAAAGAATCATGGGAGCTGCCATTTTATTTCTCACAGAACTACAGTTCCCAGCACCCTTAAAAACTACAGTTCCCAGAATTCTTTGGGAGAGGCCATGTGCTTTAAATGTATGGTGTGGCCTTTAAGTGTCTTTGGCTCTCAAAATAGACTTCTGAATTGTGGTTGTCGAACATTAATTAATAATAATAAATGGTTTCTCCCCATATGCCCACACCACTATTTTTATTTCCCATCCACTCAAGTTGTCTTATCTCTCTGCTTTCCTCTTCTAGGGCAAAATCTAAAAATGGTGGAAGGTGTTTAAGGGAAAGGTTGGAGAAGATAGGATTAAATCTACCTGCTGGGAGGCGTAAAGCAGCTAATGTTACCTTGCTAACATCATTGGTGGAAGGTAAGGTTCCTTCAGTTGGGGAGCACGGTGGATTTTTTGGAGGATGCATGGAGTGTTTAGTGCTCAAAATATCCTCTCCTGTTAGAAACTACCGTAGAGGGCTTCATATTATTTGCCTTCGATACCCTGTCTATGGGATTTGCAGGGTGCTGCATTTATATGCTTCTTTAAAACACATGTTGTGCCTTAGCCGTTAAAACTCCCCCAAGGTGGCTTATAACAAGATTTAAAATCTAATAAAAAACCAGCAGTAAATATTATTGGCTGTAGCTACCTAAGTTCTACTCAATGGGTCTGTCCTGAGTAAGAATAGCATTGGAGACAACTCTAAAAATGAAAGCACAAAAGTAACAAATACAGAGGATAAAGCCTCAAACAGCAGGAGAGAAACTCAGTTGAGGTCAAAGACCTGGCAAAATAAAAATTTAAATTTGCTGGCCCAAAGGCCAGCAAAAAGGGAGTCAAGTGAGTCTCTCTAGAGAGGGAATTCCATATTCTGGGTGCCACAGCTCAAAAAGCCATGTCACACATGTCTGTGCAGCTGTGCTCTTACGAGCAAGGCCTTGGAAGATGAATATGCAATTGGTAGCTGTTCTTGTGGTCCCTCGGATATCCTGTCAGAAGTCTGAATTGAGCCTGGAAGCGAGTTTCAAAGTCCACCTGAAATACAGTAGCTCGATTCTGAAATGGGCCTGAAAAGGTCATAAAAGACCCAGGACCTTATTTGAGGCCTCTTGGCTCCTGCACATCTCCTCCACCCAAGTTAGGGGGTGGTACCAAGATCCAGAGGCCTGTGAGCTGACTGCATCTCTCTCCCAGTGAAGATCAGCTTCTCCCCAGCATCATTTTCCCTAGGAAGATTTCCTGGGATGGGGATGGGCCGCTAGGCAGTGGGGGAGGACCTGATGTATCCCAGGGAGGCTGCAGCAGCTTTGAAGGCTTTTGGGCCCTGGTGTGACCCCAGCGACATCATTGGAATAATGTTGAGGCCTAGAGCTGTCTATTCTAGGATTTGGGACTGATGGGAGCTGTAGTTCAAAACATCTGTAAGGCTTGGCAAATGCTATTGGCAAATGCTACTCTGTACATCCACTGTCTCTCCAAACATGGGCAGAATCCTGGCTGCAAGGAGGATGCCACACATCTTTTCTTTACAGAGGGCAGTTCTCTAGAAGAAGAGACACCAGAGGACGGTTCTCTACTTGTCAGGCCGAAGTCCTGTTTAAAGACAAAGGCCACATCAACACCGTACATGTAAAGGACCTTTAAGGCAGATGACTTCACCCAATGAATTCTGGGAACTGTAATTTACACCTCACAGAGCTACAATTCTAAGCAAGCTTAACAAACAGCAGTTCCCAGGATTCCTTGGGGAAAGCCATGTGCTTTAAATGTGTGTTAGGTGTATGATGTGCCTCAACAGCAAACTGAACAGGCACAGAGATCACCTGGTCACAGTCTTTCTCATTACAGTGAGATGTATTGGATTCCTATTTGAGTTAAAGACATTTCCCCCTAAATCTGCACCTATACATTAGCTTATGTCAGTGTTAATGCAAATACGTGTCCTCCCCTGCTTCACACACCTTACCAGATATAAGTAGAGGTAGGGTGGGGGAGAAGCCTTTGACATCATCACCCTGCACAGAAATGGGCCCTGAGGCCAAGCCCATTTGTGATTAATATGGACAAAAGATTAACTATCAGGCACCTGAAGGGGACTGAGGAGGCAGGATAGGGTTATTCTCTGGCCTTCATGGTAAACGAAAGAGGTTGTCATCCCAGCAACCTCCACACACACACACACACACACACACACACACGCACACGGTGACAGGAGTTTTTGGATGGCGCATTTGCTTTGCTCTGAAATCCATTGTGGCCCAAAAGGCAGCTGCCAAGGAGGAATAGCCCATCTCTTTTGTTGGCAGCAAATGAAACGAACAGGTCTGTGAGGCAGTGGTTGTTCCCCAGGCAGTTGGGCCTGGCTCCTTTGAATGGTTGATTACCATCAGAAGAAAAGGAGGACAGGGAAAGACACATTTTTGACTCAGCCCAGACAGCTGGGAGCTGTCACTGGCTGCAGTTCAGGGGGTCGGAGTAAATTACAGATGATGGCATGTTTGACCAAGGAACAAGGGTAGCCGTACATATAGAAATGGTTTACGTTTCAACCAAGCCTTGACAGCCCCTGGGTCCTGGCTGTTCTTCTTCTTCACATTTGTTACTCACTTTCCTCCCCACGAAAACTTACCCAAAGCGACTTACAAAGTGCAGAGTCTGTCCTTTGATTTTTTTTTTTGTGAATTTCTGGTTTTGGCTCCTCTCCTTCCAGTTGAGGTGGGTTCCACTAAGGGTGCCTCATTCTCACCACGACACACTCTAAAAATAAATCCTATTTTCGCTGTGAAAGCCAAGGATACCCCTCCCCCCCCCGTTTTAAATGAGAGAAAACAAGCAGAATAAAAATTTAAGAAATCTAACTATATCTCAATTTCTCCTTTGATATATTGCTGTTCTAAATAATACTAATGTATGGGTGACCGTGGGACTCACAGGCCAGTTGTATCTTACAGAGCTTTTGGGTCTGGTCCATGGTCTCCCCTCCTTGCCCCCTATCCCACCCAACATCCATCCTTAGCAGGAAAAGGTCCCATTCATGCATATAAGACATTTCTCCTAGGCCTGTCTGACATGTACAGAGGATAGGTTTTCAAAGGGGGCAGCTGGGGAAGAAAGGCACAAACCTCTCACATGCTGCCACCCTCTCCATTGCAGTCCCTATGTGGCAATTTGACATTCTAAAAAGGCCACCTTCACACAAATGGGTCCTTTCTTTAAGCTTACTTGTGACAGGGGAGGATAAGGCCAAAGAGGGAGAGAAAGAAGTGGGGGCAAGTGAAGAGGAGGTGAGATTTAAATAAGAGTAGCAGGTGTATGTTTGTCTGATTCCACCCACTTGGCTTTGGCCTCTCCTACTGCTGGCATGCACACCAGACCCCAAAGGTCACCCTCATATAGGAATCTCATCCTCAGCCAAAAAAGAAGCTGTTCCCCAACCATTATTACAGATACAATAATAGCAAAGCTGTTTGGGAGCAAAGCTGGGCCACTCAACAATAACGAAGAGCTTTCGACATATTAAGAATTAGGGGGGTCCTTAGGCAGAATTTAGGAATTTCTATATTAAAAGAGGAATAAATTTGTAAACCCCCTATAAAACATCCTGGCGATGACCTGTGAGACAGCAGGATAGGGTTGGGGAACAGATAAACCTCTGTTTAAAGTATAGCCATTATTTCTCTGTTTGCAGCTATACATGCAAATTAGCATGTGCATAAATATGCAGTGCTATTTTTCTAGAAAAAGAGGTGCTGGAACTCACTGTGAACACCTCCCTTGTTCTCTTATCATGACAATGGTGCCCACCTGAGAGGTGCTGGAACTGAGTTCTGGCTTTAAAAAAGCCCTGCATGTATGTTTGTAATCTATATCATTTTTCTCTTGGTTTTAATGTGGAGATTTTGTCTGTTTGGTTGGTTATAAGTTGCTTTGGGTTGCCCTGGGCAAGACAAAGCAACTAACAAATTCAATAAATAATAATAATAATATGCAAAGGTTCTGCAAATCCTCTCTTTGGGTTATGCATTTCCTCTGTTTGGGTTGGCATCTACTCCACCCCCTTTTCCAGCTGTGTAGCAACCCCAGATCAACCATAGAGTAATGTGTTTTTCTTTTTGCTGGGGTTGGGTAGGAGGGTCCACATCTGATGGCTTTTCACATGGAAGGCAAGAGGAGTAAGAGAAAGAGATGGCCCTGTTTGTGTTGTCTGTGATGAGCACTGAGACTTCCTTAGGGCATGGCGCTCAGGCTGGGGTATTCCATCATTCCATGGAAATGCCCTCTCATCGGTGAAATTGATCCATCTTCAGGCATCCCTGCGGAAGTAATCAGAGCTGATGGCAATTGATCATGCTCGGCTTCTGAAACCCTGGTTAGACAGAGTGAGTTAATTCATCTCCGCTCCCCTGCTGATTGCTGGATTAGGCCACCCATCCCAAGTGCATTAACCTAGTTGCCAGAGCATTGCTTTCACCCTGCTTGTGGTGGGAAGTCAGGCTGCTCTTTAGCTGTTCTAAGCAGAATCTGCTCTTGGATACCCAAGCAGAACCAGCTTTTTTAAGTTGCTTAAAAACTTTCTCAAGTTTCTAGTCCTCATGGCTGTGTGCACATTTGAACCAAAAGAGGACGCCTGGCAGTTCTGTCCTATACTTTAGGAATTTTGCATTGTTTCATCATTCAGTTTTATGCCTTGTACCCTGCTCTGATATTCTTATGGATTAGAAGTGGGTTATAAATGTTCAAAAAAATAAAATGTACTCCACTGTACAGAGAGAAGTGCCCAAGCGACACAATAGGGAACCATCTGTATCAGTTCTGGGACCTAAGTGCTCCTCTGCAGTGGGGCAGTGGGCATGGGGCTGTGGTCAGGGTTCCAGACACTCCTTTCTTTTCTACACCCCCTGGTTTCCCCTATGCTTAGTGAGCATACTCAGTTGTCAGTGGGCCCTCTTACAGTCATGCCCCTGTAGATTTTCTGTACTTCTGCAAACCTTGGAGTTCGTTCGTTCGTTCATTTATTTATTTATTATTAACTGCCCTTCATCTAAGGATCATAGGGTGTTTCTATAGCATAACACCACAACGTACATAATATAATAACAAGGAAAACAATTACCCCGGGCTCCCACGAGAGGTGGTGGATTCTCCTTCCTCAGAGGTTGTTAAGCAGAAGTTGGATGGCCATCTGTTACGTATGATCTAGTTGACATCCCTGCATTGCAGGGGGTTGGACTAGATGACCCTCTGAGTCCCTTCCAACTCTACAATTCTATGATTCTCTCCCTGTGCTGATGCTTCCCATGTGTGTGCGCGCCATTATTAATTAATTAAATTTGTATACTGCCCTTCATCTGAAGATCACAGGGCGGTTCACAACATAAAAATACAAAATGAGAAACACAAAAACATAACATGAACAAGAAAAAAACCACACCAAACCAATAACCCCCTTCCCACAAACACATTTAAAAGGACATAGAATGTTAATCAGCCAAAGACCTGGTTAAAGAGAAATGTTTTTGCCTGGCAACTTAAAGATATGTAATGAAGGCATCAGGCAAGTTTCCTGAGGAGAGCATTCCCAAAACAGGAAGCCACTGCAGAAAAGGACCATTTTTGTGTTGCCACCTTCCAGACTTTTCATTGATGAGGCACACAAAGGGCCTCAGATGACGAGCACAGGATTTGGGCCGGTTCATATGGGGAGAGGCAGTCCTGAGCCGTTTAAGGCTTTATAGGTCAAAGCCACCACTTTGACCTATACTTTGTGTGTGTGTATACAGTATACTGCTGTTTTGACAACACAAGAACCAGCAATATATATATACTATTAGTATATCTGCTTTTAAACATTAAAACATTGTTTTAAAACATAAAAACATTAAAAAATAACTAACAATAAGCAGCAGTTTTTGTTTTCTAAATGGTGACCTTATTTACTAAATTTTGGCACCTATATTGAGGCTTTTCGTAATACATCAATTGCTTTGTTCAGTCAGATCAATCAAAGGGCAGGAGATTTATACTTGGTTGATAGCCCTGCTTATTCATGCTGTTGAAAAGACCAGAGACCCACACATAGGGATGGGCAGAAATTAAATTCGGTTCACATTTTAAGGCAAACTTACCTAATCTGCACTTTCCAAAACAAGATGTGAACTGAAACACAGGCATCCTTCGAAGTTCACGCTTCTCCAGATTTTGCAATGCAGTTTTCCATCCAAGTAATGTGTGCAAAAATGCATCTTCTTGTTAAGTGTGCATAAAAATGCATGTTTTAGTGAACATAACATAAAAAATGAATTTATGTAGGGAAGAATTGCTTTTCGAAAAATGTGTACAATGGGCAAAACTGTATCCAGGCGTGTATATTAGGATAAAAACGCACTAAACTGCTGGTGTATTTTCAAGAGGACTTTCTTTAAAACAACAACCAAGTGATGTGAAAATTTGGAGAACTGAGCTTCAGAGTGGAAAAACAAGAAACCGAGAGAAACTGAAATTAACATATTTCACCCATGCTTTAAGAGCCTGCCTCTCCAAAGGTTACTCTGCTTTATACAAAACTCTCCTAATCACAAGTAAAATATACAAATATAGATACTGTCAAGCAACTTTGACTTTATCAACCATGAGATAGTGATAAGTTGGGAGTTTGGCTTAGAAAAATCAGAAACTGAGAGAAACTGAAATTGACATCCCTATGAGCTCCACCCCATGCAGAGTTGATTATGCTCAGTAGCAGACAAGACCATACATGCTCACGAATATATTCCTTTTGCAGGTGAGGCTGTTCACCTCGCCCGAGATTTCGGTTATGTGTGCGAAACAGAGTTTCCAGCTAAGGCTGCAGCAGAGTACCTCTGCCGCCAGCACTCCGACCCTGGTGAGCTTCATGCCCGGAAGAACATGCTATTAGCGACCAAGTGAGTATAGAGTCCATACAATTACCCTTCCCCCTTTTGCCTTAAAAGGGAGAGTCTCCAAAAAAGTACACTTAAACCAACTTTTGCCAACCTGGCATCCACCAGATGTTTTGCATGACAACTTGCACCAGCACAATTGTGAAAATTAATTTTGGACTACAGCTGGGGCTGTTGGGAACTCTAGTTTAGGACACTTGGAAGGTTGGTGAAGTCTGGCTTAAACAAACATTTCCCTGGCACAATGTCAGAATTCAAATGTGACGTTCTTATGGAAATAGAATTTTTAAATGTGGAATTCAACTCTGTGAAGGATAATGTTAATCTAAAGCCATGCAGAGAGATTTTAAGGTAATAATTTTAAACATTAGCTTTGAACATTTAATACTTGAAACAGCATCCCTAACTGAAAATGTCAGGAAATTATTCAAATGTAGCAGTATTGGCTTCCAAATTCTCCCTGGAATCTTTTGCAGCTCTTATGTTTATTTATTTAAAAATTATTTACAATTCCCTGGTGTCTATTTTTGTTTGCAGTTCTGTTATGATGGTTGTGAACTGTTTAGGCTGCAGCTACAAACAGTTATCTGAGAGTAGGCCCTATTGAACTTAGTGGGACATACTTCTGAATAGACATTTATATATAGGTTTGTACTGTTAACTAGTTAGTAGCTGAGGGCTGGGGAACCTTTGACTCTCCAGATGTTGCTCTACCGCAACTCCCATCATCCCTCACCATTGCTTACGCTGGCTGGGGCTGATGGGACTGGAGTCCTACAACTCCAAAGGTTCCCCTGCCCTGCAGTAGTTGATGTAACTTGTATTATCCTGATGTACCAAGTTAGCAATCAGCTAAAGCCAACATCCAGTAAAAGTATAAAATAAAATGTTGGATCACTGCTCAAGCCTGGTCCAAAGAAAATTTTACAATGCGTTAAAAAGCATTTGAGACAGAATCTGGTGGAGTCTCCTGGGGAAGAAGCTTTGTAGTTCTCACACACAGACATACCAAACATACCATAACTCTTTATCTGGCCTTCATTGTATACAGCTTCCCAGGTGGAAAGATCCCCAAATGTGCTGAACAATTTTCTGGGCATGCCTATATTTCAGTGTTTTGCTTGGTGGTCCAAATTCTGTAAGACAGAGCCCACCACAAGACAGTTGCCAGGCAATTTCTCTGCCCACCAAACTCTCAAAACCAATCAGAAAATTGTTGTTTCATAAAATCACCAAATGAATTGTAGGCTGCAAATTATAAATTTGCAGAATCTCCTATTGGAGAGGTCAGATTACCAGCTATGAATTATATTGGTTACAAGTAAAAGGTAAAGGGACCCCTGACCATTAGGTCCAGTCGTGACCAACTCTGGGGTTGCGGCGCTCATCTCGTGTTATTGGCCGAGGGAGCTGGCGTACAGCTTCCAGGTCATGTGGCCAGTACACACACACAAAAATACTCTGTGAAGAGTCCAAGCTGTTGGTTCTCAAAGGCAGGGGGGGCAGACTTTAGCCTTGTGGGATCTAATTTGTTTTTCACTGGTACCCCAACATCCGCCAACTGAAGGCAGAGGAGTTATCAGAGCTGGGCAAATTCCAGCTAGGCAAAAGTTATTGGCTGTGAAGCAGGGCCAGGAGAGTGTTTTGAGGGGCCAAACAGAGAGGTCTGGAGGGCCACATTCAGCCTTTGGTACCCCACCCCTGCCCTAAGGTTTATTGATTTCAGCAGCCTCATTTCAGTGGGGCTTTTTGGAATTGCTATCAATGAACCACTGGGAATCAGAAACACTTGTTAATTTGCTACAATCCCTAAAAACATAGGAAGAATATTGCTGGGTCAGGCCAATGGCCCATCTGGTCCAGTTTCCTGTTTTCACAGTGGCCGACCAGATAGCTGTGGGAAACCGGTAAGCAGGACCCGAGCAATTTCTGCTCCTGCAGTTTCTATCTGTAGAGCCTTCTACTCACCTCTGTTCTTAAGGCACAATTGAGCTAAAATGTAAACATGTTGCAATGTGTAGATGTGATGCTGCCGTGTGAGCCTGGGGCATGGCGCCTCCTCCTGCTACAGAGGGGAAGCAATCCCCAGCCCATGGCAACGGAGCTGCCAAGCTACGTCTGCTTGTGTCATTTTTTGTCTTGTTTTGTTTAAGGCTATGTCTCCCCTTCTCTCATTCTAGGCAAATCTGCAAAGAGTTTGCTGATTTGATGGCCCAAGATCGCTCTCCACTTGGAAACAGCCGCCCATCCCTCATTCTGGAACCTGGAGTTCAGAGTTGCTTGACCCACTTCAGTTTAATAACTCATGGTTTTGGGGGGCCGGCAATCTGCGCGGCACTTACAGCGTTCCAAAACTACTTGGTAGAGTCGCTCAAAGGGCTCGATAAAATGTTCATGAACAGCACAGGCAACGGCCACCCGGTCGGCGACTCCAAAACATCAGAAAAGGAAGTGAAACATCGGAAATGACGCCACAGTTCCCCAGCCTGCCCAGTAAGAGGGTTCTTCCCCTTTCCCAGTTCATGAGATAAGAGGCTTGGGTCTTATCAATGTTGGGAAAAGAAAGGCAGCAACAGCGAAGATACCCCCCCCCTCCTTTTCTCTTCCATGTTTTCTGAACTGTGACAGATGCATCTCTGAAACCAATTCAACAAAAAGTGACTGGAGGAGGAACATCCACATGGGCCTCACAGAGATGGAAGTAAATCAAGAGCAGTGGGTGGTTGCTGTTGACACTTTTGGTATTCAGTAGTGGATACCAAAAGCCAGGTTACATGTGCAATTACTTTTTCTTAAAAAACAAACAAACATTGACTTTGAAAAGGCCATAATCATGAAATGTTGAGCTGTTCCAAGAGAGAAGTGAGCAATGTAAAATGAAGAGGTCTTAGTGGGATCAAGAAGGGCAGGGGGATGTTTTTAATTTGCCTCGTGGGACAGGCCCAGAGAGATGAGGCAGAAAGAGCAAGCGAGGTGACTGCTGATGTTCACCTCTGATGCAGACTTATGGGTCAAGGAAGAAGGAACCTCACCTGTTCCACTGCCACTGAGCAGCTCTGCGACTTCATTTGCACATTTCGACCAATTGGAAATCACAGTGGGGTTTGTCTGATTTAGACCAGACGCACCAATATACTCATTTCAGCAGTTTCCCCCGTAAAAGGAACAGAGTCCCCTGCAAACGCTCTGTTCTGTCGAGTTGTCATTCAGCTGACCTGGACCCAGGATGAGCAAGATTACACCACCAGCCTCCACTCGAGTTTTCAAATTTTTTAGTAATATTAAATAATGAATAAATGATACTTATAATAAATTAATAAACGATTAAAGCACAAGAAAGAACTTGAAGGAGGCCAAACCGAACTGTTTTGAAATCTGTATATATTTATTTATGTGTAATTAAATCAAAGTTTTAAAATGTCCAGTGCACGTTATTTATATCCAATTAAGTTGGGACTTATTTTAAAAAAAACTTTTTGAAAACTAAGTCAGTCTTTGGAATTTTCTGGAATGAAGTTTTGGATACAGAACCTGGTAGCATGGACAATAGCCTGTGACGCTAATGATTAGAGACATTTAGCCCGGTTTGGTTTTTTCTTTTTCTTTTGTACTTGCTGTTGTTTCTCTTAAAAAGCTGCAATAGATGTACAATGCCACCACCACAACAAACAAAAAAATGTCAGTCATTATCTTAATAAAACCTCTTTTTATTTGGAAACAAGCCCCTCCATCCCTGTGTTTGTACTGTTGACAATGGAATAGTCAGAGTTGGATCTATGAGAACAAAAATGAAAAGCCCAAAAGCAAGCACACTGGGATGAGTTGACATATTTGGGGAAAATGTTTACTGTATTGATTTCATCATCATTGTAAAAGATTATATATATATATTCTCTGGGCCCAAATCTCTATGGTGATACCCGAGTTATCCATCCACCTCATCCTTCTGCTGAACAGTTCCATTGGAGCCCACAGGAAAGGGAGGAAAAGAGGGATAGCCCAATCCTGTTACAAACAGCAGTAAAGAAAAGGCTTTCTCAATGCAGTGTGTTAAGGAGCTGCTGTCACATCAGCAGTGATGGGGAAGAAATGTGATTTCGACTGCAATTAAATGAGAAACTACCTAATTCACACTTCGCAAACCGAAATTCATATTTATCCAAATTTTGTGATG
Organism: Zootoca vivipara; assembly: GCF_965207765.1. Taxonomy (NCBI): domain Eukaryota; kingdom Metazoa; phylum Chordata; class Lepidosauria; order Squamata; family Lacertidae; genus Zootoca; species Zootoca vivipara. The sequence goes on along the minus strand of NC_142589.1, from coordinate 58,834,563 downwards.
CAGTTCTCTAATCAACTTGCATGTACAAAGATGCATATAATAGGGAAATTGTGCATACAATTTTGGGCAAAACATAAAAAAATCCATTATTTTGAGGGGGAATTACTTGTGTGAATTAGTCAGAACTGCAAACAAATGTTTTATTAGGAGAAATTTGCACTAAAATGCTGGTAAATTTTCATGAGGATTTTTTAATATATATAGTTACAAATTGCTGTGGAAATGTGAAGAAGTGACTTTAAGACTGGAATAATAGGATACAGAGAAGCCACAATTGACATCAGGAATCCTCTCACTCTGTCCTTGCCTGGTTTGCATGGTCTAAAACGCTGCAATATCTTGCTTCTGAATTCAAAATTTCTACCATTTAGTGGATCTCCCACTAGCAACACAGCCAGTACATGGGCATTAATACTGCTATGGTTACAAAACCATAGAGAAGCAACGTGGAGTGGTAAGTTAACAACTTCAGCCCTTTATTGTGAAATAATCTATTCCTTTCCATTTTCACAGATACCATCTTCAATCTAACTGTATGTCATTTCCCCAGAAAATTACGCCCAAAATGGCTCACAACATATGAAATAAACAGTAAGCATAACAATTCAAAACATATTGAAACAGTTATAATCATAATACTGTACCAGTAAAAAAAAATATCAATCCACACAACATTGTTGCAAACTATGGGCCAGATTCAACCAAGTTGCCATACCAGCAGGGACCAGTGCAACCAGTCCTGCTAGTGCAATGGGACTTCCTCCCTTCTCTTTTCCCTGTGCCCCCATCCCCCAGTTCCTTGTGAGGGTTGGATAATCCCCCCACAACAGAGCATGGGGGGTGGGGAAGAGGGGAAATTGTTCCACCAGGCAAATGTAAATGCTTGCACTGATGAAACAATTGGAAGAAAGCACCGTGGAATCCCTCCCAATACAAATAAGCTAACCTAATTTAACAGCTCAAACTAAATGTATAAAGCAAGACAAATAAGCCAACATCATTAGGTAACTGAGACTAAACAGGTGGTAAGATACCACTTCAAAAATGGAATAATCAAGTACAGAACATCACTCTGCTCCAAAAGACGAACCAGTGGTTTGCTTCTGAGGCTCAATTGTTAATGTCAGGGGGACTTCCCTACAGGGAGCCTCCCCCCATTCATCCTTACCAGCACTTCGCCCAGCGACAGCGCTAGCAGCGGGTCAGGGGGAAGCGGAATGGAGGAGGGAAGGCTCAGCGAGGCATCAGAGCCCCTGCACCACTCTGACCAACAAGTGGAGGAGGGACGGCTCAGGGAGTAGTCTGAGCCCAGGCACTGCCCCCCCCAGCTGGCCAGGGGAAGAAGGGGCACAGCTCCTTCCGGTGCCCAAATTGAGGCACGCGCCCAAAAGCAGGGCAAAGGGACGGCATTTCAGGGTGCCCAGGTTATTATGTTGGCCCCAAAGCCGGCGGACACCATTGCCGGGTTCTGAGAGTGACTAGGAGGTCATGTTTTCTGCTATCTCTGCACTGTAAATAGCATGCACAATAAAACCTTTAAAGACAGAACGGGCTGGAGCGTCTTACTCAGGAGTAGCCGCAACAACCCTCTGACAGTTAACATCAAAGAACTCCACCAGGGGTATAGCAGGCTCTCGCCTAGAGGAGCCTTATGTCTGCCATTACTGTGGGCTCTCAAGTGGTCTCACAATAGTTTAGATATGTCTGGAGGGAACCACTTAAGGGAAGGGGAACTGTATCAGCTGTCATTGAGTGCTATCTTCTCATGCATGACATCTATGTGTACAACCACCACAGCTCTTGTGTTGAGGTAATCACACCTTGCAAGACTAGTTCATTATGGTGTCCACAAGATTGAATTTGAAGACATCAGTTGAACACACTTGAAAGAACAACTTATTGTCTTCCCAGGTCATGAGCATAAAATTGGCAGCCTTTTGTTTTGTTCACACACACACACACACACACACACACCACATAAAATACCTCTTGGTTTAATTGTCTTAATATTTTTTGGAAGCAAATGAGATATGGAAGGCGACTAGGGGCGCAGCTGCCTTACTAAAACCATTGGCAGTGGTTAACCTCAAATCTTTAGCCAGCTGAAGCAAATATTTAGGGCATTTATCCATTCAGTGATTCATCCCAGTCACATTTTCACAGCCAATTTGCCTGCTGTTCCCTCAAAGGAAAGGAAACACTGAGGTAAATATGAATGCTCAAATGCAGGAATATCATATATACTCAAATACAAAGAAACTAAGCTGGGGTAGGTGGGGGCCTACATTTTTCTTTTACCTGTAAAAACAGGTTTTGTACTTTGTAAAGAAAACAGGTCTAATTGGCCTTTAAGGGAGCCCCCCCCTAATACCATTGAATCCTCTCATTAATTGGAAAGCAACATTAAACACCTTGTTAGAAATTTGCAGCATTTGTAACCACTAAAAATTTCAAACGCATGGCCATATAAACTAGAAATATTTTTGTTTCCACCATGCATTTTCCCCTCCTTAATTTGGTAATAGCTACCCCAAACCTAAATTGGTTTGCCCATTTTCCTTTCAGAGAGTTGTACCACCTCCTCTCAAATAGTGGTGGTGGCAAAAGCATGTCTAAAATCATGTGAGAAAAGGGTAGAGATATTTTAGTCAAAACAGAAATGTCATACTTTTTTTGGGGGGGAGGGGGACATTATTTCAGAGGCATATAAAGAATGATTAAGGGCTGAGCTAGACATTATCTCAGCAGCTCAAGTGGATTTTCCCATCCAACACCTGCTTTGAAACATTTGCGTCGACTACCCATTTGCTTTGACTACCATTGCTTCACAATGCAGGGCATACCCTTTTAAAGCAGTGGTGGCTTGCCTGTGGTCCTGCAGACGTTGTTGGATTCTGTCAACCTGCAGTTCCAGGATTCTTCGGGAGAAGCCAGGACTGTTTAAAGTGGTGTGATACTGCTTAAAATGTGTAGAGCAGATGGGGCCTAAAAGAAGCAGTCTTGTGCTATTGGGAGCCACGTGTTCAGCACCATCGTGTTTGCTTTTATGTGTTTACGTTCACAATTGGGCACCCTGAGCGTTGCCCCAGTGTGGCAGGAGCGCCGATTTAAATGTGTGCGCGTATCGGTGGGGAGGGAAGACCTACAGATGTCTGCCTATATTAAGTTTGCCAGAATCTGAGGGCTTCCCTCCCCTTCCTGTAAGTTCCTTACCTCAGCTGCTCCTGCTGCTGCGCTCCTGTCAGAGCCGGCAAGTAGCTATTTAGCAATTAGCTTGGCTTATTTACCTGCTTCTCCCCTGGTATGAGGCACCTGTCTGGAAAACAGACTGAGCCTTATTAAGGGATCTTTTACACAACAGGAGGGAGAGGAATCCAAGCAGCCTCAGTTGCACAGACTGCACCAGGCCCCAACTTCTCACCCCTGCTACGAAGTTTTTATTACTGATGCAGAAGAGGGGTTTGCTTTCCCAGCCGCAATGCGAGATGACACAGGGCCGAGATTCCCTCCTCCACAGCATAAAAGATAGCAGCTCCCCAGTCCTCAGTATCTGGCCCTCAAAACTCTCCCCCCCCAGGCCACTCCCCATCTCCACAACAGCATCTTAAATTAAATAACCAAGCCAAAAATGTGTCTGAGTTACAGGAGGTCCAAGTTTCTTCAAGCAAGTGTTAATAAAGGAAATAAATACAAACGAATCAGCACTGCAAGTATATTTTTGTAAGTCTTGTTAGTCAAAGCCATATCATTCCATTTGCAGATAGTGTATCTGCCTGGGTCTTTCGCAGCTGCCACAAGAATTTGATTTATCAGATTATTACAAGAGATGCTTGCTGCACCCTTTGAATAGTGAGAGCAAAGCTAATCCTGGTTCCATTTCAATATCTCTGGGAAGGATGGGTGCATCCATCCAAGACTCTTGCAACTTACTAAGAGTAAACCTACTAAAATCAATGGGCAGGACACAGAGACATCAGAAGCTGCCGTATAGAGAGTCATAACTTTGGTCCATCTAGCTCAGTATTGTCTGCACTGACCAGAAGTGGCTCTCCAGGATTTCAGCTCTGCCTGGAGATGCCAAGGATTGGACCTGGGACCTAAGCCTTCTCAGTGGTGACTTTAGGGTCTCAAATTTGGCAGCACACCATGCAATGCCAAAATTTGCAACACGAGTTCCAGCCATGTAAGTGATGACACATTTTGGTTTACAGAATTTTACTGCAAAAATATTTGTGTATGTGGAAAGCGGATTACTTGCATAACTGAAGCTAACATAGGATTTATTACAATTCCCCCCAAAAAATTATTATTTCATAATTAATATGGCCCAGAGCATCATAATCCTGAGACCACTCATGGAATCTCAATCCATGTGCACTCACCTCAACGAGGGCATGAAATAGCAAATTACGTGATATTTTGTAAGCAACTTTGAAAGACACAAACTTCATTCACATCCCTATACTCTGTTTAAAACATGAAGTGGAGCAGTCCATTATTTTAATTTGTTGAGATCTAGCTCCTGGTTCTGAGTGCTGCCCACACAATTGGACCACTGTTAACCATTAAAACAAATGTAGCCGTCTTCCAAAATGGGAACTGACATTTTAAGGCATTTGGTTCGGTGCTAATGTGCCATTAGGTAGTTATCCAATAAGTGCATTCATGTCGCTTAACTCGAGCCAGCTGTCTGTGGAGCAGAGGAAACTCTTGAACGTGCTAGCTTTATTTATTTATTTTTTCCTTGCTCGTTTTAAAAAGTAAAAACAACACAAAAACAAAGCAGAAACCTATACTGAAATTACGGGTATTTGCTACTTCCCAAGCAACCACTTTTCTTAACAGAAATCTGGACAAGACAGGACCGTTGTTCATGATGCAAATCAAAAACCTTTTTGACCCATGCAAATCCAGGCAGGAAGGCTGCAGCCACAGGGGGCTGATGGGGGCTTGAAGCCCCCAGGGGAAATCAGACCCCCTCCTGGAAAGATCTGGTTTCATTAATAAAGATCCTTCTAAGCCTTTTACTTGTGGAAACTTAAGGGAAAGCATGCAAATGTTCTACTCCAGCCTCCATTGGTCTGGTGACCTCCATATGGTTTGAACTACAACTCCCATACGCTTCAGCCAGCACAGCTGCAGGCCACGGAGCCACCATTTGCACTAAGGTATGCAGCCCCCGTCACCTAGCCCCATATATTGTGGTTGTTTGAATTATGTTTGGGGCACAAAGCACAGCCCCCGCCTTGCCAGAGGAGGGGATATACAGTCCCTCTGACTTCTGAGCTTTCATCACACACTTTCAAGCTCGTGCCTATGGCCATAAGGACTAGAAACTATTTTTAGAAAACAAAAACAGCTGGTTTTCAGATGCTGAATGCTGAACCCAACACTAAATCTCATGCTCAGGCTTCTCAACAAGTGGAAGTAGAAGGATCTGGGCAAGGGGGAACAGGAAGGAGTTGAGCTATAGTTTTGGGGCTTATAGGGCTGCACCCACCCCTCAGTCCTAGGACTCCACTGCTGCCAAGCTACATATTGAAATTATACACCAGGGGAAGCTGTGGTCCTCTAGATCAGGGTAACCCAACTTTTCATCCAAAGTGGGTTGCTAGAGTACTTGGACATGGAGCCTGCAGGCCGCAAACTGCCTTGTCAAGGAGGGAAGCGAGGCCAAACTTTGATGCCCCTCCCAGCCCTCCTACTGCCTTCCCAAAGCCAGCTAAGAGGCGCATCAGGCTATGGGAAGGAGGCGTGAGGGCCCTGACAGGGTCCTAGAGCCCTTCCATCTCCATCCCAAAGCTGGGAAAGTGCTAACTAGGCTTTGAGAAGCAGGTAGGAAGTCTCTGTCACCCTGTCAGAGTCCTCATGCCTCCTTCCCAAAGTCCAGCACCTCACTTACCCCAGGCTTTTATAAGGGCTGGGAGGGATGTAAAATGGTGCCAAGGGCTGCTAGAAAAGGCCTCAAGGCCCCGCTAGCTGGAGCTGATGGGAGTTGGGAGTCCAACAATATTGAGGGGGGGGCACAGGTTCCACAGGACTATTTTGTTGTTGTTTAGTCGTTTAGTCGTGTCCGACTCTTCGTGACCCCATGGACCAGAGCATGCCAGGCACTCCTGTCTTGCACTGCCTCCCGCAGTTTGGTCAAACTCATGTTCCCTAGCTTCGAGAACACTGTCCAACCATCTCGTCCTCTGTCGTCCCCTTCTCCTAGTGCCCTCCATCTTTCCCAACATCAAGGTCTTTTCCAAGAATGGGAGGGACAGGGACAGGACTATTTTACATGTCATTTATTTTATCAATAAAATCAACCTATGGTCTTTATTTTTCATTTTCTTCCCCCTTTTATAAACTTATTGTTTATTGAGGGGGTTTATAAACTTATCTATATATATATAAATGTAGGCATCATAGCTGTCAACTTTCGGATTTGAAAATAAGGGATCAGCGACCAAGCCGAAGGGAATGCTATAACCGCCAAAATGGTCGTTACCCCTCAAAGCCAGACGTCGGTAGATACGCCGAGTACAACAAATGCCACAAACACACTAGCCAACCCACACCCCTGCCGCCAACCCCACAAACCTGACCTCCACCCCACACCCCACTAAACAACCCCCCTAGCCAACCCCACAACCTGCACCTCGCCGTCCAAACAAAAATTCCTCAAGGCAGGCCAGACCCCACGGCCCCCGCTGTCGCTGCCAACACGGCTCAGACCCCACCCCCTACAAACCAACCCAGCGCCGCTTGCCGACACCACCAAAAAAACTACCTCGCCACCGCCTAAAAAAGAATGTCAGTCAGGGGCAGGACCCGCTACCGCCGCTACCGCCGCTACCGCCACCCCCACCGCTGCTTGAAGCAGGACCTCGCCTCCAAAGCAGCAATCCCAAGGCAGGCCATGACCCGCACCCGCCGCTGCCATAAGCTGGACCTCCCCGCCAAGCCACCAACCCCGCGGCAGGCCAGGACACGCTCCCAGTGCTGCCCCCGCTGCCGCCAAAAGCCGAACCTTGTTGCCTCACCAACAGCCCCACGAGGCAGGCGAAACCCCAAAGGCACCACCACAATAACACCCAAAACACACACCCCAAAAATACAAAAAGCATACAGGAATTCATTCCTTCACCAACCCCCCCAACCAATTTGTCCCCTGCCTTAAACAAACAATAATATCCCTTACTCAATTATTTTAAAAAAGTTTGTTTAAAACTCTGCATTTCTCCAGTGACATGAAACCAGAAACACCACAGGACACGCCAATCTCTGCCTCCGCCGCCAACGTCAAAACAAAACAGACCCCACCACCATCATACTAACCCTGCCAGTAAAAAAAAACTCACAACCACCACAATAAAAAATAAAATCCAACATTCCAAACACCACCACCAAAATTAGATAATCCAGATAACAAAAAAAAACACAAAACACACAACGCCCAAATCATACACTACCCACCAAAATAAATGACAACCCCAAAATTAAAATTAAACAATAATAACTTCTCCTTTTCATGATCATATTTCAACATATTTCAATCCAAATATATAAAAATGTACACGATGAGTGCACGGGGGCCAAGGTATGGAGATACAGGGGGGAGGGGACAACACTCCCCTGGGACAACAGAGGACTCAGATGGGGGGTGGGGCGAGGAGGGGGCTCGATAGCTCATGGGTCAGGACAGGGTGGGGCCAGTCACATGGATGTGCCGGGGGTGGGGGGGAGAGGACAGGAGAAGTCATCTGTCCGGACAGAGTGGGGGGAATCACAGGAAAGAACCACAGCAACGCATGGCCGGGTCAGCTAGTTGTTTATAAAAACACCACCACCACTGAAAGCTAATCAGTCTGGGGTGGGGCGGAATGGATGAGAAAACCCAGGTACTGTACTTCATTTGAATTCTTCCTAAAAATACAAATATAAAACAACAAATGAATAAGCTCCTAGAAAAAATGAAGTGTCCCACTGACTCTGTTTTGAGAGCCCCACCCCCTCAGCAAACTCTTTTGTTCTGAGGCTTAAAGTGGGACCCCTTTTCATTTTATTCCGAGAGGCTGCCACTCTGCCCTCTTCCAACACAGCCTCTCCTATCTCCCCTGCCAGTGGGGGATTCAGTGCTTGTTCCTGTGCCCCGAGGCACAACATATGCTCCCTTCTAACCCAACTCCAACCAGTCTGTTTGGGGGCGGAATCATTAATAAACATACAACTATCACCTGCCTGTGGAGGAGGGCTAAGCATCAAAAACATATATGTATTCCACGCACATCCATTCTGCTGGTGATAGTTTCCAGTGTAAAAACCATCCTAGGGTTTTCATTTATATGTACAGTATGTGGTAGGGATGACTGAATCTGTCAATTTCAGTTTCTCCTTTTTAAACTCTTAAGTTATCCATGTTTGCAATTTTTTAAAAAGGAAGTCCTCGTAATAATCAAGCAGCATTTTAGTGCAGATTTCTTAGTACAGGTACCGGTATGCAATTTTGTCTATGCACATTTTTGCAATGCAATTTCCCCTTACATAATACATTTTTGAATTGTGTTTTTACATAACATGCAGTTTTATGCACACTTAATCCTGGTATATACAATTTTGTTCACATTTCTAGGCTAGAGAACTGCATCGCAACATTCAGAGAAGTGTGAATTTCAAAGGGTGGCTGTGATTTGATGCACGTGTTGTCTCAGAAAGTGCGAATTAGGGAGGTTCACCTCTAAATGCAAACGGAATCAAATTTGGGGTCAAGGCCCAGCTCCCCCAAGCTGCAGGTGGCAGGAACAGAGCCAGGGACCTCAAGCACACTGTGGGTCCTCCCCTAAGACGAGGGCTCCATTTGAGCACATAGGCTCCTCTGGGAATCGAGTCCTGACCAGAAACCAGAGATGGGCAGTTGCCAAATCAGGGCCAGACCTGTCCCATGTGTTATGGACCACCAGTGTCCACTTTCTGCCCTGTCCTGTTTGGACTGTTTCCTTGTCTGATGCAACTTTCAGGCAGGACACAGCACTTTACAATGATAGGCAGTAAATTCAAGAAAGGCGAAAGACATCTCTCTTCGCACAGTTCATAGCTAACCTATGGATGTAGAGCTGGCTACCACTAGCTCAGATGTCTTTAAAACAGAACTAGACAAATTCATGGAGAGAGACTCTCAAGTTCTGAGAAATTGGACCAGGTTGGACTTTGGTTTGTTCAGGTTTGCACTTTCTTATGCAAGACACTAAAAATACAAAATGCATATGCAGTACTAAAGTATCTCGCTCACTTGGTACCCGACATGGGGGAGATGTACAGGTGAGTAGGTGGCCTAGGGAAGTTAAGGATACCTTAGGGTTCCAACGTCAGCCAGCATCTTCACAGTTCAGGGTCTCCATCTGTAGATATCCTACAGATTTCACAAAGGAAAGGCAGTTCTGATCAGACAGGCGTCCTGCTGTCTACTCATAAGCACATCAAACCTTATACTAAATCAGATCATTGATCCATCTAGCCCAGGATTGTCAGTAGTGACTGACAGCAGCTCACCAGGATATCAGACATCACTAGCTCTTACCTAGAGATGCCTGTGACTTTCTGCTTGCCTTTCGCCAATGAAAAGGTTCTGTTTACACATCTCAAATTCCCATGTGGCTCTTAGCTCTCAGGTTGGCTCCACCCTGTCTTTGGCCAAGTGTCCTTGGCTCCTGTCACATTCTATCAGCCATGCTGGTCTTCTGCTCTATGGGCAGAGAGTTCTCATTAACGCTGAAGCCACTGGTACATCTCTCAATCAAGAGGTGAGATGACTTTGGCTGCACTCAATGCAACCCAAGCACCACAAAAGAGCCCATCACAGCTAGTCCTAAGGAACTAATTGAACATATGCCCCAGATTCATAAGGAACCAGGTCACTGCCCCTTTCAGCCCTGTATTTGCCCACTCAGATTGGAAGCAGCTTCCCACACTTTCAGACCGATGTCTTTTCTGCCTACCTGCTTGCCCCAATAAACACTTCAAATACTCCCAGCGGCTGATCTGGTAACATGCTTTGGCCAGCCTTCAGGGGGCAGCACTCCATAAAATTGCCAAGACACCCAACCAACCCAGTCCACTCTCTCCCTTCCCTCTCCATCCTGGTTTTATGTGTTGCTAAGGTTGTATTTGTTGTACTGATTTAAGCAAACAAACAAAAACCCCAACAAACTGCAATAAAATGATTTTTAAAAGTGGGAAATAAAGTTTTTTAAAATGAACTTGAGCCCAAGCAGTATCATAGGAAGCTGCCTTTTAGTTAAGACCACTGAGCCCACCTACTCTAGTATTGCTTCCAATGTCTGGATGTTGCTCTTACCCTGCCCTACCTCGAGATTTCACATTTCCCCAGTTTTCCAACACTAATTTGAACCAGCACTGGGGTGGATCTAAAAAAACAAACCAGTAACTGCTGAAATCTTGCAACACACCATCCACCTGGTGTGGTGGCTTCTATTATTCTTGGGCTTAAACAACACTGAATGGGACCCTTTGCCATCCACCTTCCTAGATTTTACCCTTCATTGTGATAAAGTCTTCCAGGAGCACCACCTCAGGTTGGGGAGCTGTATGTTTGAATGCTCCCTCTTAGAAAACTAATGAAGTTATCTCTGCATGCAGAAAATCTAGAACAAAGACTTTTCCCTGAAGCTGCTGGTACATACTACATATAGGAGGGGTGGGAAACTTGTGGCCCTACAGCCCAACCAGGCCAGTTCATCCGGGATAAGGAGAGTTTGTTTCCTGAACCCCTGGCCTACCTGGCAGCAAGTCAGTCCACCAAGCCCAAAGGTCTGGAAACGAGGTTTAGGGTCAATCCAAGTAGCCCAAAGTCCCGCAGTCATGATACAGTCCAGAGTCAAACCTGAAGCACTGTCCCACAGAGGTCCATCAACATGGACAGTTGAGCAGAAACAGCACCTCAGCTCTGTTTCCCTTTTGTACTTTGCCTGCTGATTGTAGCACCTGGGCTTGATGAGGCAGCTGACCCTCACCTGTTCCTACTCCAGCTGAGAAATAACAGCCCTTCTCCCAGAGCTAGAGAGCCCCACCTGGCCAGCTAGGGAGTTGGGCTGTGGGCCCTTGCCTGCCTCAGCCTCCTAGAGCACTGTTCTCTACACCTCATAGCCCACCGTGTTCAGTTCATGGATACAGGGGCCTCTGGCTCTGGGTCCTGCGCACTGACCCCCATCTTCTCATCATCCTCCATCCCTCCATGAGTACTTCCTACACCAACCTCTCCTTCCCCATCCCCAACTTGTCCCAGTGTGTCCAAGTGCTGGCTACACCCCTCACCACGATCCTCTTCCCCCTCCCCGTTTTCCTGCCAGTTCATGACTACTTGAGTCCAATACTGACTTAGATGGATCAATGGTCTGATGTGGCGCAAGGCAGATTCTTCTTGTTCCTATTCTCCGAAGACGGGAAAAGGGAGAACCAAGCTCTCAATAATATCCATTTTGAAAACACTGCAAGCCAGCCTTCCCCAAACTGGCATCCTCCAGAGGTTTGGGACCTCAGCATGCTGGCTGGGCCTGATGGGAGTTGTAGTCAAAAAACTATGGAGGGCACTAGGTTGGGGAAGGCTGATGTAAGGGAGCAACTGAGGAGCATTTTTGCCTACAGTGTTTTAAAAAATGATGTTTTAGGAAACCTAAAAGGAATGTCTGTTCTGGCCAAAACAAGTTGGGAATTAATAAAAAGTCACAATATTCCTTTCTTTGGCATCTTGAGATTGGTCCGTCCCCCTCGTTTTGTATTTTTCACCTGATGCTGCCCATTTTGTGTGTATGAACATGTATCTGCCTTTTGCGTAACATGGAGCACCATCAACACTTCGGTTTGCACTGAATAAAATAAAGTTTTGGAAAATATTTTTTTCCAAAAAGCAAGCAAGCAAGCCAAGCCTGTGAACTCTCTCTCTCTCTCTCACTCACTCACTCCAGATACAACCTTCTATAGTGGGTGGAGAAGGGAAACTGTACCATGGAACCTTGCAAAAGAGCCATTTGAATGGCATGCCTGAATGAAACTCATCTGCTGCCAGGTAAAATCCGCAACCTGTGGCTCAAGCCGTGGGCAGACAGCACAGCCAAGACCGGTGATGGGAGGAGGAGATAAAAAGGTAGTATTCACTGAAGAGGTATCTTGCCCCTCAATTTGTTGGTTTCGGAGAATGAAGAGAGAATTATAACAGAAGATCTTTATTTGTATTTGCAAAAGTGCAGTAAATGAACTCTGGATTTCAAACAAGTAAAAAAAAAAGCCAAATGGAGGCAGGAAGAGGAAAGTTTGGGCATTTAGGCCTCTGCTGTCAAGAGTGGTATATTAGTTACATCGTGGATGCCATCTTTATCGATGAATCGAGCATTGAATGAAGGCAAGTTCAGGATGAAGCGTTTCTGAAGCTGTGGGAAACAAGAGTCATGTTTACGTTAAATGTTTTTAGAAAGTCACCTGAATGTTTGCAAGAACTCTCAGCAGCCCGGCACTGTCTCATTTCCTCTGTGAGCAGCTGGCAATAACCAAGCACCCAACTACGAAATCCAAGAGGTTTGAGCAAAATGTTCCCTGTGAAAGTTTACCCCTATTCTCAGGGAGCTATCATCTATTGCGGGGAGAGGCAGAAGGCAGGCAGAGATCTACTGTTAGATCACCATGTGATTTGCAGTAGACTGCAAGGGTTTCTGACTTACAAGAGTTAAAGCATTAACAAGTAAATAAATAGAAATTTTATTACAACAAATTTGTATTTAGAGCCATTAACATTGGCTCCTGTCCCCATCTTCTCTCTTCTCCCTCAGCCACTCAGGCAAACAACAGGTATCAAAATTGTCCATTCCCAACCCTTACATGAATGTCACCCAAACGAATTTTATTTTGCTGGGGGAGGGGGAGGGAGGGATCCGTGACATTGTTCACCTTACACTAATCACTTATCTTCAGTGTTCCTCACCTGTAAAATATGGGTACTAGTTGCCTGCCTTTGTGCATCTTTTACATCAAGAGTTGCATGTTAGAATCAATGATCTATATAGTAACTCTAATGCAGATCTGTCGCCCCTGGAAGGTTGTTCAGAAGGAAATGTGGCCCTCAGGCTAATAAAAGTTTCCTTCCTCTAATGATGATACCATTAAATGTATGAATTGGACAAAGAGCTAACCCCCCCAAAAAAGGGGGGGCAGAAGGATGGGTTATCAATATTAATTGTGGAAGAACCAGAAATTTAAAATGTCAACAATTCTAAACTTTACTACCTAAACATGAAGTAAACTAAGATGGTTGGGGTGGGGAGAGCAAGGAATGCTTATTCTCCAGTAACCAATTTCACATCTGGCTGCTCTGTATTTATTTCCCCTTGTGGCAAGAATAATTTTTTTTTAGCGGGGGAGATGTAGCAGGAGAAGTAAGGGGGGAAATCACTGGCCAAACAAAGGCAACCAAACATTAGTCTCCTGGGCAAGGCAGGTCACTCACCTCCTCAAGACATTTCTTGAGAATCTCCAATGCTTCTTCACGGGTGATACCTGCGGGAGGAAAAGAGAGCACCACAGACAGCTTTAATTAGCCACCAAGACTCCTGGCCTCCTAAAAATCTCTCTGATGAAGTCCGAACAGCTTTTCAGTTGTGCACAAAGGAACGAAAGGCTCTTTCCCAGCTCTGAGAAAACTCGTTCCACATGTATGAAGGATCACCTGTGGCCCAGCTCCCTTGCCCAACGAGCCGTCAAAAATCAATTTGTTCCACCCTAACGGGAAGCCGGGCAGAATCCTGCCTCCCACGGCCAGGGGCTCAGGCGCTGGAAGAGCTGGGCCACCTCAGCCTTCTTGAGCTTATTACCACATTAAATCAGCTCCATCTGTCCACAGCCGGTTGCAAATCACTCAAAGGAGTGTGTGTGTATGTGTAAGGGGGGGGTGGTGGTCGGGAGGGCTGGGCTTTAAGTACTACGTTCCCTGTTGGGTACTGATTTTTAACAATGGAAATGGCGCGTGTGAGAAGTGCCCCAGCTCTACTCACACATTAGAAGAAAAGGTTTACCCATGCTTTTGGGTGGGGTGTGCAGGCAGCAAATTGTCAAAATATTAGGCTGGGGGACATAATTCTGCTGCCACCAATCATGGGGGGGTAAGTGGGAGGAGACCCGTTTAAAATGAAATTTTAAGGAAGCAGAGAATCAAAAGGCAGAATTTGCACACTACCTGCTTCTTCAAGGTTGGTCTCCAATCAACAAATATTATTTATTAAATTTGTATCCCACCCTTCTTCCCAAAGGAGCCCAAGGTGGCAAACATCAACATATTAAGCCAAGGCAATTTAAAATACAATAAAAAACATATTTAAAAATATATAAAATATAAAAATATTAGCAAACATTTTAAAAGTTTGTCAGAATTTCTATTTTGCCCTCTAAAGTTTGAAGACAAAGCTGCCTCTGCTGTCAGAGGAAGTAAGTAATTGTCAGTTGCTGGGAACTGCAGAGGGGAGAGTTGCTGCTGCAATCACATCCCGCTTGCAAACTTCCCATAAAGGCATCTGGCTGGCCGTTGTAAGGATCGGATGCTGGAGCAGATAGGCCTTTGGGCTTGATCCCGCAGGACTCTTCTTATCTTCAAACTATAGCATGAATGCAAAATTCTAACTCAAAACTTTGGAATTAAGAGTGCATTAAACTTGCTGCCTTTACAGGCATCAGCTATGTGTCAACTCTCACACACATTCCGCGCTACTGCAGGTAAACCACTAGTTAAATGGCCATTCTCTTTCCCATTTCAGATGTTGCAGAGATCAGTGACAATGATCTCCAGGGCAATCTGTTGGTCTTCAGCGCTGTGCAATTGGGTTTTTTTGTTCGTTTGAAATGAGAGCTTGATTTTGTTAGGTTGCCTTGAGCTTTTTGGGAGGAAAGGCTCAAGAGTACAAATGCTTTAAATGAAATAAATAAATAAATAAATAAAGTCAGATACTAAATACCACTGCATGTCAACAATCAAACACTATCAAATACTAAAAGCAAACATCTTAAGATATCAAGTGGAAATAACAAATATTCAACATCAAAAGTTGTAGTAAAGTGGTGTTAAATTGGGGGAGCAGATTATTATCAGAACTACTCAAATTCTATTAACTGCCAAGGAGGAGATACTGAAACCCTCATCAAAAGATTGTATGTGTTTGTGCATCTGCACACTCATCACAGAAGTACCTGATATCTGGATATTAGAAAATCTGAGCTTCTAGCCCTCATGCAGTTTGGAAATAAACACTGGTAGAGTCCGTAGAAGACTGAAAAGCCAGGGAGGGAGCTAGGAAAGGGTTTTGGCTGTTAGGAAGATCTGACCATTGCATCTCTTCCTGCCTCCTTATAAAGACTGATCCAAAGATTTTTGGTGTTCCAGGCAAATTCAAATTTTGCCACTACCTACCCAAACAAATCTCATTGCATGCCTGATAATCAAGAGTCAACAGAAGATTTGTAAAATTTCTGTACGTTGTTGCTGGGGTGATGCTGCAAAGGTGCCCTTGCAACACCAGTGCTGCCACAACTTACTGGGATGGCACTGGGGGGGTGGCAAAGTCAGGACTGTGTGGGCACACTGGCAGGAGCACTAGATTGGCTCCTCCAAAGCTCCAGCACTGGGCTGACCTTGCTACTGCCCTGCATCTTCACTGTTATTGGGAGCAATGCTGGTGCTAGGAGGACAGCTCTGCACTACCACTCTACTGCACCAGCTGTTCCTATCATATTGTGGCCATATTATTATTATTTTAATACTGTAAACTGCTCTGTGACACCCATATGAAGGGTAATATTTCAGCAACAGCAGCAGCAGCAGCAGCAACAACAACACATCATTCCCCAGATTCTTGGACACCAGAAATCTGAACTTGGGTTACAATCTTCATTTGAGCTATGAGCTGAAAAAGCAAATAAATCTCTCTTTCCTCATGGTGCTTCCCTAGCTAAGGCAGGCTGCCTCATTTGCTTGTACCACCAAGGATGGCCACACTGCGAGTGATGAGGTTCCTATTACTGTATAGTGTTCGGGGGTTGTTCCTTACTCCCATTGGTATCTGAAGGGACTTAGGTTTGTCATAGCTAGTTTTTCATATTGACTGTATTGATTATAAAGGCATTGTCTACAATGGTATTTCATGATATGGTCAATCCGTGTTTGATTATATGGTACGTAACTTGCTGCATCTTATATTGGGTACACAGTTTTGTGAAAGCTACACCCTAAAAGGCAGCCTAGAAATACAACCATGGGTGGGTATACTACCAACCCCAATAATTTACGATTTTGATGTGCTTACCTGGTCTATAGTAGCGATCAAGAATGCTGAGTGTCAAGAAGGCCCCATAACCGTGGGCTGCAAAGGGAGCTTTAGCCAAAGAGGCAAGGTAATCCATGTAGTATAGGGCAGGCCCATCTTGCTCATCAAAGCCTGCCAGCAGGAGGTTGACATGATAAGGAGTCTGTAAAAGAAGCAAAAGAAGCTGTTAGAACAAAGATCTGGTTATCATCTGAAGAAGTGTGCATGCACACAAAAGCTTATACCTATGACAAACTTAGTTGGTCTCTAAGATGCTACTGGAAGGATTTTATTCCCCCCCCCCCCGACTACGTCAGACCAACACAGCTACCTACCTGTAACTGGTTATCATAGAATGACTTCCCAATATACCCCATTTTTTCAAAGCATGAAAGAGAGTGCCACAAAGGGCTAACTATATTGTGACCAAACTGTGTTTATGATGTTATTCAACTCTCTGCAGTCATCAGACCAAACATTTATGAATGTGCACTAGTCATTGGTTTTAGTTTTTTAAAAACAACAAACAACGACAACAACAACAATGTATAAGGATGAATACATTAGCTAAGTAGGCTGTGTCAAGAGTAACATCACAGGCAAAAGAGCTGCAAACACCATAGCGTCTTATTCACTACCCCCCCCCCCCGGAATGCAACCATAATATTTTCTGTTGTACGCGATTTAGAAACTAAGGCATTAAGTAATACAAAACTATTAAATCAAACATATAAAATCAAGGACAAGACCTTCACCGACAACCACAAACTGCTGTTGAGCTGTCACAGAGAAAGTTTGTGGGCCCCACCCACCACAAATTGTCCAAGTCAGTTCTTAAATACTGTCTTAAGACAAAGTTGGAACAGTAGACAGAGATATATAAAATAAAAGGGATCAATTTAATTGCTTTAGAATTCAGGAACAGAGCAGGCAAGTAATAATGATTCAGGCTTTTCCTATTGAAACTGTGTTTTTATTGTGTGTTCAACCTTGCGATATATATGAAAGCATGTTTTATAAATATTCAAATAAATAAATAAAGTTGAGGAAAAGAATGACTGGGATTCCCTTCCAAGATGGCAAATCACAGCTTTTGATTGTTCTGTTCTACTTCCCGTTCCCAGCCTGCACACTAGCAGATGGACACTTATAAAAGTATCAGGCAAGAAACCTCCAAATAAGCAAAGGAATTTTTTAAAAGAAGAATATGGAAGAATGTCAGAAGGGTTTCCGAGATTGCAAGTTGCTCCCCAGCTCCAGCAACATTGATTTAATTAGCCCATGTTAACACCCTTTATTTACGCCTAAGCATGTTGCACATGCAGAAGCTGGCAAATCAAAGCTACCTCATAATTGGAGAGTCGGGTTCCGGGCCACAAACGTGGCTTTTAAACACCGACTTCTACCAGAGTCTGTGTCAGATGTCAAAGCATACATACATAAATGATGTGCAAACTAATTAGACCCGGACAGCTGTGCAGCACTTTTCTGGGGAATGCTTTTTTGACACAGGCAACTGCAGAAGACATTTCAAGCCCCTTGCCTTAAAAAGTCATATTCTCTCTTCCCTTACTTTTGTTGGGGGGGGGGGAGAGCTGTGAGTGTATGCAGGGGAACTACACACTGCAAGGGAGAGATCAGTCACTGAATGTAGTGGCATCACACTCCAAATACAAGCTCAATTTACCCAAGGTCCTGCTATTATGCTGTCTGCCTTTCCACGCACCCACTGTTAAGGCACAAATGTGCGAGTCACTCCTGAATGATGTGCTGGGGCACACTAACAACACTTGCAAGGAAACGTAGCCTGCTGCTAGGTAAAGTTAGTTGCTATGGACACAAGAGCAGCCTTGATGGATGAGGCACATGGCCCATCTAGTCCAGCATCCGGTTCTCACAGGGGTTAACCGGATGCCTGTGGGAAGCCTGCAAGCATGACCTGAGCACAACATTGTCCCCCAGCAACTGGTGTTCAGAGGTAGACTGCCTCAAATAGTAGGTGGAGTACAATACACAGCAATTATGGCTACGGTAGCAGACACTGATAGCCTTATCCTCCATGAATTTGCCTCATCCTCTTTTAAAACCCAAAGGCTTTCAAAGAGCAAAATCAGCATGCTGTCTTTATAAAATGGGAAGGAAACACACCACTGCATTTACCCAGAAACAAAGTGCAGATAAATAGAAGCAGCTTCATCAAGGATCCAACAAGCACAAAGTACTGAGACATTGAGACAGGGCAACCTGCGACATCTCTGTATGATTTGACACCACAGCCAGGCCTCCCTTTCCTGGGTGTGGAGCAGGAACTGTGGTATGATCTTTGACTCATTTGGTACACACAATGGCCCTGTGAGATGGGCAAGACCACAGCTGTTTCAGCAAGTGTTGTGACAGAGCATGAATTTGAACATGGGCACCTCGCACAAAACATTCCAAGGCTCACGTGGATTTTAGATTCAAGGTAGTCAACCTGTTGTGGAGGACAACTCCCATCATCACATCAGCTACCCCCGTTGCAGACTCCCCCCTCCAATAAAACATTGCCTTTTTTTGCTTCTTTTCTTAAAAGTACACTTCAGAAACTTCAGCTTAAAGGAAGGCTGGTTAAGAGTCAAACAAGAGTGCAAAAAAAGCAACAACAATGCCAACTTGGAGGAGTGGGATTTTTGCCTCTCTACTGCTCGATTTAAAATAACTGCAGTGATTAGGAAGAGCGTGAAATCCTTCAGAATTTACAGCTGAAGGGAACAGTGGTGACAACCACACCAAAACACGCACGCACACACAACACAAAATCAGCAATGAGAGGTTGGGGCGGGAGTGGCGGTGTGACATCTGGCGGAAGCCAAAGTCACCGTGGAAGGGAGGGAGACGCAGTGGGCGCGAGGAAGGCATCCTACTAAGCGTGGACAACGAGAGAGGAACTGACAGCCTCTCTTTGGACCCAGGCCAGGCAGTGCCACCTATAATTAAATGTATCATCGTACGGAGCAGCACTTTAACGGGGAAGTGTATAAATGCCTGCCTGCGGGTGGAGGGAGAGAGGCTTTCATTCTGTGCACAAACATAGCAAGCAGTCTTTGCATTCCCAGAAGGTGAAGGGGAGGGGGGTGGCAAAGAAAGGATCAAGAAACCTTGTTCCGTTATCATGTAAAATGGCAGCATTATGTCCTAGAGCTCCCTTGGCCCTTGGAAGCACCCTTCTGGTTTGAGGCCAGACGCCCCGCAGCAGCCTGGTGCACAAAGCTGTGGCCTTTAGTTTCCCTATGCTCAAAGCGGGAACTGGACTCAGTTGAAGAACCCTGCATTTTGAGATGAGGTGAGGTGAAGTGTTCGCTTGGTGGTGGCCCACTGGTACATGCAAAAGCATCAAGTGACTGCACACGCTGAAGAAGGCAACAGTGTCCTGTGACCAACGGCAGCCAGCCAGGCACCTCCATGTTCTGGGAGCCTCTAGAGGCAAGAACCTTTCCCTTTGACCTGCCCTCCAGCCAACTGGCATTCGGAGCAACACAGCCTCCTATCTGGAGTTGCAGATAAGCTGTCATGGGACAAGCACAGGGTCAAATGCATCCCTCGGGATTCATGGAGTTGTATCTTATGCTAGCTTTACTCAGAGTAGACCTGATGAAGCTAATGGACATTACTAAGATAGGTCTGTTAATGTCAATGGGTTTCCTCTGCTGCGGGAGACTGATCAAATCCAGTAGAGATTAGTTTCTCTGTCTGGTTCTTGAGACCCTCTCAGGGTCACACCCCTCAACCATTCTGCTTTGCATCCTCCATTAGTCCCTGCTTGACAGGAAATGGGTCCTTGAAATTTTGAGGCCTCTTGCTTGCCTGGATGGAGTTTAGGGCGGACTGTGTGAGCTTGTATAGAAACTAGCCTACTGTATAAAATTTATGTTTGTTGCTCCACTCACTTTTGCCTCTGCCCCCCCCCCCCCCGCCAATGGCAAGGTAAACAGCAGGCTGAAAACAGTTCCTTACCCCTGCCATAAACCATCACTTACTATGCCCAAGCGTATTGTGCACTTCACTCCTCTGAGCTCGTAGTGGGAAGAAACAACTGTGGTTTGTTTCACTACCAACAAACTGATTTGTAGCCAAGGCTTATTCTTGGCTTACTGATTATGGTTTGTCATGAGATGCTAGTTACAGTAGGGTAATGAAGTGTAACATGATGCACACTGCAGCAAAAGTTCCCAATTTCACATATATAAACACTGACAGGGTTTAAACTAGCAACTAATCTGAAAACTGATTTGGATAGCTCAACAGAAAATACGAAGTGTCAGTCCTTTAATTTGAATGTCACATTTTTCTTTGCTTATAAAAGAGAGCTACATTTCTTCACATCTCTCTCTCTCTTCCTCAGAAAGCTATTTGCCTTTACCTTGTCATGTCAAGTATAGAGTTTCATTCCTTGTCCCTGGAATTATTATTTTTTTGGGGGGGGGGGCGGGCAGGGGGAGAGAATTTGGCATGCTAAACCTGTGGATTATGAAGCAAGCTACGTGCACAAATGTGAGCCTTCGTTTCACTTTGAGGGAAGCCATAATGTGGTGTAGATCAGCCTTCCCCAACCCAGCACCCTCCAGATGTTTAGACCGGCTGTATGGAATGAAGCAGTTGCCCAAAACATCCGGAGGGCACCAGGTTGGGGAAGGCTGATGTAGGTTTCATTCTCTTAATCTTTTGCACAACTTGTGAAAGAGACAACCCACTTGCTCTGACATTTCAGCTATAGAAATGCCTTGCTGGATGAGATCATAAAGAAATATCCCTGGAAGCTCGTAAGTCAAATCTTACATCATCTGTCCCAGCGACTGGTATAAGAAGATTTAGACCTCTTTGTTTCTCATCATTGACAGACCTACCCTCCACAAATTTGTTTAACTCCCTTTTAAATGTGCAATCACATCCTGTGGCAGTGAATTCTGGACTGTAAGGAAGAGCTGTGGAAAACTACCTCCTTTTGTCATGCCAGAACCTTTAAGCCCAGGGTATGGAGAACCTTTCACAGCCTGAGGTCACATTTCCTCCTGGGCAACCTCCTGAGGGCCACCCAGTGGTGGATGGGACCAGAGGCAAAAGTCAGCAGAGTAACAAGTGTAAATGCTATCTTTGTATAGTAGCCAACACACCCCTCTCTATCTTCCATTTAGACAAGCAACAGGTGTTATCAGGGTTCAAGGACACATTCCAGCTAGGCAAGAAGAAAGAAAGGGTGCAATGCAGGGCCTGGGACAGTTGCAGGCAGCAGGCAAAGAGGCCTAGAGGGCTGCATTTGGCCCCAAGGCCGGAAGTCCCATTCCCTTGCTGCATCTGACCAATGTCACTGGATGACCCAAAATTGTAGAATGAGAGAGGGTGAAACCATTCTCTGTCCATAGCACACATTGCCTGGTAAGCCTCTCTCATGCCCTTCCTTTTAATCATCTCTCTCTCTTTTTTTCAAGCTAAAAAAAAAAAAGCCACAAACACTTTGGATTTTCCTCGTTGGGAATGCGCTCCAATCTGCCGAACGTTCCCACTCCCTGGCATCAGCTCCAGATTGCTCTCTGTTCTTCTCATTAGAGCAGCAGTTGCCCGCTGTAATTAAAACCACTTCCAAATTTAATGACTTAAGCGGCAACATGACACAGATGCCTTATTATACCAGATAGTTAACACAGTATTCATTTTCCCAGCCAATTTCACTTGCTAATCTAAAACATTGCCACTACCTTATAATCAAGGTGCTGCAAGGGGGCACGCAGTGGTGCCGTCAGGGCAGGACTTTGGGACAGATGTCCAGCCCCCCCCCCTAGGTAGAATGAGCAGGAGGGTTCCCCAAATGCAGCAGGGCTGGCTTACCACATTTTGAAGTAATACACATTACGATCTAAAGAGGAGGCAATTAAGTCCAGGTTTAAGGGTACCTCAAACTTTTCCCTAATGGGTTATCACAAACACCTGTGTGCCCCCTTGCTTGCTGGTGGGCAGCCAATGTAATGTTCACAGTGCAGTAACACAGCCACAGGACCACAGGACCCAGCAGCACCGTGGGTTGTGTTATAATGGCAGGCTCATCGCAGTGCAGCCTTGGTCAGGTGGTGGTGGTTTTTTTAAATAGGCTCCTACTCCCAAAGCTTAATGTTCTATTCAACAGCTTCATATTATTCAGCAGCAGGAACATGGGAAGCTGCCACATACAGAGTCATATCATTAATCCTGGCTCAGTATTGTCTACACCCGTGGTTCTCAAAGGGTGTGGCACACTACAATGGTGTGGTAGGAGAGGATGGCAAGTGTGGCAGGAAGATTCAAGGACAGTCAAAGAAACATTAAAACATTTCAGTGTGGTAGAGTATAGTATCAATATATATATATATATATTATTTGCAGAATATGGATATTTTGGGAACAATTCATGTTTGCATGTAACTGCATTGCTTTATATTTTCTGGATGTCCGGTGAGCATATTATAAAGTATTTGAATTATATACCAGCCTTCATCACAAGATATCAGGGAAGTTCACAAGATAAAAATACAAGGTAAAAAGCACAAACGAATGGTTAAAACAGAAACAACAAAATAATAACCCCCCTCACAAACACATTTAAAAAGCCGTAGAATGTTAATCAGCCAAAGGTCTGGTTGAAGAGAAACGTTTTCACCTGGCCCCCAGAGATTTATATTGAAGGTACCAGACAAACCTCCTCACAGTAGTTGAGTTCTATGTTATAAATCAAGCACTGCTAGTTGTTGTTTGTTCCCAAGGTATTTCTTACCAATTTTAAAAAATGGTGTGGCACAAGCAAATTTTTATTCAGAGAAAAAGGTGTGAGAACCACTGGTCTACAATCAAGGGTGGGAAATCTGTGGTCCTCCAGACGTTGCTAGACTACAACTCCCATCATGCTCTCTGGGGCCAACAGGCATTGGAATCCAACATCTGGAGGGCTCCACGTTTCCCCACCCTTCTCCATCTACACTGAAAGGCAGCAGTTCTTCAGGGTTTCAGACAGGAGTCTTTCCAGTCGTACCTGATCCTGGGACGCCTGCCGGCAAAGCAGCTGTTTTACCACTGAGCTGCGGCCCCTCCCCATTTCCCAACCTCTGCGTGCAGCTTTGCTTCTTTGGCAAACTCAACCCTGCAGGGCCAAAATGGCTCCAGGTTTCACAGAACAAAAGCAGCTGTGTTCATATTTTAAAATATTAGTGCGTGTTTTTTAAAGGAGCGATCAACTGAGCCCAACTTAGGAGACAAATTCTAACCCAGCCCCCAAATTTGGCGATTTTATGCCTGCAGGAATTGAAGCGTAACATGTGCCTCCCCCTCCCCAAGAGGCAAACACTGCTAGGGTTTATGCAGCCCCATGTCATCAGAGACCCCATATCTTGTGGGGCCCATCTCTTTCGACTTGTGCACAAAGGAAGAAAATAGGACATTGCCCTTCTGACTGCTGAGCCCTGAGGGCAAACGTTTGTGAGCCCATTTTAAAATGTCTTCTGATTTGAATCACACGATTAGAGAGGGGTCTGATCAGCAGCAGGAAAAAGGGGGGAAGGGGAGAACAGGGTGTCATTGATCCATGGCAGCTAGCAGAGCCAGCAATGCCACTGGATGGGATAGGCCTGCCCACCCAGAACACTAGCCACTGCTCTTTCATCCTAGAGAGTCAGATGTGTGCAAACTCGGCGTGTGTGTGCACACTATAACAGCATTTATACAAACCTTTCCCAGGCACTGTTGTTTCAGAGAGCTTTTGGCACACATAGTCACTATATGATTATCTGGCTCAAGAATTGTTGAGATGGAAGGGACCCCGAGGGTCATCTAGCCCAATCCCCTGCAATGCAGGAATCACAACTAGATCATACATGACAGGTAGCCATCCAACCACTGCTTAAAACCTCCAAGGAAGGAGAGTCCACCACCTCTTGTGGGAGTTTGTTCTACTGTCGAACAGCTCTTACTTTTGGAATATTTAGTCGGAATATCCTTTCTTGCAGCAATTTTCTGCTTTGGGGGCCATATTTGTTTGATTAAAACTTTGTTTTATCCATTTGCAACTGGTGTATATTATTATTATTATTGTCAGAGGGTCGTCGTGGCTACTCTAGAGTAACTCCGCTTGAGTCCAGTTTGCCTTTAAAGACTTTTATTGTGCAAAGTATTTACAGTGCAGAGATAGCTTAAAATATGGCCTCTCAGTCCGAATCAGAATCCGGCAATGACGTACGTCTGTTCCTACGCCAGCAAAGTAGTCGGGGCACCCCAAAACACCTCCCCCTTGACCTGCGTCGCGGTGCTCTCCTTAACTCTTGCGCCGGAAGGAGCGATGCCCTCTCAGCCTCCTGCTGCTCAAGGCGGTGGAATGGCTCTCCAGCATCCTGGAGCTCTTGCCTACATCTCTCCACCTCTGAGCTTTCCCATCTTTCTGCATGCTGGTTTCTCTCTCCCTCCGAGTCTCCCCCCTCCCCCCTGGCTGCTTCAGACCCACTGCTGCTCCCTGCGCTTGGTGAGGTAGACGTTAGGATGATGGGGGCTGGCTCCCTGTAGGGAGTCACCCTTACATTTATTATTATTATTATTATTATTATTATTATTAATACCCCGCCCATCTGGCTGGGTTTCCCCAGCCACTCTGGGCGGCTCTCAACAGAATTAAAAACACAACAAACCACCAAACATTAAAAACTTCCCTAAACAGGGTTGCCTTCAGATGTCTTCTAAAAGTCAGATAGCTGTTTGTTTCCTTGACATCTGATGGGAGGGCGTTCCACTGGGCGGGCGCCACTACCAATGATAAGATGGAATGGTGGATGTACGTATTTTGAAGCACGCAAGCAAGCACTTCCTAAAGTACAAGAGGAAATGGCTAGAAAAACTGTTTGCCACCCCATACTGAAAGAGCAGAATAAGAAAAGCGGCCCAGAAATGAAAGCATGTTCCTCAAAGTGACCAGGAGTTCTCGCTCTGATGCCAAGAGCTGCAGAGTCCCATTGAAAGACTGCTTGCCTTTCATGCAAAAGAAGGGTAGGGAAATAATTCAGAAAGCAAGGAGTCACCCCCCCTTACCCCCCTGCCCGAAGTGGCACAACCGCGGTGTCAAAGTGCACTGTTTGCTGGAAGGCACTGCCATCTGCAAGAGCGCAACATTTCATCTCCGGTAAATAAACACATCTGCTTCTGCCAGTGTCCTCCCTGCTGTGTGGCCCATCTGGAGCAGGTAAGCTGGGAGGCAAGCGTGGGCACAGAGGGAGAGGAACAGGCAGGATCAGGCCTCAAGGGACCTGGCACGCAGAGGAAGGAGGCAGAGTCCCACCCTGTCGCATCCTGCTACCGCCTCTTCGCCAAGTGGCATGTTAAATTGCCCTCGTTAGTGAGGATGCTCCAAGCCAGTGTCACCTGGGCCATCTGTTCCAAAGGTCACATGACCTTGCAGAGCAATGCAATAAGGGAACACTCAGTAACCAGGACAGTTTGGGAAAGAAAATCCAGTAATTGCGGTGTATGTTTCTTTCTCTCAAGGAGTCCTCTACAGGCTGGTACGGGAAAGCTAGAAATCCATATACAGTGGTACCTCGGGTTACGAACTTAATTCGTTCTGGTGGTCCGTTCTTAACCTGAACCCGTTGTTAACCTGAGGCACGCTTTCGCTAATGGGGTCTCCCGCTGCCACCATGCGATTTCCGTTCTCATCCTGGGGCAAAGTTCTCAACCCGAGGTACTACTTCCGGGGTAGCGGAGTTTGTAACCCAAAAGATTTGTAACCCGAGGTATGTATATGTGATGTGTATATATTTATTTGTGTGTGTGTGTGTGTGTGTGTGTGTGTGTACACACACACACACACACACGGGAACTGGCCCACAAACATTCCCTATTTCACCCCCCTATACTCAATATCCAAATAATGCTATTATTTTGCAAACTGGTTTTCTACATGCTTGTGCAGACAATATCACTCCACATTAACCAGGGTTAACTGCTCATTCAAGAGCCAGGAGGTTGCCCAGGATGGTGGGGAAGGATGGGAGAAAGTCTAGTCAGCTGACCAGCCAAATACTGTCAAAATAAAGGTCATGCATTAATTCAAGTATTAACTCTGTAAAACTGTAACACAGACAGAAAGATCTACCTAGTAGTGTAACACAGGAAGATTTATACAATGGACAAAAATAGCGATGAAACAATGAAATAAAACACTATTATAAACCATCAATGCTATGTACATTTAAATACACATCAACAATATTCAAGAGACTGGGTGGCTTTGGGGGCTTTTATTAAGAACCCCCAAAACAACACATCTAATTGAAGGGAGACAGCAGTGAAAGTTGCACCCATCCCAAGGCCCAGTTCTGACATACTAGTGAAGCCATGGAATGGCAGTCACAAATGGTCTTTGCATTCACATGCTCCCTTCTCACCACATGCACTCCACCTCCCCAGGTTTGAGCGAGCTGTCTCAAAACCAGAAATGGAGTTCTAATCTGGATGGCCTAAACCTGAGAAAGTGCATGACCCTGACACAGTGCAGACAGCCAGACCATGGTTTCCCCAGGTGGTATGAGTCAGGTGATGGTTCAGGGCAGTGCCCAGGAGCCTGGAGTGCTGGGAAGCAAGAAGGCCCCACTGTTTCCTTTGTGAGTAGAGACACAAGAAAAGGCTGCCTCCCACCTAAGAATGTCATTCTTACCTTCCTAAAAATATCTCACCATAGTCACAATATTATACAACCAATTCACAAGGTGTCCCACCAGGGCCCTAAGAACATAAGAAAAGCCTGCTGGATGATTTCAGTTGTCCATCTAGCCCTGTGTCCTGTTCTCATAATGGCCAACCAGATGCCCCTGTGAAGCCCATGAGCAGAACCTAAAATCAAGAACACCGCTCTCCTCCTGCCGTTTCCAGCAAATGGTATTTAGAGGTGTACAACGAGGAATAACATAGCCGTCAGGGCTAGTAGCTATTGATAGCCTTCTCCTCCATGAATTTTCTAGTCCTCCTTTAAAGCCATCCAAGTTGGTGGCCATCGTTACCTCTTGTGGAGTGAATTCCATAGCTTAACTATGAACCGTGTCTTCTGTCTTTCATGAACCTTTCAACGTTCAGCTTCATCGGGAGTCCATGAGTTCTGTTCTAGTGGTATGAAAAAATTCTCTGGCTACTTTCTCCATACCATGCCTAGTCTTTTCCATCATGTCCCCTCTTTGTAGCCTTTTATCTAAACTAAAAAGCCCCCAATGCTGCAACCTTTCCTCCATCCCAATCATCATTCTGGTTGTCCTTTTTCTGAACCCTTTCCAACTCTACAATATCATTTTTCAGGTCAGACCAGAATTGTACACAGTATTCCAATTGCAGCCGCACCATAGATTGGTATAATGGCATTAGGATAGCAACATGTTTTCTCTGATGGCCAGGAAACAGAAGAAGGAGATAACAAGCAGAAGCGATAGGAGGAGGGAACTGTGTTCATGTTCCTGTGCTGAAAACGACAGCTGAGGAAGGAGAACCTTCTTCAGTTTCTTGCAAAAGGACCATGAAAAGCTCAGTAATGGAATTAGAGGGAGAGAGAGAGAGAATGTGCACATGTGCACACACAGTTCAGCTTCATATGATATTTGCTAAAAGCTTCATGTTCAGTTTTGACAAACAGCACTTGTTTGGCTCAGCACATCAAACAGCTTTGCTCCATTAATCTTTCTCTCAAAACAATTTAAACAGAATCTGTGCATTTGCATGAGAAGTGAAGTCCTTATCAGTAGGTTGTTTAATTTTTAAAGGGCTTAATTCCTTTCTGCTGTCTGTGGCTGCTTGAGAGAAAAACAATTCTTCACTCTGGAAGCTGAAAAAGTTAACACCACGACCGTTGCAAAGAACTGCCTATCACAAGTCTGTCCAACTTGCAATTCTCAAAGCCAAATGCACTAAGTCTCCTGGAGTTTGCTTCTTAAGTAGGACTGGAGGATGGGAAGGCACTTGGCAGGAGACAATTCATAATTTATGCGTTTGTGTTACATTTGGCTCACTAGATTACAAATTGTGCAGACCTGGCCTATTAATCAGTATTTTGTTATAGTCTGTCAATCTCTTCAACTCAATCTGGGCCAAGCCTCTTGCTTGTCAGGATGGAAGGTGGAGCCTTGCATGGGGTGTTTGTACATGTAGAACAGGCATCCCCAAACTGCGGCCCTCCAGATGTTTCGGCCTACAACTCCCATGATCCCTAGCTAAAAGGACCAGTGGTCAGGGAAGATGGGAATTGTAGTCCAAAACATCTGGAGGGCCGAAGTTTGGGGATGCCTGATGTAGAAACTGATTTTGCCATGTCTGAACATCGCCTACTGAACGAACAAAGATAAAAGCAACATTTATTGCTCCACCCACTTTTGCTTCTGGCTCTGCCCACCACTGGTATGTGGCCCCCAGGTAAGCCTTATGGTATAATACTTAGTTTGATCCAGCATCTGAGTCCCAAGTTCTGAAAGGAAAGGTTCGTGCCATTCCATAGTTTACACTGAGAACACCCCAGCTAAACCAATAGCATCCGGGTGCTACAAACCCTCTAGTTGAGGAATGAAATCAAGGGATCTCAGGCACATTGGGCTGTATGTAGCCAATGTTAGTCCTACTTGGAGTAGATCCATTGAAATTAATGGACATGGGTAACTCAGGCCCATTAATTGAAATGGGTCTACTCTGAGTGGGAAATGCACAACCCACTAAAGCTACATGACTTCTAGTACAGTAAGCCAATTTTACTTCTGAAGATGTCTACTGCACTAAGTCACACATTTTCCCAAAAATTCAATGCAGGACGTCTCAACAACCTTCCTACTTATATCTTTTGTCACTAAAAGGCGCTCTCGCTCTCTCTCAACTCTGAGCTCAGACTTCCGTGAAAATGTACTTTCAGATTTGGTGCAATAACTGGAATAAGTGCAGGCAAAGGTGTCTGCCTCACTTGTGAGTATCCAGGTATCAAGTGGTATCTGGATGGTTGCAGTTAGAACAGGCATCCCCAAACTTCTGCCCTCCAGATATTTGGGACTACAATTCCCATATTCCCTGACCACTGGTCCTCTTAGCTAGGGATCATGGGAGTTGTAGGCCAAAACACCTGGAGGGCTGCAGTTTGGGGATGCCTGAGTTAGAACAAAATGCTAGAATAAACAGAGTACAGTCAGATCCAGCAACAGTGTTCCTACTTACTAGTTGATGTTCAAGGTGTTACAATTAATATATAAAGCCCTTAACAGCTTAGAACCAGTTTACTTGCAGATTGCCTTACCCCATTTGTGCCCACTAGACCGCTGTGATCTGTGGAACTGGCGCTGTTACAGTTCCAGAAAATACTCACACCGCAGTAAGAAATAAATCTTTTATCATGACAGCACCTACACTTTGGAACTCTCTGCCTTCGCTGCATTCTTTTTGGCACCTGTTTAAAAACATTTTTGTTTAGGCAAGTCTATACTGACAAGTTGTAGTACACCTACCTTATTTTTTAACAACAGCAACCATTTTATTTGTACCCCACCTATCTGACTGGGTTTTTAGCTACTGTTGATTCTAAAATTCTTTCAGATGTTTTAAAATACCTGTTTATAACTGTATTTTATGAAGAGTCTTAATATTTTATTTTATATATTTTAAAGTTTTCCCCCAAGTGATATATAATTTTTGTTGAATAAATAATGTTCGAGGTAGATGTAATTCTGTTATCTGCATTACTACGGTCACAGATATGGTTTCAGCTCTTGTAAGACACCTTTTTGTGAAATGCCTTTCCCCCTAGCAAAAAGATACCAAAGCCAGTTTGCAGAACACTCAGTTATTAACTGCTTGCTGCTACCCCAACAACCATGCTGAAAAAAGCAGCTGCCTGTTTCTAAAGAAGAGGCTGGTCACATGCAATCTCCATTTTTATGTGGTGCACATTCTGCCCTGCAGCACTCAGTCATGAGTAGGCACATGCCTGCAATTTTACTTTTTTTTTAAAGCAAAGAACAAATGTCATATTAGAAAGACCTGGAAAATAAATACTGCAATGATAAAGAGCTGCAACAGAAGAAAAAGGAAAAACAGAAATGATTTCTTTGCTTTTCTGAGGAGACCTGAGTAACCTTAATGCTCATTGGCTCACAGCAGGTGTAGAGTAGTAGCTACAAGTCAGGATATGCAGGTCTGAATCATGCCTCTGCTATCATCTCACTAGGCAGGCATAAGATAATCATCTGCATTATGAGTATACTACTGTCCTACCTTACAGGGCTGTTGTGAAAATGTACAAGGTGATGATGATGAATTTCATTTATGAATTGTGTCCTATACTATTACAACAGTGTAAGAAGGTTGCATATATAAACAGTTTTAAACACTGCATATATAAAACAGTTTGAAAGTACAGCAGCACACACGTAAAATCAATTCAAATGTAATATAGATACCAAGCAGATGTCACAACAAACTGAGCACAAGGGAAGGAAAGTACAAGTTTCTGTTCATAGTTAGGAACAAATCAAGTTTCCCTTGTTTGGAGCATGGCTTGTTGATACATTTGGATGTAGCTCACTGCATGTTAAGAGCTTTGAAAATTCAAAAGCATTGTATAAATACTAAGTATAATGCAGTTTCATGTGAGCTGTCTCTGGGGTACAGCCCTTCCTCTATTACCCTTGGCATAGGGTTTCAAATTTAGAT
Organism: Zootoca vivipara; assembly: GCF_965207765.1. Lineage (NCBI taxonomy): Eukaryota > Metazoa > Chordata > Lepidosauria > Squamata > Lacertidae > Zootoca > Zootoca vivipara. The sequence continues at coordinate 58,803,514 of NC_142589.1, read as the reverse complement.
AGGGGTCCAAACAGCCTCCCTTTGGGAAGCTTTCACATATGACACCAAATAAACATTTTGGCACTTGTGTTTGCAAATAGGTAGCACACTGGTCTTCAGCTGGCAGGCTGGCACCTACTAGTGGGTTGAGGCCTGATCCAAGGTGGGTCACAGCAGGACCACTACCACCATGCATATAAAAGGCAAAGGATTAAGATAGGGATCCTCAAATGCATACAGTATTTGGTTAACAAGTGGGTCATAGCACATAAATGAGGAGAAAGGCTATTTTCAATTAAAATATATCACTCAGTACTGTAACCATTTAAGAACAACTTGAAATTGCTCATGCTTTCCCATCCCTGTGAAGCAACACAGACTCAGCAATGCCTGCTATCCGTTCCCAACCGCCACCTTCACTAAAAGGTAAACGCGGCACTCAAAAGTTCCTCTTAGGAATTCCTATTAATAGTCATTACAAAAACATCAGTAGAAGTTAGTTGATTTTTTTTATTAAAAACAACAACAACATTCTAATATCCTGATTATATTCGCCTTATTCCCTGGTTCATTGCCTGTATGGCAGTGGCATGTTCAGGGCCGTGCTATTAGATTGGCTCCCAACTTTGCACCTGCTTTTCCCAGAGCAACTGTATGTACTATGTGCCATTGTCTGTAAGGGAAAGTCAAGATGCAAGCGTGGTCCCACGGCATAGCTGACAGGGTGGATTTGATTTAATCAAATCGATTTAAATCACTAGTCAGTAAGACTTTATTTAAATCATTTTTTACAGAAAGACTCATTCTTGCTGGTATCATCTTAATATTTACAACTAGATGAAGGTTTCATTTTTGGAATAATAAATTTTCAGAGTAGTTTTTACAGTTATATCAAAAATTACTGATTTGGTTATATTATTAGAAATACAATGACAGATAATTGTGAAATTGTTGTGAGGTTTAATAAGTTAACTGTTTATATTTGGAAAACTTTTCTGCTGTACTTTATTGGAAGGAGAAAAATTATCATTTCCTTAACAATAACAATAACATTATAGCGTATGTTTGTTAACTGATATGGTTAAACGATTAAAAACACACACACCTTAGACTGAGTTTTAGCTCACATGAAAAACTTTAAACAAATCATTATTACCTAATGAATAGCCTATATTGGACTATAATGTAACTTAAATAGAAAACTATATTTAGAAATATTTTTCCTCCAAAAGCATTTTATTTTAAAAATCCGTTTTAAAAAAATCAATTTAAATAAAAAACTGATTTATTTTTTATTTATTTTAATCATTGACTTTTATCCACCCTGATAGCTGACATGTGACTGCCCTACAAGTAATACATGAGCAGCATTCAACAAAATCTGGCACCGCCAATAGAATTGAGGCAACTATGTTTGCTACTTTGTAATCATTATTTAATGAAATCAATGGACTAGACTAGAGCTTATGTCTGCAGAAGGAAAAACCCCAATCTCCTGCTCTCCCCTTCACCACTCTGAACATGGGGCAGGGGCTGCTGGTGGAGAGGAGTGCTACCCAACCTTGCCGTGGACAATTCTCCCCTATTCCATAAGCCCCCATGACCCCATCGCACACTGAAAGGTCAAGGGACCTCCTGAACAGAGAGATAGCACAACTTCTGAAAGCTGCCTTACTTACTCTACTCCGCAGATAGTCAGCCAGATTTCGGCGTGTGAAATTGGCAGCTGCAGTCGGAGACAATTCATACCCTGTTAAGAAAAGGAAATAATCATCTACTATATACAGTATTTGGGCAATTTGTTTGCTGTTCATTTGGACACCTCTTGAGATATCACAGAGGCTTTCAGCTGTTTGGATACAAGTGGAAGGCATTTTGAATCAAGATGGCAAACTGAACTTTTCAAAACTACATTGATTTTAACCACTGATTTCAAAGCTGCACTGATATTTTGATTTCTTGGAATTCCTGAGTGCCAGGTACAAGGCTGCTAGTAAACAGAAGGTGAGCGGAAATTCATTCTAGGAGAATACCTAACATTTGTGCAGCAACATCTTCAGCTGGTTTGCAAAGAAAAGAACAATATTTGTTTTTAAAAAAATCATTGAACAAGTATTAAAGTGGAGCAATGATGCTCCAACCTCTTTTAAGTCAGGCCGGAAGCCTTTCTCAACAGATGAGTTGGGGCGGAGAATGTCATCAGCCTTGTCACTTGGGCATCTCATGTTACTTCCTTTCCAGGTCTATGAAGGGAGAGAACAGCTAGAATTGTAGATAGAAGGGACCCAAAGGGTCGTCGAGTCCAACCCCCTGCAATGCAGGAATCACAGCTTGCATGCAGCAACTTATAGACAGTTGCTGGATTCAGGTGAAATTCAATTATATAACAGCAAATTCCACTTTTGTGCAATTGTAGTTGATTAGGAGGTCTGTGATCACAGATAGAAGTGAGGGAGCATGGGAACCAAGGGTATATGAAAGACTTATGAGTTAATCCAAGGATTCAGAATTATCTAGTACCACTCTGTTAGGACAATCCCACCCCAAACTGTGGGTGGGTGGATAGGAAATGAATATTTTGAATGAATCTTCAAGCAAAAAAACTCCCTCCCCTTAGAAAATGTGTGTATTCATCCTACTCTTTTCTATTCTTGAAGTACTAGTCTCCTAAGGACAGAGAGTTTGCTTGCTCTTTGAATACAGATGGAGGAATTAACTATGGGATCCCACCCCAACCCTTGACCTTGAAGTAATACACCCCAGTTATGCTGTTGTTCCGGATGTGCAGACTGACTCTTAAGAGTCCAAAAGAACTACAAGCATGTAAATTTTCCCCAAAGCTGGCAGAAATGCTCTGTACTCTCAGCAGTGTCATTCATGAGAAGTGGGGAAAGAAGACTGCTAGAGTTACAGATTTAAGACATGGAGGGGAGGGGGGCACAGATTCATTCTCTGCAACTGAGCCAAATCAAGGTGCATGCCAAATCTGGGGTGAGAGAGAATTATCAGCCTGGATCTAACATAATCATATGTCTTGTGGTTTTGTCTGCAGTGTTTAGAAAGCATACAGCTTACCAGTGCAGATCCTAGACTTCTTTATTCTACTCTATACATGCAGTGGCACAGCACCACACAGTACTCACCATTCCTCATCTTGTAGAGCTGAACATTTTTCTGGATATACTCTGCAAACTGGACAGTATCCCCAGCCTCCCCAACACATAGAAGCAAGATTTTCTCACTCATCTTGAACATCTTGTCATGATCTAAATCAAGAGGATGGAGGAAAAACACACCAGTCAGAAACAAGGGCAAGCTACAGTGAAGTGTTTCATTTTGAGAGACAGAGTGAGAGAAAAATGAGCAGAGTCTTCTGATTAATAAAAGGGCTATTTCCCCCTTCATGGGCAAAGTTAAAACATTAGTAACTTATTGAATAAACAAGACTTGCACACTTGTGGGTTAATTACAGAATCAGATCTGAAGAACTTAAATAAGTTTTTTTTAATCTTTAAACAGCCATCCATACCAACATTTTCATAATATAAATGTTTACAATTACTAGATCAATCAGTGACAGACAGATGATTTATTTGTTGGCAGCAGTAAAAAAATGATAAGGAAAAGAAGTCTGAAAGCACTAGGTAGAGTTTAGGAAGTGCTAAAAGTCATGGGGAGGGAGAGGGGTAGAAAGTCATGAAAATCATTGAGATGCGTTTTCCTCTGGAAATAAAATTTTGAAAAAATAAGTGGGTTTTTTTTAAAAAAAGAAAAAGACTTTACTATTACTACAACCAATCAGAGGAAGAATGCTTTCTTATGCCACTAATGGTTCTGCAATCTCATCTTACCCTCAGCCTGCATTAACTAGATGATAGATAAATGTATTAAACTCATTTCCCCAGAAGCCCCTTGTGTCGTTGGGAAAAGCAACATTCTATGTACAGTATTTAGGATCCCCTCCACAGAACAGTCTAAATCTCCGTATCAGAACCTCTCCATCATTTGCTGTTTACTGCTGAATAATCTTCACTGGAGGACATGTTTAAGAGTTTCTGATATGTTCCATCCTTTAACAGGATTAGCAGAGTATTTTGCAGTTGTTAAAATAGGTAGTTTATACAGAGAGAGAGAGAGAGAGAGAGAGAGAGAGAGACTGACTTCTGCACATGGGAGTTTAGGAACACTAACTGCAGAATTTCCCCTGGGATCTGAATGGGATGGGAAGGAAAGCTAACAAAATGCCAAGAGAGTCTTTGTCACCAGTTCTCAAAAGTGAAAGGTGGCAAAGGCTCAATGTGTGGTGCCCTCCTGATGTGTTGGGCTATGAGCTCCATCATCCTCAGCCAGTACAGCTGGCCTGATAGGAGTTGTGGTTCAACACATCTGAAGAGTGCCAGGTTGGCGAAGGCTGCTCTGCATAATGCTAACAAAGAAAGTTGCCCATCGGGCTACTGAGGTACAAACAAATCACTCCAGCATTCGAAATTCACTGGGTCCAAGGAGGGTGGACCTCCTGGAAAAACCTTTGACTTCTGAGCATGCTCAGTGGCTATTGAATGCTGGCTGACAGGGTTTTGTTTTTTTAAGGATGGGGTATAATTGAAAAGGAATGTAGTACTGTATATGGGAAGCTGAAATCTTGAACAGAAGCACTACACAATGCAACATTTGGTGGCAGATTCCACCTGCAACAATAAACGTAATCTATAGAAGAGTGCGAAAGTGCAAAACTCCAGATGTTGCTGGACTTATCATCTCTAACCATTGGCCATGCTGGCTGGGGTGGTTGGGAGTTGACTAGAGCACTGGTATCCAACTTTTGGGTTGAGACTTTACTTGGAACAGCAACTCAATAGCACACACTTCCATAGAACCATAGAATTGTAGAGCTGGAAGGGACCCTGAGTTCCCTTCCAGTAAAGTCTTGAATTTGTTTTAATGCACCATTTTAAACCGTACTACGGTAAGTGCACTTTTTCATTTTTTCCACATTATTTCAGTACTTCCAGCTACATTTAGCTATTGGAAAAACTTTTTTGAGAGCTATATAGCATATAAAACTAATGTAACATGTTGTTGTTTAGTCATTTAGTCGTGTCCGACTCTTCGTCACCCCATGGACCATAGCACGCCAGGCACTCCTGTCTTCCACTGCCTCCCGCAGTTTGGTCAAACTCATGTTTGTAGCTTCGAGAACACTGTCCAACCATCTCATCCTCTGTCGTCCCCTTCTCCTAGTGCCTTCAATCTTTCCCAACATCAGGGTCTTTTCCAGGGAGTCTTCTCTTCTCATGGACTCTCATGTAACATACTACTTACAATCAGAGCACTATACCTTTATGGCAATTGGTGTTTTTTTAAATTTATTCTTTATTGGAAAACTCATCACTTGTAAGTCTCGACCCTAAAGTTGGATACCAGTGCTCTAGGTCAACTCCCAACCGTGCCAGCCAGCATGGCTAATGGTTAGAGATGATAAGTCCAGCAACATCCCTTACATTATTTAAACTTTGGGGTGAGGGAAATGAAAGTCCTACAAGCTATTAACATACCTATTTTACCACACTTGAATTGCTGCACGTACAAATACTTGTGCTTTGTAGCGAGTCACTGGACAAAGTTAATTACAGCTTGGATTATACGTTAGTATTGTATTCATTCCTGTTGCTCAATTTAACTTGCATCACATTAATTACACTGCGGACGGACAGTGTCCCTCCGCCCAGCCTTCCTGGCCTCCACTCTGCTGCTCTGCTGAGAAGCACCACAGTGCACCTGTGAAGCAGCTGTAGTCAGTGGACAACCCCAAAGTGGCATGTTTTGGGGGCAGCATAGAAATAGCTGGATCCTGAGCTGCTGGGCCTCTTTGTTGCACCAGCCTTGGAGCTGGCACAGTAAAGAGGCATTTTTAATGCCCTCTCCCCTTTCAACATGAACACTAGGGCTGTGGATGTAGTAGTGGTGGTCATCCCACTCCATCAAGCCCTGCCACTGCAGGCCAGGCATTTGGACTGCCCTCTCATTTTATGAAACTATGCATTTCTAAATAAAATATACAGGAAAATAAGGCATTAGAATTTTTTCTACTCCACATAACTAGCTCTAATTGAAGGTGATATACAGCAATGTCATCACTTGTTTTCTATTTTATTCAGGGCTCGTTTATAGAAAGAGAATGACCAAATGCAAAGGAGGTCATGGCTCCCACGTCTTTTAATACGGTAGTTGTGAAGAAGGAATTCTGATAAATGCATGTTTGCTCATCCTCACCATTACAAACTGTTCCATCAACACTTCTATGCAACAGTTCAAGTTAACAGAGCCCACTTAACCCCACTTTGGACATGGACAGCCTATGGGCATTTAAATAAGAAATGGATCTCATGTTGTACCATACAGTTAAAGTTTGGCACAAGTGTCAGTGGATTTTTCTGTAGCAAGACAGCTCAACTCTGGTGCTCAACAAATATTATTCAACTCAAAATCCATTCATTTTAAGTGGAAATATAGGAAGCTGCCTTATGCCGAGTTTGACCATTGGGCCATCGGGCCCAGCACTGTCTACCAGGAACTCACCAGGATATGAGACAGAGCCTGCAAACGTCTACATGCAGAGCCCATACTCTGCCACTGAGCTAAAGGCCTTGCATGTGTTTTGCACAAGCTTATGGCTGGTGAATAAAAAAGCGGATCCTGGAAGTCCACCCCAATCTAACTGCTAGGAATATAGGAAGCAAGATCAGCCAAGTTGCCTTTCTAACCCAGTACTGTCTGACAGGAGGTCTCCAAGATAAAGGAACTTTCCCATCACTCGCTACATGGACCTTTTAACTGAATATTGAACCTCAGAACTTCTGCATGCAAAGCATGTGCTCTTCCACTGAGCTATACCCATTCCCATGAAATAATACAGGAAGAAAGGGAGCTGCTTTATACCTAGACCCACAAGCACAACTGTATGGCCAGTTGTGACTTTCCGGGATTTCCCAGACCCCTCCTGCATACCCATCTATATTCTACAGAGATGGTTTTGCATCATCTTTCTCCTTAAAGTGAAGATGGCAAAAACCCGAACCTGGTACTCCCTGCACAGAAAGCACATGCTCTGGTACTGAGCTGCCCTAAGTTGTGGAATCACCTCCACACCGAAGTGCGCCTGGGATCTTCATTACACATCTTTCGAGAAGCCGCACCTCTTCACCTTGGGGTGCCCACTCTATTATTGCAACTATCATCTGTTTCAAACTATTTGCAATGCTGTAACCCGCTTTGGGGCCTTATGGCGAAGGAAACCGAATGCGTGGTCCTGCGTGGAAAGTTAACTACTGTACTACTAGGCCAAATCCCACCGATTCCACCAACGGGAACACGAATGAGACTAACTTAGCCTAGATTCAGTTTCGTTTTCGAAGAAGCGGAAATGCCAGGGATAGATGTGATAGAAGCGGAGATGCCAGGCAAACATATCTGGTACACTTTGACCTGTGAATCTTTGCTGACGAAGAATAGTCGAAACAGGGCCTTGTCCTGATTTTTACTGGAATTTGCCTTCAACATTGGGATTGATTCCCATTTAATCTCCGCATTACATCAATAAAACCTTGTTAAGATTTATTTGAAATCCATCTTCTTTTGGCCTGAGTTCTTGCAATTTATCGTTTTATTCAAAATAAAAAAATTCCTTCAGTAGCACCTTAAAGACCAACTAAGTTTATATTTTGGTATGAGCTTTCGTGTGCATGCACACTTCTTCAGATATCTGTAGAAGTATCTGAAGAAGTGTGCATGCACACGAAAGCTCATACCAAAATATAAACTTAGTTGGTCTTTAAGGTGCTACTGAAGGAATTTTTTTTTATTTTGCTTCGACTCAGACTCAGACCAACACGGCTACCTACTTGTAACTCGTTTTATTCAGAGATAGATCTCACCAACACTACGCGTGCGACCGCTCTGACGGGCCCCTGCCCTCCCTTTTCTCCCACCCCACCGCCCGCCCCAGTCGCCCCCCACTTCCAAGCCGAAGCCCAGGGACTGACCGCGCTTCATCTGGACGACGCTGGAGGCGGCGATGGTGTCAGCAGCCACCAGCACGAAGTCGGGCCCTTGAATGCCAATGAGGTACTCCATCGGGCCTGGCCGGCAGCGACTAAAGCAGGAGCGGGCAACTGAACTTAGGCTGCCGAAGGGAGAGCGCGGAACAGTGACACAGCGAGACGACGGAAAAAGAGCCGGCACGCCGCGGCGCAGGGAAATGACGTCCACGGGGTGGTTTTTAAGCTTCTCGCGATAAACGGGTGCCTCTAGGCATTTAAGACTCTATGGTTCCTGCTCGCTCATCTTTCTCCCTCTCTCTGACGCGCGCAGACGGGCCCCGCCCACGGAGTCCCCTTCGAGCCCACGTGACGTCTGCCGCGCTCCTTTCCCTTGATCCGCCTGTCCGCTTTAGCGTTCTAGTGGGCGGCGGCTCAGGGAACACCTGTCCTGCAAAGCGCTTTCAAAACGGTCCAGTTTATTAAAACGCGCTGGTTTTTGTAGATGTCGGAGAAAGCCACAAGGGAGGGAGATCACTTTATAAGCAGCTGTTTAGTAGTCTTAAGGGCCGAATAGAGCCTCCACTTGCAGGAACAGTATACCTGATACCGAGGACAAACCGGGTAGGTGGGTAAAGGGGCGTTACTTCGTTTCTGTGCTTTGTGGGCTTCCTAGAGGTATCTTGCTCTGTGGGAAACAGAGTCCCAGACTACTAGGTGCAAGTACTCAATTATTTTGTTACTAAAGGTAAAGGGACCCCTGACCATTAGGTCCAGTCGTGACCGACTCTGGGGTTGCGCGCTCATCTCGCATTATTGGCCGAGGGAGCCGGCATACAGCTTCCAGGTCATGTGGCCAGCATGACAAAGCCGCTTCTGGCAAACCAGAGCAGCACATGGAAACACCGTTTACCTTCCCGCTGTAGCGGTTCCTATTTATCTACTTGCATTTTGACGTGCTTTCGAACTGTTAGGTTGGCAGGAGCTGGGACCAAGCAACGGGAGCTCACCCTGTCACAGGGATTCGAACCGCCGACCTTCTGATCAGCAAGCCCTAGGCTCAGTGGTTTAACCACAGCGCCACCTGGGTCCACCTGGCTCAATTATTTTGTTACTAATACTCTTAAATTGCATCTTTTCATTTTTGTTTCCTACTACGCTGTTAGCTACACTGGGAACGCAAATGTATGCTGAAGGTGTGGATTATAAATAATGTAAATAGAATATCACTAGCAAAGCCTTTCCTGTGGTTCTTAAACTGGCTACCATTCCAACAGGTATCTAGTTAGTTCCAGAGATGCCAAAGAAAAACCAATGCCCATCTTTGATCCCTTTTTGCATCTTCAAGTGTCTCTGTACAGTATGTATTTTGGGCATTCCACTTCCATATTCTAGTACAGGGTCATTAAACTTTTTCAGCAGGGGGCCGGTCCAGTATCCCTCAGACCTTGTGGGGGGCCGGACTATTTTTTGGGGGGGGGGAGAATGAACGAATTCCTACACCCCACAAATAGCCCAGAGATGCATTTTTTTTAAAAAAGGACACATTCTACTCATGTAAAAACACGCTGATTCCCAGACCGTCCATGAGCCGGATTTAGAAGATGATTGGGCCCGATTCGTCCCCCAGGCCTTAGTTTGCCTACCCATGTTCCAGTACTTCTGCCTCCTTTAAAGCATCCTGGGACCTGAGGGAAAACTACAATACATAACAGCCACTGTCTCTTGGACACCTCTCATGAACTGTAATTGACTCACCTTTGGCAAACCCACACAAAAACCCACACAAGGATATCAGAAGAGGGACCAGTGGCTCCCACTTCCCTGTGTGTTTACTTAGTCTCCTGCTTTCTCCACCTCTATCCTGGAGAGTTTCAGGATTCTCAGAAATGAGAGTGGTTTCTACCTGTAGCCTAAGCAGATCTGTAGGCAGGAGTCTGCAATTGCACCAACTACTCACCATGGTGAGTGAAATTCTCTTTTGGTAGCATGACAAGCCAGCCTAACCTACCTCACAGGGCTGTTGTGAGAATAAGGTTGCTGAACTGAACTTTTGATCTTATGGTTTTAGCTGTTGTTGAACTGGTTTAGTTGTCAGATTCAGGTAGGTAGCTGTGCTGGTCTGACGCAGTTGAAATCAAAATAATAATGAATAAAAAATTGTCCAATAGCACCTTATAGACCAACTAAGTTTGTTCTGGTATAAGCTTTCCTGTGCATGCACACAAATCTGAAGAAGTGCATGCACACGAAAGCTTATACCAGAACACATTTAGTTAGTCTATAAGGTGCTACTGGACATTTATTTTTATTATTATTATTTTTTTTGGTTTAGTTGTTATGCTTCTTCACTAGCTTGTTTTATTGCATATTTTAATTAACAACTTTGAATGCCCTAGTGGAATTGCTATTGTTTATTTTAATTTAATGTGGATTTTACCATTGATTTTATAGTTGCAAACTACTTAGAAGCCATTTTGGCATATATGCAATATATAAATAAATAATAAAATAGTGGAGGAGATCTGAGTTTCTTGGGGGAAGGGTGGAATATAAATGTAATAAATAAAAATATATAATAAAGATAATCTGAAAATGCTGTCCTCTGACCTACCCTGATGGCCCCCTTAATTTCTTGTTCCCTCTTCATCCCTTCTCTAGCACCCACTGCTCTATTGTGTTTTCATCTCACCTGTTCCCCACCCCCCGGGATTATAATAACCCAGGGGAGACAATCCTGGCACCCATGGGGACCCGCTTGAGGTCTTTCCCTGGTGTCTGCAAAGTCACTGCGTGCTGCTCCAGCTGTCATGAAGTCGGTTTAGAGTTGAAGGAGGAAGTTGGAAGAATGGCGCTTTCCCCCACTTCCTATTTCAGCTTAATGAGCTTCTCAAGGGTCGAATTAATTCTATGGGATACAACTTTTACCCAGGTCCTTTGGAAAAAGTAAAATGTATGTGAATGGGTACACACACACTCTCTTCATGTCTCGGAGAAGGGTAGCTCACCCGGGAGAGGGAAGTGACCAGAGGGGGTGGCACGCCCGCAACAGTCGTTCAAAAATCCAAGTGTGCCCACAGATCTAAAAAGACTGGTGACCTCTGATATAACCTACCTGCCTTGTGTTACTTGTTAGTGGATTGCACTTGGATTACATATATGTCTAGGCCTGCAAAATACACCAGGCAAGAGGCAGGCAGGCCTGTAGCTTTAAAAACATGCCAGGAGAATGAGTGATGGGGGTGGGAGGTGGGGGGCCCACAACAGCAACAAATTGTCTTTAAGAAACTGTATAAATGAGAGTAAGGCGCGTATTCACCATTTTGACTGTTTTCCAATCGCCCACAGCTACACTTGTTAAATTGAGCACCGCATGTGTAAATCAAAACAGGATGTTTTCCTTTACTGAACAATGGCAGAGCCCCATGCCAGTTTTTTAAGTGTGTGGATCCAATTTGGATTTTTAAAATAGGTTTTCCCTGTAGATTGTGAAGCGTAGTGCTCTCTGCACACAAACCCAGGCTGCCTAACTTAGGGATTTGCATTATTTTATTTCCAAAAGAAGTTAACCAAAACCGAGGGGGGGGGGACACACCAACCAGCAGCTATCATCTTTGCCGATTTTTTTTTGTGCCCTAGGGTACAATTAAATGCTAAGGTTGTTATTGAATTGTCTTGACAGATTGAATTTTCAAAAGAGAGGAGAATCGGAAAGAAGGTAGGGAAAACATATAGACTGAATTTTCAAAAGGAAGGAAGAAAAATAAAGATTTATACGTACTAAGCCCTGTATATCAGGAAGCTCAGTCCAAAGCTGATTATGTATTACCAAACAGGACTGGGAAATTCTGAGGCGCCAATTTGACCTGGTGCCTTTAGGATATGATATTAGTGCACCTGGGAATTTGAACTACAGGCAGCAACTGCTTTGTGGTCATTCAATTGATGTGCAGCTGCCAATGCACGGGTTGTTTTGGACCTGGAAGAGCGTGGAATGGGGCAGAATGGGCTTATGTGTGCTCCACCGGCATGCACGAATGCCTGGAACGGAAATGGGGAGTTGCCTTATTTTGTCAGCTTTGTGCAAAGCTCAGACCCAGTGCCACACTTCTCAATATTTTGCAATGCTGTTCTCCAGCCAAGTAATGTGTACCAAAATTTCTATACTAGGGTAAAGTGTGCATAAATACATATATCACTGAAAATAACACACACAATGATAAGGAAAAAATGCTTTCAAAAATGGGTATGTTAGGCAAAATTTACCCAACAACATTGCAGTGAGCTTCTAAAAAAGCAGGGATTAGACCAGATAGTATTTTAGTTCCTTCCTTTGGAAGGTAGTATGGGGACAGACATATCCATGGCTTCTACGTCTTAACACCTTCCACAGTGGCACCCAACGGGTTAATGGAGCCAGCTTCTTTCCTGGGAATGGTTGCCTTTTGCCTCTCACCAATCATCAGAAATGGTGTTTACTCTCCACCTGAGATGGGGGAATCGATTGATGTGCACAGGTGAAAATGGATTGCAGCCCACTTGTCCAGTAGTGTCAATGGAGGTGATTAGCACTTGTGTCCATTTCCAGCTGATTGATAGTGTAGGTGAGAATCACTGCAAGGTCAGCCAGGACCACATCATCGTGCCCCCTCACTTGGCGGAGAGTCCGTGTCAGCTGTCAATATGGATGAGGACATGTTGGAAGAAGACAGGCACTTTGCCTGAATTCAAAGATGCTCGGGACAGTCAGAAGTCTGGGCACAGTAAGTTCAGTTCAGAGAGACCAAAGAAAGTACTTCAGCTAATAAATAATTAGCTGTGAAATAACTCTGAATAGATGAAGTTAAGACTTTTCAGATTCCTGGACTACATATGAAAAAACCTTGAGGCTTTGGTAGATGAAGGGTAGGATTCAGCTGATTCCATCTACTGGAAGCCAATGGAAGATCTACCTCTAGCACAATAGGGCTTACTCTCTCTTCTACCCCGATGCACCCCCTACAGCTCCTGAAATTGGCCCAGCGGGGTTAGAAGTCCTAGAACAGCATGCTAGTGGTGGAACCATTGCCACGTGTGTTCAGTAGTGTAGCTAAAAAGGCCAGTGCAGTTCCATCAACAAAAGAACCTAGTGCTAGACTACAACCCCCATCAACCCTGATCTGGCTGTGCCAGATGGGAGTTGAAGTCCCAGCAACATCTGGTGAACCACAGATTCCCCCCTCCTGCTTTGGACACGTCCTCTGCTCACTACAGTTCCTCCAGGTCTTGGCTTGTGTTCAGGAGATAGGAGCTCTAGAGTCACGTGGAGTGATGTAAGGTGACTGGCAGGCAAGCGTGGTTTGGGGAAAATAATCTAATGGGGCAAATTTTACTTCTGGTGGGCCAAACTTAGCTCATGAGCCAAGTTCCTATGCCCCTGCTTTAGTGCCTGATAATAGATGTGGCTCAGCCAAAGCCTCTTCTGCTGTCCACACTGGGAGAGAAAGGTTTAAAACCCTTTGCTGACCTTGGGATAAAGTAGGTGTGGTCTACATAATACTGGTAGGGAGGTGTGTCTACTGCAGAGGTGGGGAGCCTGTGACCCTCCAGATATTGTTGGGACTCCAGCTCCCATCAACTGTAGCCCAGTGGTCAGGGATGATAGGGGTTGTGATCCAGCAACATCTGGATGGCCACATGTTCTTCATCTTTGGCCTTTTTCTTGTTGATAATCTGTAGTTTAATTTGCACCAAGGCTCTATTGCCTTATTACTAAAAACAGTTTTAAACAGTAGGAGTGTTAGAGCAAACTGGGGTGTGGGGAGATAAACATTTTGATAACATAGCTTCTGGGAAAGCTGCAGAGTGCAATTGGATGGGGCTTTCAGTCCTTTATTAAATTAGCAATCTAACACTTTTTTCACTAGAACAGTTACTGTATGAACATTTTCCTATTTATTTAAAAATACTGCCCCAAAAGTGTATTTGCCCTAATTAAAAGATCATTAAACTGAAAAGGAAATGTCAACAAAGTAGCACGATCAGAATGATAATAGGGAAAGTAGGCTGAGTGACAGACAGAGTCTTCTGCCCAGGACTTCACTGTACATGTCAAATCCATGACGGCTTCTAGGCTGCCACTACTTTGCAGGAATGAATCAATCATATACCAACAAATTTAGGTTGCGTAGTTCAAAGTGGATTTTGGTGCTCTTGCGCAATAAGCGTGTCCCCCCACCTTTTGGGGGGAAAGAAAGTGACAGAAGAATGCACTGGAAAGTTGAATGCAAACAAATCAGAATGTATGCTTAATAAATCTCCATACGTTTTTTGTGTGAAAAGAAATCAGGATGAATCCCCAATAAGGAGATCGTCTGGATGAGCCCCAGGCCCTTTGAAAAAGGTGGAAGAGTAGCGTAAATACTTTCTACACCTCCAAAGATTGTGCTGCTTCTGTATATTGAAAGAAAGAAAGAAAGAAAAGGAGGTGGATTTTCTGTGGTCTGAGAAAAGATAGAAGAGCCACAGAGAAAACATAGGATGACAACACTTGGGTGAAGATGATTGTATGTAGATGCCCCCATGAAAGTGACTGAATGAAGCATAAGAACATATCACAGCTTGCCAGATCAGGCCATAGACCCGTCTAGTCCAACGTCTTGTTCTGACAGTGGCCAACCAGATACCAATGGGAAATCTGAAGGCAGGACCCAAGCAGAAGAGCACGGCCCCTTCCTGCGGTTTCCAGCAACTGGCATTCAGAAGCATTACTGCCTTTGACAATGGAGGCCGAGTGTAGCCATCATGGCTAGTAGCTACCGATAGCCTTATTCTCCATGAATCTTGTCATCCAATTTGACTCTTGTCATCCAATTTGACAGCTGTCACTGCCTTCTGTAGGAGTGAGCGCCATAGTTCAGCTATGCTCTGTGTAGAAGCAGCCCTAACCGGGGGGGGGGGGACATTGGGGGCTGGCTTTGCTCCCAACTTCCAGTGGCTTATCCCTAGACCAGAAATGGGGAACCTGTGGCCCTCAACTCCCACCTTCCCTGACCATTGACCATGCTGGCTGGAGCTAATGGGAGTTGGAGTTAAACATCAGGTCCTCCACCCCTGCCTTAGACGGGAAGGAGATAAACTGGGGGGGGGGGAGGAGTTAATGGGGTATTTTTAGAACTGGTGGCGGCACACGTCAGTCCATGCGGAAAAAAGAAATGCTGTGCTCCACAGGTCATGGGATGCCTGTAATCATGACCCTGAGTGGATGGAAACGCCACGTCTTGAAACAAATCCTATCTGACAGTTTTTACAGTACGTTCGTTCAGAGCAAAAATGCCCTGTCCCCTGTCACCCAGATTGAAATTATTAAGGAAGACAGACATTTCACTGACAACGCTAGCCCCAGGCGAGAAAATATTCCTTCTGTTCCTCTCTGAAGGTCAGAGCTCACATCATGCAAAACACTTAAAAACACACACGCACAGGCACACTCATGCATGCACTTATACATGCAGGGCCAAAACTTCTTCACTGCGGACAGGCTTAGATTTATTTATTTATTTTAAGAAGCAAGGGATTTATTTAATATTTAGCAAATCATTCTATCAATGGGATTCTATTCCCTGATTTATTTTTAGGGGCTGTTCCCCCCCCTACCCAATATATAATGTCCTTTCTTCTTACTTCAGGCTTCTCTGTCCATCTATCTACCTCACCCACACTCACTCACTCACTCATCCATCCACCCAATCTCTTCCCCTCCAACTCAGGATGGGCAAATCTGTCCATTTCAGTTTCTCATTTTCCCAATCTTGAGTTCAG
Source organism: Zootoca vivipara (assembly GCF_965207765.1). NCBI lineage: Eukaryota > Metazoa > Chordata > Lepidosauria > Squamata > Lacertidae > Zootoca > Zootoca vivipara. The sequence continues at coordinate 58,787,699 of NC_142589.1, read as the reverse complement.
GTCTCTACATTTTCATATCAGCTTGCAGATTTGTTTGTTTTTTAAGTGCTCTCAGAAATTCATCCACATTTTAGTGTGAATTTCTTTTAATATAAGTACACTCTTTGGGGTGGGGAAGGCAGTTTTGTCTCATATACATATTTTTGCAAAGCAATTCCCTCTAAAATAATGCACGCTTGTATGTTATTTTCACAGATATATGTATTTTTATGGACACTTAAAAATACTCATGAAAATTAATCAGCATTTTAGTGTCTTTCTCCTAATATACATATTCATATACAATTTTGTCTAATACAGTCATACCTCTACTCACGTAAACTTCAGAATATGTAAGCGGCAAACCTATTTTTGGGTTTTTGTTGTGTGTACGTACACAGAAGCAGTCCCTCCAGTTGCAGAAACCTCAGGATCCAACCGGAGCTCCAGAACGGATCCCGTCTGCAACTGGAGGTACCACTGTAAATACATTTTTTGCACAATGCAAAAACGTGAGAACCAATCTCAAGATGTTGACAAAAGAGTCATGCACTTTTCGTGAATGCTGTCTCCCAAGCCATTTCCAGATATCCCTCATTCTCTCTTGGTATAGTGAGTCATTGGCATTTCCCCCTTTACAATTTTGGAATTGCCCACCTGGCCACATACTGTGGCTTTACTATGGTGGGGAAATGGCAAATCACTGCAGCACTGGAAAAGAGAAGTCCACACTCTCCATCCAACAATGGGCTAAGGAACTACACTGTCCCTTTTTGAACTCGCAGTATTCTGGCAAGATGGCAGGACGACTCACATCTGGAGATCTGGGCTGCCTTCACAGACAGACACATGCAATACAATCAATGTAGCGGGGTGACTTACACATCCACTGAATCAGTCCCCTTCAGGCCAACACTGGGACCCAGGGGCAGAGGATATTCTCCTAGCTGAACCACATCTACCTTGGGTTCTGTTGTTATGTATTGTTTTGAAATAGAAAAGGCACCTGAAAAAATATATTATGGAAAGGCTTCAAAAGAAATATTCTACACTGCCCTTCATTTGAGGACCACAGGGCTGTTTACAATATAAAAAGGTAAAGGGGCCCCTGACCATTAGGTCCAGTCGTGACCGACTCTGGGGTTGCAGCGCTCATTTCACGTTATTGGCTGAGGGAGCCGGCGTACAGCTTCCAGGTCATGTGGCCAGCATGACAAAGCCACTTCTGGCGAACCAGAGCAGCACAAGGAAACATCGTTTACCTTCCCGCTGTAGCGGTACCTATTTATCTACTTGCACTTTGATGTGCTTTCGAACTGCTAGGTTGGTAGGAGCAGGGACCGAGCAACGGGAGCTCACCCTGTCGCGGGGATTCGAACCGCCGACCTTCTGATCGGCATGCCCTAGGCTCTGTGGTTTAACCCACAGCGCCACCTGTGTCCCCGTTTACAATATAAAAACACAAAAATATAAATATAAAAACACAATACATAATGTAGCAACAAACAAAAACAATACCCCCCACCAAGTTTGAAAGGCCAAAGGAAGGCCTGGGAGAAGAGAAATATTTTTGCCTGATGCCTAAAGATATACAACGAAGGTGCCAGGCAGCTTACCTGGGGAAGGTATTCCACAAGGGGGGGAGCCACCACAGAAAAGGCCTATTCTCACATTGCCACCCCCTGCACTTCTCATAGAGGAGGCACATGAAGAAGAGCCTTAGATGATGATTTCAGGGTCCAGGCCGTATGGGGAGAGGCAGTTCTTTGGTTGCTGGATCACTATGTTGCATTATCCTCTTCAGATAGGGGTGCCTTGTGTCTGGATTTCCCCGTACATGTCCTCTTTTGGGGGGGGGGTAAAATTTGGGTCCTGGGGGGGATTTTTAAAACTTGGCAAATTGTCCTGGTTTTTTTATTTGGTAGCAGGCGAGCGGCGGGAACCTTTGTGCGGCTCAGCTGGGGAGCAGGAAGACTCCAGCCTCGGTGCTCCCCCTGCATCCCCATTGAGGACATCTATCTATCTATCTATCTATCTATCTATCTATCTATCTATCTATCTATCTATCATCTATCATCTATCTATCTAATGTCCTCTTTTTAGCCCTTCAAAATATGGCAACCCTTTCTTAAGATATCTTATCCAAGTTTTGCTTGATGGTTCCTTAGATCAAGGGTGAGGTTTTCATTTATGTTTGGATACAACTGGACACATTTTTCGATCGAGAGGGCCGTCTGAACCTTTCAAAATTGCACAGATTTTTACCAGATTTTGCATGGTAGTTCCTGAAATCAATAAGTGTGCATCTCATATTATGTATTTTAGGAAATGGCTTGTTCAAAGAGTCTCCTGGATCAGGCCATCGTGTTTTCGCAGTGGTCTATCACATGAGAAGCCCGCAAGAAGGACCTGAGTGTATCAGTGGTCCCCGTCAGGTGTGATTCCCAGCAACTGGCGTTCAGAAGCCGATTGCCTCTCGCAGTGGAAGTGAAGCATGGCCACGATGCTTTGAAGGTGGACTAGATGCTGGACATTGATGCTGGACCAGATAACCTTGATCTGATTGAGTAGGGTTCTCTTAGGTTCAAGTCCAGTGTTGCCTAGCATTGTCTGCCAAACAACATTGTCTGCCAGCAGCTCTCCTGGGTCTCAGGCAGGGGTGTCTTCCAGCTGTGTCCTTTCTGTGGGGTGGGGAGAGATGCATGTCCTCAGTTTTACCTATTGCTCCCATGCAAAACAGGCTACTTCTCGCTTAAACAGGCCATTGAGCTTCCATCACACATGTTTAGACCCAAGGAAACAAAACTCTACGGACTAGTAACCTTGGAAGCAAAGGGGAGTTTTAACTGGGAATCCTGCTGATCATGGATCTTTTCTCCATCTCCTGCTTTAAACTTTCCCTTTCTTTCTTTCTTTCTTTCTTTCTTTCTTTCTTTCTTTCTTTCTTTCTTTCTTTCTTTTTCGAATTTCAATTTCCATTCAAAGTTGAAAACTTTCCCCTCCTTTCTTTTTCCCTCTCTTCCACACTTCCTTTACTCCCACCCCTCCACCCCCTAAGTTTAATTCTGAACAGCCGGCTGCGTTCAGCCTGACTGGTTTGTTATGGCTTATAATTTGTGTTAGGATTAATTAACTAATTACCGACAAATGTCCGTTGGCAAGATTCTGCTTCTGCTTGTCAACTTGAAGTATTTAATTATTTTAATCATTTACTTTCATCTTTAGAATTTATGCTCTTCGAAGAGCGTTTCTAGGCATCTTTTAATTATTATTCTAGGGGTTTTTTTTTTACCCCTCCCTGAGATGGCAGTCCGGGTAGGGGGCTGGGAGCAGAGGCTGATATAATTTCACATTAACTATTTCAGCTAATCAACTTGCTGCAATGTTGGGAAATTGTGTTGGATTTCCAAACCTTTTGATGCATTGAGTTTCATTGTGGGTTTCCCCATTTTGTTTTCCTTTTTTTGTATTAGCAAATAAAATGGGTGAGCTTAATGGGCAAGGGAGGGAGGGTAGAAATCTAGACTCACTTCAAAGTATCCAAAATATGAAGTCAAATACTAGCCGTTCTTCCATCAATGGGTTATATATTCCACCACAACCATCCAATGATTACAATGGTGGTGAATGTTGTTTCCTGTAGACTCCATTTTGCAGGGGCACAGTGCATTTTTGCAATCAGCACTAATAACATATTTAAGGTTGGAATCCTAAACTCTAGTGAATATGCCCCATTTAATACCGTGGGACTTACTTCTTACCTTGTGTGTCTCTGTAGGGATGAGGTAGAAATTAAATTCACTGTTCATTTAAAGACAGATCTATATAATTTGCTCTCTCCAAAACAATACATGAACCATAACACAGCCATGTTTTGAAATTTGCACTTCTCTTAATTTTTCGGTGCAGTTCTCCAACCAAGAGCTGTGTACAAATACGCATATTTTAGGGTAAATTGTGCATAAAAACACAAACATTTGTGAAAACAAGAAAGAAGAGCCATATTAGGGGATACTGGTTTGGAAAAAATGTGCATTTTAGGCAAAATTGCATATAAACATGTACATACCGGTAGTTTTTTGCAAGCTGCTTTGAGGGGTTTTTATTTTACAATCAAGCTGTGTATCAGTTTTATGGACTACATAAATACTAAAAGAAGGTTGTACTAAAATGCTGATGAATTTCCATTAAGACAACCCCCAGACCGATGTGGAAATGTAGAGAATTGAATTTAAAATTGGGAAGCTGAGAAGCTGCAATTGGTGCAGATTCACCCATCCTTATTGAGATCTCAGGTTGGCTGGAGGTTGCCAGAGGATGGCTCACTTTCTGCAGGAGTCTTCTGTTTGAAGGGCTGCCTGGCCCAAGTCCCTAAAACAGTTGCCCATCCTTGAAAGAAAGATGCCTCCACATTAAAGATCTGATTCCTACATTGTGAGTAGGGAGGGATGGATGGACCTCTCCGGTTCTCTCTTTGTCATTCTTAAATTCAGTTCTCCACATTTCTGCAGCGATTTGCAATTTTTTTAAAAAAAAAATCCTCTTGAAAATTAACCAGCGTCTTAGTGTGAATATCCCTTAAAAATTATTTTTGTATGTAGTTGTAATGAATGTACCTATTTTGCAAGCAATGTCCCTTACTATAACACATTTTTGTACATTATTTTCAGCAATATATTCATTGACACACACACACACACACACACACATGTTTGTAAACACTGGAGAACTGCATTGTAAAATTAAACGAAGTGCGAGTTTTGAAGGAGGGCCATGTTTCGGTTCTTGTTTTGGAAAGTTTGAATTGAGTAGCTTCCCTTTTAAATGCAAACCGAATTGAATTTCTCCCGCATTCCTAATTGTAAGGAATGTAAGGAACAGACTTCCGGACTAGGAAGTAACTCTGGGAACTCATTGGGGAATTAGCCAGCCTCCAGAGAATCTTGCTTAAAATGCTACTTTACGGAACGTTTTATGAGAAAACTTATAAAGCCTCTGTTTTCTGTCTCCTTTCTTTAAGGCTTGCCATTTTTGCAAGTTTGGCCATTTGCAGCCAGTGGGATCCTAACGTGGATGAAAACTATCTTATAGCACCTGGAGATGAGACATTATTCTCTAAGAGGATACGGAAACTATGCAGCTCCTGTTTACACTTTGAACCAGGCATCCCTCCTCTTTTCCCTTATTCTTTGCAAAGTTAAAACTCCTGGATCTGGTTGCAAGTGTTTAGTTTTGTGGTTTTGGGCTGGTTTCTTAGGAGCATTTATTTATTTATTTATTTTATTACATTCACACCCCACCTTTCTTCCAATGAACTCCATTGTTCCCCTGCTCCCCAATTTAGCCTCACAACAACTCTGTAAGGTAGGTTTAGGCTGAGACACAATGACTGGGCCAAGTGAATTTCATGGCTGAGTTGGGACTTGAACTTTGCCCACCCCTACCCTAGTGCTAGTCCAATACTCTAACCACTGCACCACACCGACTTTTCTCATAAGGGCATTGAAACGGATTACTTTTGAGCAGCGTGTCAAGAAGCAAGTGAGTATGTTTCTGTGGCCTACAAGAAAAGGCTCTTTTCCCACCTATTAGAGATTTTTGTACCATAATTAAGCCGTATATAAACTGTTGAAATAAATGAATAGTTTAAATAGCTTTCTTTCTGTTGTTTTGACTTGAAAATGAGTTTTTAAAACAGTAATGCCATATAATTGCTTTTCGAAAGCTTTCTAGCATCTTTGACAGATATATATCTATTTTTCCTTCACATCGCCAAAAAGCACCGCAGCAACGTTATACACCATTGATAAGTATCTGAGAACTGAAAAGAAATGAAACATCGTTTTTGCTTCTCAGCGAAGTTTCCTAGTTTTTCCTGCCTTACATTAGCTACAAAGAGACATGTTTGCTTAGAGAAAAGTCCACCCCTCTTTTTCCTTCTCCAAAGTAAGTGGCTAGAAAGAATCTGGCAACAAAAACTCCCTAACATTCAGAAGCACAAATGAATCCCTCAGATTAAATAGCAGACGAGGCTTCACTATTTAAAAGATTTCTCCGGGGTATGTAACTAGAGAGGAGCTAATTAGGGACAAAGCAGCAGTATTATTACGACTGATCATATCACTCTCAGTGTAATCTGGAGTGATGTCTAAGAAGGGCCAGGGAGGCTAGCCTTTTGTAGCAAAAGTTACTCCATATTGCTATCATACTGATACTCAGCAACAACTGGGCAAGCTTTTTATTGGGTAGAATTTCCCCATGAACCATAGTTGGTATCCAAAAAGCTACATGTGGGTGTGTCCACCTGAATATTTTACCTGAATGCCAGGTGGTGACACACAGGCTAAATGCATGATTAACAAGTACCCAATTTGTAGGTATTCCTTCATCTCTCTCCTCTAAATATACTGTGGGACATAGCTGGATTACCTTTACAGCAAGGTTGAATTATATGGGACTGCCTTCAAAAAGTGTCTAAAAAAGCTTCATCTGGTACAAAATGTGCTTTGACCAGAAAGGACATTGTTTCTGGAGCACATGACTCCTCAGTTTGAAGTACTGGGGAAGGTCATAAGTTACAGAGCCAGACTATGAGTGGTAGAACACCTGCTTTGCATGCAAAAGGTTCCAGGTTCAATCCCTGGCATCTCCAGGCAGGGCTGGGGAAGAACCCCATCTGAACTCCTTGAGAGCTGCTGCCAGTCAGTGCAGACAAAACTGGGCTAGATGGGTCAATAACCTGACTCAGTATAAGACAGTTTCTCATTTTCCTTTGCTTGTTCTTGCCTTTAAATCCCCCCAAACCTTGGGACCAATATGTTTAAAGGACCAGCTTAGCAGCCATGTACCTGGCATTGCTTTGGAATTTTAAGAAACCCTGTTTGGAAATCAGTGGTTAAAACCAGTGCAGTTTTGAAAGGTTGAGCCTGCCATCTTGATTCAAGATAGCATTTGATTGTATCCAAACATAGACAAAACTCTGCTCTTTGAAATCAACGATCATGCAACATGTACTTACGGTATCCTAAGAGGTGTCCCAATGCATAGCAAACAAACACTTCCAAAATATATACTTTATATAATAAATGATTTATAAACCACATGATGAAAAAACTGTGGGATATCCAGCCTCATATAACTTAATTTGCTTAAGTCTAATTCATATAGGAAGGTGTTAATACCATAAAGCAGGGGTCCCCAGACTTACCGCGCGGCGGGCCGGAGGGTAGGGGAGTGCGCACGCAGCGGGCCGGAGGGCGGGGGAGTGCGCGCCCGTGCGCATGCGCACACGCACACGGTCGGGGAAAAATCGCCGAAAATCGCTTGTGCGCATGCGTATGGGCCTCCTCCGACCCGGAAGTGCATCGGAAATGACCTCTTCTGGGTCGGGAGAGGCCCATACGCATGCGCACAAAGGATTTTCGGCGATTTTTTGCCGATTTTTAAGATCGTCGCCGCGCCGCGCGCCGTAAGGGCAGGCGGCGGCAGCGGGCGGCGGGGGTCGTCGCGGGCCGGATTGGGAGGCCGATTGGGCCGCATCCGGCCCGGGGGCCGTAGTTTGGGGACCCTGCCATAAAGTGAGCTGTCCTGCTATGCTTAACTATGTCACATCCCCTCACCTTAGAAGAAAATAGGTAATCAAGCCTATTGTTGTACCTACAGGTAGTATACCTGAGATGCTCTGTGTGTGAAGAGGTTGGACTGGCTGCACCAGCTTAGCCACATGGCTCTCACTAGCCACTCTTGAGTTCCAATACCAATAATTTAGAAACTTTGTAACTACTTTGTAACCACTTTGTAACTAAGCTAAGTTTTACTGCCTGTGCAATTTTTCTGACTGGTGTATGGGAAAGCACATGAACCTGACCTTTGATGAGTTTGTAAATAAACAAATTTTAACTTGCCAAACATGTGGTCTTTTCCCATGCTTGGGGAAGAGGAAAATTTTGGAATTCACTTGGAAGGACATATTTTAAAGTTCTTACAGCCTATATATCCATGCTTTGCTGGCATATTCTGTGACTTTAAAACTCTGCTGGGGTTCTCTCACCAAAGAGTACTTGCTCCAAACTTGTATCTTGGTATCCAGGAATTCTTATATATGTACAGCCTCAAGCAGACTGCTATTCTTTCTTCCACAACTGGCCTTGCCCTGCCAGCAAGTCTTGGGGTGAACTATTTGGTGATTAACCCAGGGCATTCTGAAATGCTGGCCTGGACTAAGGAATGGATCTGTCACAAACATTACAGCCCTGCCCCATAAATCTATGATTCAGACTCCCTCCTTCATGGTGTTTCCACATTGGCTGAAGGCCTTTTTGTCTGAGCAGCCCTTTGAGCTGTCTGGTGTTTGAATGCTTTTATGCATGGTTCCCAGTATTTGTTACTGGTTTTATCTGCTGCTTCTTTTGCTATTCCACATTTAGCTTTAAAGTCGAAGGTTTAACATTTTTTGATGTTAGCTAATTTAGGCTTCTGAACGTGCAACTTTAAGAACTCCCCCCACCCTTCCCTTTGCATTCCCTTTTCCTTTTGTGTCCTTAGCCTAAGGGCAGGTATTACATTAGAAACACTTTTTGTAAGCTGCTCTGAGAGCCTTTTTGTCTACAGAGCAGGGTGGAAAAGGCTATAAATAAATAATAAATACAATAAACAAAATCTATTCATAAAATAATAAAAGTAAATAACTGGAAAGGTGGGGCATAAATGCTCATCTGTATCCATTACTAGATCTTGGATTTGTGGAAGAGGCACTTTGTGTCATTAAAATTAATCAGCAACTTCTAAGCATTGACAGACAAACATTTCCAAAAGGCGAACATTTGGAAAGGGTTCCAAATGAGAAAAGTCCAATTTGGATTTGGACATTATGTGGGATGTCAGATTTGTGTGGATTTTCATTTCAGTTCTCCTGAAGGTGCAGATGGCATTGGATGTGTAAGCAAGCAGAAGCTGCGTCTTGCCAATCTTATGAAAGTGTGCCTTGATTTGATCTCCCTTCTTGAGTCATTACAGGCTCTTGCACCTTGTGTTTCTTTCAGTGAACAGCTACTTCACAGTAGCTCACCAAAAGCGACGTACGTTGCCCTAACAGGGAGATCTAAATGAGATTGGAAAGATCATCTTAATTAGCTTCGAAATCCTGCTAATTAGAGGCCTCGCTACATTAAAACATTGCTTCAGTGACCAGACCGGGTCACGGCTACAAATGAACCCTGATGAAGAAAAAAGTGCTTTGCTACGGCAAGCAGCTGGATCCAATCCACCTCCAGGGGTTTGTGAAGGGAAAGGATGTTTTAAGTTTGACTTCAGTGTCTCCTGAGGATAACTTGGGACTCCCCCTTGCCAGCACATGTGACATTAGGGCCCCCACAGCCTTTCAGCCTAAGGCCTTCAAGACAAGTTTCATTGCCACCACAACAAGACATGTCCCCTTAAAGGGAATAGGACAAGACAGATGTGCTGGAAAGCAAGACTTTGTACTTGTGTGTGTATGTAGAAGGCCTAGACTGGACAGATCAGCTCGTCCTTTTGATAGACAGAACATTCGTCCTAGACCTCTGTCACTGTGGTAGGGCAGCATTCCTGTTCATTGCACTGTTTTCATCTTCATCCCATGGGTCTATTCAGGGGACTGGGAGATGGGCATATATTTGTGGGAAAGTAGTAGAGCATAGTACGAATGGACAAACCTATCAGTTCCGGTTTCTCTCAGTTTCTAATTTTTACAGTCTTAAGTTCACCAAATTTCTGCATCATTCTGCTTTTTTTCTTTCCATTTTTAAGGGCCTCACAAAAATTCACCAGCATGTTAATGTGCATTTCTCCTCATAAATTTACTGCATATTTTGGATATACTACTGTATATAAGTTGTTTGTGTGTCTGTTTTCCAGTGCTCTTTTTGTAACAGTAGTCACCAACATGGAATACCATCACCGTTTGTTTGTTTTTAACCACCCATGGCAGCTGTTTTGTGTTGGCAACCCTGGTATTTTTACCATGATACGCATGCCAGCACTTCATGTTTTAACAACAACAGCAATCCCAACCCAAACCCATTGCTGTTTGCTGTACATTTGGACACCTCTATTGGAGATAACTGGACACCATTTTGAATCAAAACAGCCAACTGAGCCTTTCAAAGCTACTGTACACTGGTTTCTTAGATTTTCCCAGCAATGCCAGGCACAAGTCTAAAAAGTTAAAAACTTAAGCGGCTTAAAATCCATATGAAACAACAGGTAAAATGTAGCTAAAAATTATTTGTATCTGGTAAGATGCTAAAAGGCTTGTGGAAATAAAAAGGGCTTTAGCAGCTGAATAGATGTTAATATGTTAAGATGTTAATATGGGTGTCAGGTAAGCCTGACTAGAAAAGGCAATCCAAAATTAGGAAGTCACCAGAAAAAGTCCTTCTCCTTTGGTACCTCATCTGTTTAGACTAAACAAGGGTTCAGGGGAAGCCTGAGGAGAGTTCCAATGGCCACATAGAGAAGCCTGGAGGACCACATTTTGGCCCTGAGCCTGCCCTACCCTAGCTCCTGGGAATTAACATGGACTCATGGGATGCCCCAGCAGGTCCCTTGGAAAGACAGTTGGGATGAGCATGCTGGGATTTGCAATCCCCATCTGTGGGGGATGGAGTCGAGTGGAAGAGAAGTGACTGAAGTTACAAAAACGTGAACTGTACTACGGAAGGTAAACATCTTTTTTTAAACCATGGCCATCTCCCACCCTAAAAGGGCACTTCATAGTTTGGTTTATCCAAATGCACCTCCATAGGAACATATTTTGCTGCATCCCATTTGTCCATCTGGCCCAGTATTGTCTGCTCTGACTGGCAGCTGCTCTCCAGGGCCCAGGCAAAGTGAGGCCCCACAAACAGGGCCTGCCAACCCTTTTGGGCCAGTCAGCCTTTTTGGAATGTTGCGAAAGTACCGGTCACAAAATGGCTGCCGGGGGGGGGGGCATGGCATAATGCAAACCGGCCGCCATACAGCGTGGTTTAATAGCTGCCACATCTCAACTATAAAAGAGAAAGTACTGCTAAATTGTGTAGATATGGTCTCCTGCCCACTTTGCCCAATGTACATTGGCCACTGCTGGTATGGGAGAAGCCAAGCCAGTGCAAACAGGAAGTGAGCAAGAACAGCAAACACTCTCTGGTGCATTTTGGGGATTTTTAGAGGACAGCTCCCAAGAGCTTTCATAGGTGCCACAGGAGATACTGGCAGGCACACTGGTGCCCACAGGCATCACATTGGTGGCCCCTGTGCTACCTGATCATTTATACAGGGACTGAACCTGCGACCTTCTGCAGGCAAGCCATGGACTCTACCCCTGATTGGTGGTCCTGTCCCCCCATTGTTAGACGGGTGCAAAGGATGCAAAAAGATTCCAATCGCTCCCCCTAAAAAACACACACCAAGCAAATCTATTCTCTTCCTCTTTGAGGTCTTGCTACGATTGCCCCAGTTCTGCAAAACACGAGATTCACATTGGATCAGAAAGGTGTATAAATGTGGGGCTGCTTTCCGGAGCACTGAGGCTCGCCCTATTGCAGGCTGACAGAATGAACTTCAGTTGACGCCCCCGGCTGTTCCTTTCCAGTTCAGCTGTTCCATTTCAGGCTGCAGAGCCAGTGGAAGGAAGCTAAAAGATCGCTTCACTGACCAGCCAGTACATTAACTGCCCTGTTGCCCTGATCAGATGCGGTTTTACAGACAATGGCCACCGGCTGTTTAGGCAATGTATAAATTAACATAGGCTACACATACTAGGAACATATTTAAATGAGAGGCGAAGGACCATTTATTTGTCAATCACTTCGAGCTCACATTTGCTTATTTCTTCAGAAGCTTTGTGTGTGTGTGTGTGTGTGTGTGTGTGTGTGTGTGTGTGTGTGGTTGGGGGGGTCATTAATACCTCCTGCTGTTTGCCACCACAGAATGAGGAAGGGGAAGACAGGAGGTGTAACTTAAATGATCCAGCATTCCCTTTGCCCACTGCTCCTCTCCAATTTAATTAATACAATAATAAACAGATCCCTTGGAATTTGCTTCTCTCTCTCATAGTCTGGCTCTGTAACTTATGACCTCCAAGTCAAAACACCTTTATTTCTACTCACTCTGTAATAGGCCTGGCACAGAGGGATCCAGAATCTCAACTCTCACATGAGCAGCTTGGAAAACAGGAATCTTATGTAATAGTTTCCCTAAAAGCTCAAAGGGATTACCCACCATAGTCATTCTTTTACAACAGCGCTGTAAGGTAGGCTGTCATAGCACAGTGGCTAAACTGGAGCTGCAACCCTGCCCCCAGTTCAAAAATCTCCCCTTCCATATGACATCTTGCTGTTGGGAGTTTTCCACTTTAAAATGTGTCTGTTTTAGAAGCATTTTTGTATTTGGGTTGTTGGTGTCAAATTCTGCAAGCCACCTCAAGTATTTTGTAAAGCAAGGCAAGTCCAATAAAACAGAGAAAAGTCACTGAACATGTGTCCCTCACCGGCAGTCTACAGTGGTACAGTCCAGCAAGACCTGCAATAGTCAAGCTCTGTTAACAGACTAGGGTCCTCCTGGAGCATACCACTTTAGAACTGAGGGAACCACTGACCAAATGACAGAGAGCTAGAGAAGAGCACTGCAGCTTTAGGGGACATCAGGAGGCCGCCTAAGTCCAGAATTGATCTGCATCCAAAGTAAACAAATAAGCACTAATTTATATCCCACGCTTTTGCAGTTGCATTTCTCTTTGGTACTTTCACTTATATATCCACTTTTATGCACATTTCCCCTTAATATATTCATTTTTGTAAACATTTAGTTGGAGAACTGCATGGCAACATTTGTAAAAATGTGTGAATTTTGAAGGATGGCTGTTTCATTTCTCATACAGTTTGAGCTGTTGTTGTTGTTGTTATAGCTGTCAGTCTGCTAGATTCTGCTTTAAATGTGAACTGAATCAAATTCTGCTCCCTTTCCTACTGGCAACACAGCAACATCTGCAGCAGGTGCTTAAGTAGAGGTTAGGCAGAGACCTGTCAAGGATGCAGCAGACTAGAAGACCACCAAGTCCCATTCCAAAGCTAAAAATTGTAAGATTTTGTGGTGTGAGGTGGATATGATCCCACATGATTTTGTGCCTCATGTGGTTTGGCTCTCACCAGGAGCAGCGAGTGTGGTGGGGAAGAGCAGTGAAGCCGCTATTGTTACAGCCTCCTTGGATGTGGATGGATCGGGCAGAGCAGCGATGACATCAGGGCCGCACAGATATGACGGCAGAGGCAGCCAGGCACTCCCACTGCTGTATTTGAGCATCCCTGACCTCACTGCGACCCCACACCTTCCAGGTAAGCTGCAGGGCTCTGCCCTGCCACACTGGATGCTACTGGCTCTCACTTCTCCTCAGTGCAATGGGCACAGAGAGGCCTTTGGTAGTTGATGCTTTTGAAGCCCCAGTAACAGAGATCTAGGGCTACAAATTTCTGCCATCTGTAGAAATCAAATGATGTTTTCCTTGGAAGCACTCAGAAGTGGGGGAAGCACCAAGTTAATGGGACTCATATGTCTTAGTTTTTTTATTTAAATAAATGCTTCTAAAACAAGAGTGGACGATGCAGGACGAAGCAAGAATTGAAGGGGGAAGCGCCGGGAACAGAACAAGATGAGAGTTCCTGGAAGGATGCTTGGTGGCAGGCAGACTGTTTCCAGAAATTTGTTTGTTGTGCTGCTGCTGCTGCTAACATTCGATACCATCATTTTTCTTCATGTCATATTCCTTGAGGACCAAACACTATATTCCTCTAGCCTTCTACCCAATATTTTGAACTTTATATTTAATTGCAAAGTGACTTGAGCCAGAAAGAATTGAAATAAAACTTTGCACGTGTATTCAGCATCTGATTGTTGCTGTTGTTGTTTGCTCTGAAAATCAACTTTGCGAGTTTCAGGGTTGGGTCACTAGCAGCAGAGTGAGGTAAGCAAGAAGCCAGGAACCAGGAGCTTGTTGGGGAAGCCAGCATTCTAGGCCAAAGGATCAGTCAGGGCTGAAGGGCAATCCAGATGGCAGGGTGAAGGGGTACGATGAAAGTCAGGACCAAAGAATATGTCGGAACCAAAGGCTTGTGCCCCAGGGGAGGTCCCTTTGGTGCTGCTATTGCAGCAGTTTGACTTCACTCCTGGAGGTGCACTCCATTGTCTCTCAAGACAGACAGGTGCCAACAACTTGGGCTCCATAGAACTGCATTTCAAAATTCAGAGAAGTATGTTTTGGTTTGCATATTTTTTCGGAACATGCAAGTTAGGTAAGTTTGCCTTTAAATGCCAACTGAATATACCGTATTTTTCTGTGTATAAGACTAGGTTCCCCCCTAAAAATGTCAAAAATTAGGGGGCGTCTTATACATGGATACATCTCCTCCCATTTTCTTAAATCTGAGTCCCCCAAAATAGATGGAAAAATATAGTAATTTCTCTCCCATCCCTACTTCCTATCTAGGAAGATTCAGTGGCCAGTCAATCCAGTGCTGGAAGGTTCTTCTCTAAGATGTTCAGTGGTTCACCATATAGGGTAGTTGTTCCTGGCAGACAGGGACCCTTTTGGAAACTCTATGACACCATAATTCCCTTCCCGCATATGAAAAAAAACTTCCAACTCCCAACCTAGTGGGCTGCTGCTGTGCCCAGTGCAACATGACATGTTCAGCCATCATAGATAATAATTGCAACCAATTTTTCCTAACATAACACATTTCATACACTATTTTCACTAATATATGCATTTTTAGGTACACTTTATCCCAGCACATGCATTTTTGTACATATTACGTAGCTGGAGAACTGCATAACAAAATTCAGAAAAGTGTGAATTTCTAAGGATTGCTGTGTTTTGGTTTGCATATTGCTTTGGAAAGTGTGAATTAGACAAGTATGCCTTTCAATGAGAAATGAACCCAATTTTTCTCCCCCTCCCCCAAATTCCTACTGGAAGCCTAAATCCAGGAGCAGAAACCTGTCCCTGAGTCTTCATAGCTTGACTCTCCACCCATGCATTTGGGTCCTGCTTGCATCGCAGCGCTGCAGACTGGAGCAGTCAGAAATACAGGAGCAGAAAAGCCCCTCAGGCAACCTGTGTCCAGTGAGCCTCTCATCGGGAAGAGGTGATGAATGTCCTTCTGCTCATGTGCCCTGCCGTTCTTTTCTCCTCCTTGAGTGCCTTCCTCCATTCCCCTCTGCAAAGTTGGTGCTGCAGATTTCCTGCAGGTGGGGAGACTCTGGACAGAACTGCTTTTTTGAAATAAAAACCGGAGGAGGATGAAGTAAGCAGGAATAAAGAATGAGTGTCATTAAAGCAGAAGGCCAGAGGGCATGTCCCACAGATCAACTTATCCCTTAGTTTGCAGGAAACAAAGTTGTGGAGGATCATAAGAAGAGCCAGGCTAGATCAGGCTGAAAGCCCATCTAGACCAGCACCGTTTTTCACAGTGGCCAACCAAATGTCTCTGGGAAGCTAACAAGCAGAATGTAAGCACAACAACACTCTCGCACTCTTGTACCCCAGCAACTGGTATTCAGAAGCATATTGCACAACTGAAGGGGGTGGAATGCAGCCTTTCCAGACCCTTCAGGGTGCAGGAAAGTAGCAGCAACCCCAAATGGCACTCACTGTTTGATGAAACTGCAACTGGATGGCAAGGCTGGAGGCAAACAGGATGAGAGGCTTTTCCCATAGGCATTTTAGTCCACATTTTCAGTTGAGAGGGAAACTTCAAAACTAGCCCCTTGCACAGCGTGAGCTAAACAAACTTGGAAGGTTTACAAAGGAGCAGCAGTTTATAAGGTGTTTTTAATTTGTGTTTTATATATGAAGGGACTTCCTCAGCGAGGCTTTTTATGAGAGGCCTCTCTTGCCCTAAGATATCGACTAGAAACCCTATTGTGCATGCTTTGGCTCTAGGTCCTTAACTAACTAGTGTTTATTATCTAAACAATAATAGTAAAAGCAGAGGGAAATGGTGGGAGGGGGCTCGGGGCAAATTGTCAAATGGCTGGAAGCCTGCTCAAGTGTATATCAATTGCCATCTCCTGGGTTGTTGTAAATTCTTTGGGTCCCCTCCCCCCCCAAAAAAGTCTGCTGACAGCATCCTAAGCATTTTATTCCAAAAGATCCTGATTGATGAGGATATGGACCTTATGTTAATACATTACTGGCGTGCTTGTGAGGTGTCTGTCTTTGGCCACAAGAAATAGATGTAAGAGGGCAAACTTTGTCATTGCTCTTTGTTTTTCCATTCCACCCATCCCCTTAAACATAATTTAGTATAATTATGCTTCAAATTTTGCACTTCTTAGAATTTTACAATACAATTTTACAATAAAAGTTGGATCAAAATGTACCAAAAGTTGTTTTTTCAATCATGTATAAAATATAGTTAGAAATGCATGGATTGAGTTAAAAATACATATTGTAATGCCTGCTTTGTGAGAAAATATGTAATGAGATCTAGATTTAAATACAGATTTTTGTGGTAATAATAATAATAATAATAATAATAATAATAATAATATGCGGATAAGTGTGGAAAAGTGATGGGACAGAATTATGAATGAATTTAGACATCACATTTCCTAATGTGGGGGAGAAAAGCACATTTGAAGCTCATTGCATTTTGTAGGACTAGATATCACTGTGTTGAAGGGGAGAGGGTAGTAGCAGCCAGTCCAATGCTCCCAATGCTGTGCCTTCACTGCATCGACCTCCTCACTGCCTCATCCTCCCCCCCCCAGTTACCAGCAAGGTTTCCCAAATCGGTAAGAAAATACGCCCCCTACTACTTTGCCAGCTGTTACTGGGAGAGGGAGAGGCAGGGCTGCTCTTTTTAGCAGAAGTTCCATATTATTTACAACCCCTCGTTCCAGGCTAAGGCTCTGGATAATTTGAGGACTTAGCTGAGTCATAATTGTCTGGGAGCTCATGAGACCCAGCTCTCAGAGCTCCCTGGTGATAATGTCCTTGAGCCTGGGTCATCGTCCCAAGAGGCCTCATGTATTCAGAGAAGGAACTTCCTGTAGACTTCAGGGATGGGGAACCTGTAGCCTCCTAGATGTTGTTGGGGCTCCCAGCTCCCATCAGCCGCAGCCAGAATGGCCAGTGGTCCAGGATGTTGTAGTGCAACAACATTTGGAGGGCCACAGGTTCCCCGTCCCTGTGTTACTGAATCCTTTTAACTGAAGATGCCAGGGGCTGATCAAGATATCTTCTGCACACATGAAGCATCTGCTCAGCTGCAGACCTAATGTCCTTCCTCTGGAATTAGCCATGGAGGCCAGGGGACCTAAAATGAAAAGGCCATTTTCATTTCTCTCTTCAACCTGCCTCCACCTGACCAGTTTTTCTATACTTTATTTAAAGTTTACAAATGTGCTGAAGAGGAGAGAGAAAGTGGCACATCCCCTTTGTGGAATGGTGTTATATATATATATATATATATATATATATATATATATATATATATATATATCCATCCCCGTTAAGTTCCTGTACATGCTGACAGTTTTACAATTTACATGACAGCTGGCTTGCTCGGAGGAGGGCTCCGTTAATTAAAATAACACAAAGAGGGAGAGAAGCGAAATCGTGTCAGCGGATAATTAATTCGGAGCAGGGCAACCGGGCCGTGTGCTGCTCCTGCGAACAAAACTCGGCAGGAATTCACAGCATTGCAGGGCACCGAGATGTTTACACCTCCTGGAACCGCCCTGGCCTCGGGGGCTCTGCATCGTGGCACACTATGCAGTGTTGCCAGGATGCACAGCGAGGTGTTTTCTATGCACGCCTTTCTACGTTGGACGCTGAGCAGGAGGGCGTGATACCTTTGGTTGTTGTCGATATTCAAGTGTACCCTTGGCCGGTCTCCGGTCTTGTGTTGCATCCTTCTTTCAGAAATAGATGAGAGATGGCCAAGTGCTTCATTTGCAGGGCCCACTATATTTTGAGAATATAAGAAGAGGCCTGCTGGATCAGGCCAAAGGCCCATCTCGTCCAGCACCCTGTTCTCACAGTAGCCAGATAGATGCCCCTCTGGGAAACCTGCAAGCAACAGCCTCTCTCCTCACTCTTGCCTTCCTTTACACAAGAACCTCACTGGGACAGACCAATGTGACCTATCTTGTCCGGAATCTTGGTCTCCACATTGACCAGCTATGGATGCTTAAGAACATAACAACAGCCTGGTGGATCAGGCCAAGGTCCCATCTAGTTCAGCATCCTCTTCTCACAGTGGCCAACCAAATGCCTGTGGGAAAGCGAGACATGACTGCAACAGCCCTCTTCCCCAGGTGTGATGTCCAGCAACTGGTATTTAGAGGAATACTTCCTCCAACAGTGGAGGTACAACACAGTTATCGTGGTTAGATAGCCTTATGCTCCATGAATTTCCCTAATCTTCTTTTTAAAGTCTTTCAGGTTGGTCTCCTCTTGGGGGGGGGGGATTCTACAGTTTTAACTACAGCACTTTCCAGATAGTGGTCTAGAGGTTGGGTGTGTATTTTGCCACATCGTCCAATCCATTCATTGACTATCTCCAGAATCAAAGTCAATATGCTGAAGAATATGAGCAGCAGAGTGCTAATGTGTCTTGCTTGCAAGGCTCCCGGCAGGCATCTGTTTGGCCACTGTGAGAATAGGATGCTGCACTAGATGAGCTTTGCTTTGATCCAGAATGGCCCTTCTAAGGTTTATGTATTTATTTTAAGAAATTAGTAGACTTACATCAAAAGGTCACAACATAGTAAATAATAAACAACACTATGTAAATATGTAACATAATATCGGTAAAATACAAAAAACCACACCATTTATATAAATACATTTCATCATAATCAACAATACATAATAGTACATGTTACATGGTAAGCAGTGCATAGCCAATCCAGCAATAAAGAACCCAATGATATATGAAGTCCTACTCAGAGTAGACCCATTAAAATGAATGAACCTTACTCAGTCAAGTCTCCTAAGTAGGACTGGCATTGAATATCATCCCCCGTTTTTCTGGCCAGGCTTTGTAATAAATTCAACATAACAGAACAGTGAGGATTATTCACAGTCAATAACCTGTGCAGGACTTGAAGGCAACAGTCATCGGCATCCCTGGGAATTTTTCTGGTGAGGCATATACTACAAATGAACAAACATATGTAAAAGGCATCACATATCAGACTCCACTTCTCGTAGATCTGTGACTAAGGCTGTGCTCATACTATGCCTTTAAATCACATTCAAAGCACATTCTTTCCCTCAAATAATTCTGTCACTGGAGTTTAAGGGTTGCTGCGATTTGTAGCTCTGTGTCCAGGATTATTCGAGGGAATGCGATTCGATTTAAAGGCATAGTGTGTTTGCAGCCTTCTCAGAAACCTGAATTCTAGGCCCCTGTTATTACTCAATGACTAGACCTGTTGTGGACAGACCTGGCATCCAAACATATTTACTCATCACTGAAACCCGCAGTTCTTTCTCTGGTTCCTTTCATTCCCTCCACCTCTTAACTAATTGACCTGCTGCTACAGTCAACTCCAAATCCCCCCACCAACTGCATTTCCCTAAAAACCCCAGTACAGAAGGGTAACAACACTTTAGTCTTTTGTCCAACACCACTCTAATTCCCACCACTCCCTCCAGCAAAATAGGTGTAGCAGGACTCATGTAACCAGGCTCTTTCAGACAGGGGATGGGGAAATCTGTCCATTTCAGTTTCTCTCAGTTTCTCATTTTTACAGGCTTAAGTTCAGTTCTCCACATTTCCATTCCTGAAGATGAATCAGCATTTTGATACAAATCACTCCTAATAGACACTTTTTTTGTATTCAGTTTTGCCTTCTATAGACATTCATGCAAAGCAATTTCCCCCAATATTTTCCTACACATTACTTGGCTGGAGGATTTCATTGCAAAATTCAGAGAAGTGCAAATTTCAGAGGATGGCTGTCTTTTGGATCTCATGCAAATCAGGTGAGTACACCTTTAAATGTGTATTGAATCTGACTTACCCCTCCATTCCTACTCACAGCCACCACCACCTTGGGTTTTTGTGTGTGTGTGATAAAACCGGTCTATCCCTAGTGACACCACACAACCAGAGGCCCAGCTTGGAGCCTCTAGTCATTGCTCTCTGGACACTCGATCATCCACCATCCTCCCTACAGCCAAATAGCTTCCAGGCTGAGGACCAGCTGCAGTAGAGGCTCTTAGGATGCTTATTTATCTCACTGACACAGCTCTCATCATCCCATTGCATGATAAGCTATTAAAAGCAGGGCCAACAGAAGTCAAAGCAAGGCATGGCACCCTTCTTGCAATCCCCCACCCATATGTAGCGGGGGGTTTTATGTTGGTCTTGCCAAATTTTAGGCATGTTTTACCCTAGTATGTGCATTTTTCTATGCATTACTTGGCTGGATAGCTGCACTGAAAATTCAGAGATGTATGAATCTCGAAGGATGGTGGTGTTTTGGTTCACATGTTGTTTTGCGAATTTTAAATTAGGTCTGTTTTTCTTTAAATGGGAATTAACCGGATTTCTCCCCCGTCTTTAGGAGCAAGCCAACTGACCCTTGGATAAAGTTGAGAAGCATGGGTCAGATTATTTCTTTTCCATATCAATTTCACATGTCTTCATTCATAATTCTGCCCCATCACTTTTTCACACTTATCTGCATATTATTATTATTATTATTATTATTATTATTATTATTACCACAAAAATCTGTATTTAAATCTATATCTCATTACATATTTTCTCACAAAGCAGGCATTACAATATGTATTTTTAACTCAATCCATGCATTTGTAATTAAAATTTATACAATTGAAAAAACAACTTTTGGTACATTTTGATCCAACTTGTATTGTAAAATTCTAAGAAGTGCAAAATCTGAAGCATAATTATATTCTGATCTGCACATTTGTTCAGCAGATACAAATCAGCAGTTGTATCCAACTGACTCATAGCTGAGTGTAAGACTTGATCCATTGAAATTAATGGGCCCAAGTTAGTCATATCCATTTTTTTAAGTGGATGTACTCTACATAGGATTAGCAATGTGGATAAAACCTGAAATCGCTTTGCTTTGGATTGCATTGTTACTGTATGACCCTTGGGGTTCCTTGGAAACTTTTTGGGGAATCCTCATGAGAAGATAAGTAACAGTGGAGCAGTAACAAGTTTCTTGAAAGATAGTATGCTCTGCATTATTGATTTCCTCCTGCAATGTGCAACTACAGGAGAGGATCGTGTAAGTCACTTTTCAAGTTCAGTAGTGAAGAGACCTGATCTGTGCACTGCACCATGAACTGTGTGTGCACCCTAAAAATATGCACCGCAGAAATCACTGCAACATGCTGGAGTTCCACAGCAGGATTTCAATATTCCTTGGCAGATGGGTTAACATGAAAGTTCTCTAGAGGCAGAAAGAATGAAAAACCAGTGCTCAGTTCAAATGGCCTCCTCTCCTCCCAACTTACCTAGCTCATACCTGAAGTGTTTTAATTTCTGGGGTGGGTAGGGACTAGGTGGGATAAGAGTTAAGAGATGTGCATTATACAAAGTGAAACATGAACACCTCTGTGCACACCCTCTTGAGATGCTGCAATACTCGACATCTAACAACTGCATCGAGATGGGACGCGGGTGGTGCTGTGGTCTAAACCACAGAGCCTAGGGCTTGCTGATCACAAGGTTGGTGGTTCAAATCCCCGTGACAGAGTGAGCTCCCGTTGTTTGGTCCCTGCTCCTGCCAACCTAGCAGTTCGAAAACACGTCAAAGGGCAAGTAGATAAATAGGTACCGTTCCGGCGGGAAGGTAAATGGCGTTTCCATGCGCTGCTCTGGTTTCGCCAGAAGTGGCTTATTCCTGCTGGCCACATGACCCGGAAGCTGTCTGTGGACAAACGCCGGCTCCCTCGACCAGTAAAGCGAGATGAGTGCCGCAATCCCAGAGTCATCCATGACTGGACTTAATGGTCAGAGATCCCTTTACCTTTACCTTCACCTTTACCTTTAACTGCATTGAGGGTCAAGCTGGAGGGTCTGTGAAGGCTGCCTCTTGCCACGTTCACCCCCTTTGCCAGAGCCTGTATACTTCTCCTGTTCTATAAACCCCCACAGACCTCATTCCCATAGTGATATCCAAGCAGGCCCAGATGGGTTTTCGCCAAGCATCAGCAAAGTAAGCTTCCTTCATGTGGGAAGATCGAGCCAAAAGGCCGGGAACCCCTCCAGAGCCCCAGATCTGAGTAAACCGGAGCTGGTATGCGCCAGGAGCACCAGCTGTGGCATTACCAAGAGACAAAGAGCTCCTCCACGGCAGGACAAATAAACAGGATTTTCTTTGGGCTGAACTAAACCCTATCGCTTGTGACCTCCGGCTGCCAGCTGGAGTGACAGACGAGCCAAGCACACCTCCTGCAGAAGAGCTCAAGAGCCCCATGCTGCCAAGAGAGCTTACCCTTTACACTTTCATCATGGGCCTGAACAGAGGAACACAGGAAGCTGCCTTACACTTAGGCCATTGGCCCATCTGCCTCAATATTGCCTACACTGACTGGCAGTAGCAGCTCTCCAGGGTTTCAGGCAGGAGTTGTTCCCAACCTTACTTGGATGGGTTGGAGGTTAAACCTGGTCCACCAAGACTCTCAACAATTTTCACATGGCCGGGGGGGGGGGAGTTTGGGAGCCACTGGTGTAGACAATACTGAACCAGATGGACCAACGAGGCAGCTTCCTATGTTCAAGACCCCCACAAGTATCCCTTCTTCTGGGTTTCTATCCTGAAATTGGACTCGGACAAGGCAGCCCTCCAAATTGAGGCCTTTCCTCTGACAGTCTTTCATATTATTATTATTATTATTATTATTATTATTATTATTATTATTATCCCACCCTTCTGGTCCTCTTGTGACCACCTATGCAGCGCCATAGCTGCCAAGTTATCCCTTTTTTAAAGGGATTTTCCCTTATGCTGAATAGGCTTCCTCGCGAGAAAAGGGAAAACTTGGCAGCTATGTGCAGCACTTGGAGTGGGAAAGAACTTTAAACTGCATTATATTCCAAAGAATAAATTAATTTACAGTGCAATCCAATATATCTAAAGGCTTGTATCTAAGTAAGTTCTACTCAGAACAGACAGTAACCTACTTTACAGGATTCCTGGGAGAAAGTATGTGATATGCTAAAAAGGTGGGGGGGGTTAATGTCTTGAGAGTCAGTGTGATTAGGAATGGGGAGGGAAGTTAAACATGAATCTACTTAAGTCACACTTTTTGAAAGAGCAACAAACCGAAACACAACCATCCTTCAAAATTCTCACTTCTCTGAATTTTACAGTGCAGTTCTCCAGCCAAGTAATGTGTACAAAAATGCATATACAAGGCTAAAATGTGCATAAAAATGCATAATTAGTGAAAATTGCGGGATGATTTTAATGGGTAGGAGAGGATATATTAAACACAATTTATCCTTCTAGGAGCCCACATGTGTGGGTTGAACAGTTTCAGAATCCTATCCTTGGCAGCAAAATTAAATGCATCGGAATTATGCTGTTAAACCTTGTTTAGAGCAAGTCCAGCTACGAAGTAAGCTGGCTTTTCCCTTCTTACACCACTTAATAAAGAATCAGACAACAACCTGTGTAATTTAACAATAAGATTTTCTTACTTATAATCATGCATTGGTTCATAGCAATAGGGAAAAAAACTAAGCAGGCAAGTACATATATTTACAGTATAACCAGCTTCAGGCATGTGCCTAAAGCCGGAGCAAGCAGAGGCATGTCTGCCTCCAAAGCTGGTCAAAGAATGACATCACACAGAGCCCTCTCTATGAATTGCATTTCTATGGTCTGAGTTTCTGCCTTTCAGAAATACAGCTCCATGGGCTTTGCTCCATCTCATGCTAACTAGCAGGAAGATGCATTTGTTAGGTTTGGCTGCTAATAAAAATGCACTATATAGGGGAAAACACATTACTATGGGGAGAAATTCACCAAATAATTTTCATGAGGATGTTTTTTTAAAACTGATTTGGAAGTGTGGAGAGCTGAACTTAAGATGGGAAAAATGAGAAGTGAGTGTTCAAACCCCACTTAGCCATGAGTTCATGAGTTCAAACCCCACTTAGCCATGAAGCTCAATGAGTGACCTTGGGTCGCTCACTCTTTCTCAGGCTCAACCACCTTGCAGGTTGTTGTGAGTATATAATGATACAAATAAATGGCAGGCAATATTATTTAGCTAGGCTTCAACATGGGGATGACAAGCATGGAAAGAATGTACCTGACTCTGTGCTAAGAAATCCTGAATTATAATGAACTGTAAGCAACCCGGGGTAAAGAAAATGATCTGTGCCACACAGAGGAATCATTCTGTCTCCAAAGTGTGCACTGAAGATGATCTGCATAGAGGCACTGCTTCACTGTTCTCACACTCCACCCTCTCTAAACCCAGGGAGCCGATAAATAAACAAATACCCCACCACACACACCTTGCTCTTTCTAAGGTTCTTAAAATAACCTCATGCCTCACAGGGGCGGACTGAGATCGCACCCGCAGTCATCACTTGCTTCTCTCCTTCGCTCAGAAATGTTTCATGCCTTGGAAAGTCACACCCAACAGGGACTGGGGAGGGTGGGGGGAAATGATGTGGTGCCATGGGGGGAGGGAATACGGTAATAAATTAAATAATAGCAGAGAGGAATCCTTTTGTATGTGGGTGGGTGTTGCATGCACACACATCTCCACTTGCATCTGCAAGTGCAGTCGCTCATCTCTCTTGCACAGATATGCAAAACACAACTCTCTCCCTCTCTCTCGGACGCACACACACAGCACCTACTGATGACACACAATTATGATTCCAATTTGGACCTTAGGCCAATGTAACTGCATTGAATAGAGCAACAGTAGCACACTGGCAATCTGGGAGGCAAAAGAGGAGGCACTTCACAGCACAGGTACCTATCATTGGATGGGGTTGAATGAGCGTCGCTGGGAAGATGCAGGGGTTGCTATTCACGGCCCCATGCTGAATCTGCTAGTACAGAGGCATCAAACATATATGCCGTGGAGTCTCTTTAAGGGCTTACAATGCAACCAACACCTCTTTTATCACACTCTACAATTTTTTGAAAGATGGCCTTACCAGTGTGTGCTGTATGTCAGGGGCTGCCAGTGTGGTGCCCTCCAGATGTGGTTGTACTGCAGCTCCCACCAGCCCCATTCAGCAATGACCAGTGGGTGAGGGTGGAGGGAGTTGTAATCCACCAACCTCTGAAGGGCGCCAAGGGGGTGACCCCTGCCAAATACTGAGTTGCATCAGCAGTGTCTCCTACAGTTCAGCAACATAGGGAGCATAGCAATTAAGCACAACACTGAATACTCAGCTGCAACCCATTTTAGGGTGGAAACGTGATCTGGGGAAGGCCAAACCCAACCACTCATTCTTCCCATCATGGCGTACTGGCCATGCCCCCTACCCCGTGGTCCATGCTTGAGAAGTTGTTTAACCAACATAAGGCTGGGCTTCTCCATTGGAGCAGAAACCCAGACTGCAAAAAAAATTTGGGGAGGAGGCAACATAGTAGCCAGATCAGGAGGAAGTGGGCTAGCCTGCAAAGCCCTGCATGCATATATATGGGTTATTCGTTTTTGCAATATGCCCAGTGTGTTTAGGCCACAAATGCCTTTGGCAAGGGCTTATTTCCCTGTTTCTTAATGAACTTAATGCATTCTTAATCAAACCATTTGCCCTAACAGTCCTTAATAATAGAAAGCTTCTGTTTTTCTTGGCATCTGTGTGATATATTTCTCTCCTTTTTTGTATGCTATCCTTGCTTCATTGTTTTGGGTGTGTTTTTCTCTTTGGTGTGTGTTTGGGAGTGTCTGGATTGGAGGAGATTTGTGTGATAGCTGCAGGGGGGGTTGATTCAGTTCATCTTTAAAGACAAATCTACCTAAACAAATAAATTTTATTTATTTTTGCTTATACTTTAAATAAATACAATAGGAGAACTGAAACCAAACCATCTTTCAAGATTTGCACTCCCCTGGATTTTGCAATACAGTTCTCCTGCCAAGTAATGTGGACCAAAAAAAACAAATACTAGGGTAAAAAAAAATCAATATATTAGTGAATATTACATATAACAATGCATTATATTAGGGAAATCTGCATGCAAAAATGTGCATATTAGCAGAAATCTTCACTAAAATGCTGGTGATTTTTAATATGGACTTTTTGTTGTTTAAGAAATTGCAAACTGATGGGGAAATGTGGAGAATTGAACTTGAGTTTGGGAAAAAAGAGAAATGGAGAAAAACTGAAATTGACAGATTCACCTGTTAGTGACGCCCTAGAAATCCCCCCCCAACATTCCACAGCATGGGCTGCTGTTGGTTTAAATATTATCACCCTAGATCACACAGCTGTCATTTTTTAAGCTAAAGGTTTCATGGATAGCTCAGTTGGTTAGAGCATGGTGTTGATAATGCCAAGGTTGCAGTTTTGATCCTCGTATGGCATAGCTGCATATTCCATCATTGCAAGGGGTTGGACTAGATGATCCTAAGGGTCCCTTCCAACTCTGCAATTCTATGATTCTATGCTTTTGACACTCCTACTTAGGACATTTCAATAGTGAGCTGGACAGAAAAGCAGACACATTTGAGGAACGGCAGCATGCTGTCTGAAATGCGAAGGAGGGTGGTGCCCTGCTCATCACTACCACTCTCAAAATAGCAAATCTGTAGTTACTGCCACCAATTCTTTGTAGCATTCCTAACATCCAAAATATTATTTGCAAAAAGGTACAGTGATACTTAAACTGTCTTCCCTGGTGCACTTTCAGGTGTTCCCTAAGACCACAATGACAATAGTCAAAGAAGACGAGATGGAAGAGCCGGTGTGTGGGGGGGGGGGCGCTTTGGAATTTATCCCAAGCGTTGAAGAGGCAAGCCACTTACCAGTTTGCATCTTAGCCACAGAAGACAGCTTGCCTCTTTAACAATGTGCAAGTAGCTGCAATTAAAACATCAAAGGAGCCCTTAGCTTGGGTGCAAAGGTTACTTCCAAGTTTGCAGGTCATTTTTACGGATCACAGACATAATGGATAAGAGTTTCCACTTAGAAGCAGTGTCAAGGCCATAAGTAATGGCCAAGCAAATCAGAACAGGGGTCCTCAGCGAAACAGACCCTTAGTACAAGACAGACTTCTCTTTTGCATTCTGCATACAAATATCTGGAAATCCAGCCCTTCGGTGTTTCCACTTGTGTCAACTGCACAATTCTCATCCATACTCCCCCCTAGTCTTTTTATGTGTGCTGATCAGGCTTGCTTATAGAGGGAAAGGGAGAAAGGAGGGGTGGGAGGAGGCAGGAAAAAGATAAGTTAAAAAAAACAAAACAGAGAGAGAAAGAGAGAGACGGAGAAAGAAAAAAAGGAAGAAAGCAAAGAGAAAAAGCCCAGGGCAGCAAACCAGCTGAGGTGTCAAAGACAAAGATTTAATGAATGTGCCTGCGGTTTTACCTGAACAGATTATCACAAGCTAGAAGGAAAATACCAAGAAAATGGGAAAAAAGCAAGGATCATTTTTCAGACTGGCAGTTCCCCTTGCAGACATCTTTTAACAAGAAAAAAATAAATAAAATAAAGAGGAGCCTGCCTTTTTCTTTCCCACCCC
This sequence comes from Zootoca vivipara, assembly GCF_965207765.1. NCBI lineage: Eukaryota > Metazoa > Chordata > Lepidosauria > Squamata > Lacertidae > Zootoca > Zootoca vivipara. The sequence goes on along the minus strand of NC_142589.1, from coordinate 58,759,984 downwards.
TCTTTTTAAAGGGCCAGCTTCATTATTCAGGTGACAGCAGCAGCAGCAATAAGAAAGATTGGGGCTTACCCAAATGAGCAGTCCCGATTACAAGGCAATGGCAGGAGGGATGTGATTGGCCAGCCTTTTTCTTCTCAGAACTATGATTTGTCCCACACCTAAGTATTATGGGCATTATCTTATTGCTCATCTATGCAACAGTGTCTTGGCCACTCTGCCCACATACCCTGGGATTAACTGAACGAGCTCTTTTGGTGAGTCTGATTATCAGGGGTATTATGGGAAATTATAATGGTGGGTAGCCCCAGCAGCCAGGCACCCTTTAGAGAGAAAGAGAAAAGGGACCCTAGGGCACACATCAGTCCTGCATTAGGTCCAACCACCACCTCTGATATTTCTTACAACCCTCTGTAATCTTAAAGATAATCTATGAGGGAGAAGTTAGAAGAAAGTGCCATGTCCATGACTAAGCCACCGAGCCATGCCAGCAGTAGATCTGACTGTGCCTGGCAGTTCTTTTACTTTATGAGATACAGGAAGTCCAATAGCATCTGCAGAGCATGCACATAAACACACAAGTCTCCCGCACATGTTCACACATTCACTATGCATGTTTTCTCTTGCTTTCCCTTTGCAAGAGAAGAAAGTTGAAACCCAGAGCAAGGTGCGTGAGGAATTGAACAAGAAGTTCTTTTGCATTTCACAATGAGATTAGCTTCTTCCGAGTGTCTTTCTATGGAGGCATTTCTGTGCGCACACACCCCATGAAACAATTTCCCATGATTATTTTGTTCTCCCCTAATCAGAACCATATCCAAGCCCTTGATTCCCCCAGCTCCGTCAACCACCCACCACAGCTTATGCTTTTTCAAAGGTCCAGGGGAAGCTATGCTAATAAAACTATATTGAACACAAAGGGTTCTCCTTCCAGGGTAGTGGCTTCTTTCCCTTACAAACTTTCAGTCCAGGGCTGCAAAGGGCACTGAAGAAGCAATGCCCAAGGAAATACTTGTGGCACAGCACAGAGAACCAGTTTCTATCTTAAATGAGATCTCCAGGCCCTGAAAAGTGAGAACAACACCTCACATTCCTGTTATCATTTTGATTCTAAAACAAATTAGCCGGCACACAGATACAATCTCAAAAACAAAACAAAACAAAACAAAACACCAAAGTGTTCTTAGTAGGAAATGGGAGTGCCTGCTTCAGAACAGCCAGTTGGCACCCCTTAATCAAATACAGCAACTTGCCCTCCTGAGGAGGCTCATGTCACCACCACAGCATCTCAGAGGCAGAGCATCTCCTATGCATGCAGAAAGTCTCAGTTTCAGACTTGGGCATCTCCAGGTAAGGCTGAGAGAGATCCCAGAATGAAATTTTGGAGAATAATTGTCAGTCCATGTAGACGACACTGAACTAGATGGGCTAGGTATGACTCAGTATAACAGGGCTGAATTGTCTGAGGAAGGGCTGCAGCTCAGTAGAGTGTTTGTATCACATGCATCGAGTCCCAGGTTCAGTCCCCAGCATCTCCAGGTAGGGCTGGGAGAGATGCCAGTATGAAATACAGTTGTTGCCCTTCAATGTACACAATACTGAACTAAATGGGCCTATGGTCTGACTCGGTATAAACAGCTTCCCAAGTTTGTTTGTTTATTTTAGAAGATTTGTTGGCCATCTAATCTACAAAGTCCTCTGGTTCATACAGGGCTCAGATGATATTATTATTATTATTATTATTATTATTATTATTATTATTATATTGTCAAACTCAGAGTATGGAATTAATAAACTGAGATTAATAAACATGGCTACTGCATCCTAGTCTTTTCTACTGACCCATTTTTGGCTTCCCTCTTGCCTACTTCATGCGGTTCTCTCCTCCTGTCTCATTTTTTCCAGCATCAACTTTGACTTCCTTGACAGAGTTTTTGCATCTTCCTTCCCACCTGACTCTTCCCTCTGTGGCTTCAATGGCTGGTCTAACAGGAGAACTGAAAGTAGACTTTTTTTGCATTTCTCTAGGAGTGTGGGGGGCCTGAGGCAAATCACTCCACAATAAAGGCCCCATTGCCCTTATCTCCCCTCTGCTACACATCCTGTTCCACATGGTGGTGGTGGCAGCCCTTCCTCCTACCCCTAGCTTACGTGTTCTTTTGAGACTGTTTTAGCGGTCACATCCTCCCCCTGCCCCGCTTTTAATTCTTCGCTTTGCTGTGGTTTCAGCAGCAATGGTGGCAGCAGCAAGGCCACCCGCCTCTGCCTCCTCTCCTCTTCACCTTGCCCCAGGAAGGCAAAAAGTGGACAGCCTCACAAGGGGGGCAGGAGGCAGCAGGGACAGCCAGGCACCGAGGCTGCTGACCATGGCCATGGATGCCAGGCATGTCCCCCTCCCCAAAGCATCCCCTTCCCAAAGGGAATGACTGGGGGCATCATCCTATCCCCCCTCAGATGGACGACCGTACCTCCCAAAATAGGTATTTGCCCACCTTGGCTTCCTTTCTTAAAAAATATATATTAAATTTTCCAAATAAACAACAAATTAAAAAAAAATTTACATTCCATCTTATACTCCCCTCTCATTTCCATTTCGCTCTGCCGAGCTGTGACTTCCCTCCCTTCATTCAGCTTTCTTGTTTCCTCTTACCTCACAGTTATTTTATACTAACATAAATACAGTAGTGCCTCGCTAGACGAATTTAATTCGTTCCATGGGTCTTTTCTTATAACGAAAAATTTGTCTAGCGAATCCCATAGGAATGCATTGATTTTTTTTTATTATTTTGCCCATAGGAACGCATTAATTGAATTCCAATGCATTCCTATGGGAAACCGCGATTCGCTAGACGAATTTTTCGTAAAACGAATTCGTCTAGCGAGGCAACCTCCACTAGAAAAAACCTTTCGGTAAGCGGAAATTTCGTTAAGCGGGGCATTCATTAAGCGAGGCACCACTGTAAATTAAATTCATAGGATTTATTTCAGTCCTGCAAGTGTCTTTAAACTTCTACAGTTCTTCTCTATGTAGTCAATAAATTTACTCCAGTCCCCCTGGAACTTTGCATCTCCTTGGTTTCGGATCCCACACGTCAACTTTGCTAGTTCTGCATAGTCAAACATTTTCGTCCCGCCCACCTTGGCTTCCAAAGCAGTTACACATTACATCTTGACACTCCCCTTTCCAACTGACGAGAAATAAACGCACTGCTACTAGACAATTAGTGGTTGCTAAGTTTCCGTATAGCTGCAGGACAGCATTTTTCTGAAGGTAGAACTTTGATCTGCTTTCCTAATAGAAGAGTGTTCCCCCCACCCACTTTCTCTTTTAAATGTTCATCCCCCCCCCTTTCGTTTTCTTTTGGTCTCATTACTTAGGTGAACACTGACATTCCCCAAGGCATGCAGGCTCCAAAGCCAGGCCCGTCCCTCCATAATCCCAATTCTTCCCCTCCTTATGAGCCCCCAAAAGGGGTACCCGGAGGCAGAGGGATGGGGGATGACAGAGAGTGGCGGTCGTGGGGTGGGGGGGGTGAGGGATGTTGAAATATAATTTAGACTTCAAGCAAGTTTGTTTGCCGTCTCCCTTCTGAAAGGAAGCTGCCAATTAGACTCAAAGCGCTGAACTCTTGTCAGTTCAGGTTTTTGTCATGGAAAACTAGGGTTGGACTTAGTGATGTTGTTGTTGTTGTTGTTGTGTTTAATGCATCCCTTTAATGACATTAGAGTTGGGACCCTAAGGACAGAACTGAAGGGGAAGCCACAGCATCTGCTGGGAGGACTCTTCAGCGTTCCCACACACAACGTCCCTCAGGCTCCACTATCCTCCACACAGGCCTTTAAGCCTCACAACATATAATATCTGTCTCTCACAAAAATCATATTGGACAGCTGAATCGTCCCTCATAAAAGCCTGCCCTCTCTGTGGAAACAGCACTGCCCTCTGCTGGATGAAAGCTAAACAACTCGGCAGTGAGGTGATGTTTTCAGGAATCTATGGTCACACATGGCTTTTACTGGGGGTGGGGAACAAGTGGCCCTCTAGATGTTGCAGAACTACAGCTCCCATCACACACACACCCGGCTATCAGCCATGGAGGCTAGGGCTGATGAGACCTGTAGTTCAGCAAAATCTAGAGGGCCAATTCTTCCCTGTTCCTGCAATAAGCCTCTCTAGAGGGACTGGAGATATGAGGAATGAGCTCCTTTCTGACTCTCCATGCTCGCCGTTTGCATGCAACCAGGGTTGCCAGCATTTATTTTTCTAGCAGTCTGGCACACAGAAAAGTAGCAGGAGTTTTTTCTAGCCCAGTGAAGATGGTGGGCCAAGCTTGATCTGGCTAAACACCAACATCCTTAGAAGACAAGAATGCTGGGAAAGAATTGTTTATCATTTCTGTCCCCCCCTTTCTTCCTGCTTTGTTTTCTCACTTTTTAAAAAGATGGAAGAGGAAGGGAAATAAATCACAGACTAATTGCTGTTTAAATATAATTCAACACACTATTTCGAGTATCTGACATGATTAAGACAACATTTACCTCCTTACCAAATAGGACCTGCGACCAAGTTTTGCAGTCTGGAGTGCGCCTGTTAAGGTTTCCAACCTGCTATGGCCCCTTCCAGGATACTCCATTCTATTCCCCACCCCTGCAACAGTCAGTCAGCATTCTAGGTCAGATGGGCATGCCCATTCCCCACTGGGCCCCTTACCACCACCACCCCCAGTTTATTTTTTTACCCTACTTTCTTGCACATGGGTGATGCTTCTTTTGGCTACATAAGGATCCATACATAGTCTGATAATGAAATTATAGAATCATAGAACTATATTGTTGGAAGGGATAACAAGGATCATCTAATTCAACCCTCTGCAATGCACAAATCTTTTGCCCAATGTGGGGCTTGAACCCACAACTCTGAGATTAAGAGTCTCATGCTCTACCAGCTGAGCTCATACACACGTGAGTGTGTGTTAGTATATAGGACAAAACCAGAGTATCTGAGGCTGACGTCTAGAGGCATTTTTGTATGTTATTTTCACTTTTTTATCTTCATTTTTTGAATTTAATTTCTCCTCCATTCCTATTTGGAAATTTGCTAGCTTCTGCTCCCAGGGATGCTAAAAGTATTGCCTCTGCATGTTAGGTGGGGAGGTTTCAAGACAAAGGACAGAGAAAGGAGGACCACCCCACTCTCCAGAGAGATCCCTCCCCACCTTATAGCCAGCCCCAAACCCAAGTCTTTTACTGCTTTGTATTTACAGCACAGTGTGGGAAGATTTCAGGAGGCTGAGAAAGAAAAGAAAAGAAAGTCTCAGAAATGGAGATGGACTTTCTTCATTTAAATAGATTTTTAAAAATCAATTTAAACAAAGAGAAAAACAGCATTGCTAAAGAAAAAAAGTTAATAAATGGCTATTCCTCCACAGATTGCTGTGTGTGTTTCTTTTGGCATTTACATTTTTCAGATTAACATGCACGAGAGAAGATAGAAAGTGTGTGAGGCCCTGAGGAAATAATTTGAGAAATCTTTGCATATTTTATTTAAAAGCATGCCGTGTTAGGTAGAGTAATAAAGCAGAGAGATAGTGATTAGGTTAGGCCTGGAGGGATGACATCCCTCCTTCCCTCTCTGTGGCTTTCTCTGTTCAGCTGCCCCTTTCTCCCTCTCCCCTCTTTCTGCCCTGCCCTGCCCTGCCCCCTACCCCCTACTCCCAGACTTTCCCTAGATTCAGCTAACCAAGGTGGCATTTTTAATTTAAGAAGGACTCTAATGTGAATTTCAGTCAGGTGGGTGTTTGTGGATTTGGTGTTATATAACATAAGGTTGCTTATTCCCACAGCCTTGTAGGAAAAGTTGAAGAAGTACTCTGAGTATGTAACAGAGGGGTATGGAGGTCAAGGAATGCTGACAAAAACAGAAATGGGAGCAGAAATTGCTGATGTTCACTTATTTGTTCCATGTCCAGAACTGAAATCAATCCACCAAATATGATTGATGCCTAAACAATATGCAGTTGATTCCACACACACACCCCTCATCCCATTTGCACTGTGTTTCCTTTGCAGTGAAATGCATAATGTCATGGCAACATAATGTACACAGTTAATTACATAAATTACGTCAATGTGAGATTGCCCCAGCGGACAGTAAGATGAATAAAACAGTTTTTGACAGAAGGCAAACTGCAGTGGAAAGGAAACAGTGATGCATGCGGGAAATGGAAAATGTTCCCTTCTTACATATCTCTGTAGAGAATGGGGCTTTTTGTGGTGCTCTACTTTGAAACACAGTCCCCAAGTACGGGGTTGGATAGAGATTCATTTCATTCTACATTTTAATACTAATTCACACCACTGAAAATAATATGCAAACTGAAATGCAACCAGATTAATACATTTTTATTTGCTCAGACATTTCAATGGATTTTTAAAATATATATATTTATTGATTTTATAAAACTGAAAAAACATATAAAACAAAGATACAAAAATAATAATAAAACATAAAACACAAAAATACATAAAACACATAAAACATAAAACACATAAAACACATAAAACACAAAAATACAAAAAGAAAAAACAAACAAACCATATTCATCATTCATATGTTCTGACATTGTTGACTTCCTCATGTCCCTCCTAACTGCGTTTCATTGTATATCATCCTTAGTAATTTCTATATCATACTTCAACTCATCTTATTTTTACCTAGACTAATATATTTCACCTCTTATTACTTCCTTAACAAACATTTCAGTTCTTATTTAACGCTATATCTAAATCTTAATATACTATAATACCTCTACAAATCCTCCTCTACAACCTCCATGTACTTCTAAATCTTATCCAATATTGCAATTATTTCTTAAATATATTTTGAATTTCCTCCAATCTTCTTCCACCAACTTTTCCCTCCAGTCACGAAGTCTCCCGGTCAGTTCGGCCAGTTCCATAAATTCAATCATCTTCCTCTGCCATTCATCCACTGTGGGTAGATCTTCACTCTTCCAATTCTTAGCCAATAAAATTCTTGCTGCTGTGACATTTCAATGGATTTTCCTTCCTTCCTTCCTTCCTTCCTTCCTTCCTTCCTTCCTTCCTTCCTTCCTTCCTTCCTTCCTTCCTTCCTTCCTTCCTTCTTACTTTCATTATTTATTTTCTGTATCTATAGGCTGCCTTTCAAGGTTGCCCTTCTCAGATAGGCATAGCCCCTCTCAGTTTTTATAATGTTTATAATTTGTTGCTTCTCTCTTTCATTGTTGTATGAAAAATATTTTGTTTGCTTGTATTTGATTATATGTTGTTCTTATGTTCAATAAATAAAATATTCAAAAAAAATTTTTTGTGTGTGTATGTGTTACAGATGCATTTAGCAAAGCAAGAATCTACAGCACTATATTTTTGCAGGGTACCAATAAAGAGGATTGGCCCTGAGGGAAAACAATTATTGTTTCCAAAACACACCAGCTAACAATAAAATATTGTGACAACTTTTTATCTCAGCCTTATTCCAGCATTTTGTGCCTCTCCTGCCCCCTTTTGGTTTTTGTGGGTATTACACAGACACCCACACCCTGCTTGGAACTCATTAAAAGTAAAGGGACCCCTGACCATTAGGTCCAGTCATGACCGACTCTGGGGTTGCGGAGCTCATCTCGTGTTATTGGCCGAGGGAACCGGTGTACAGCTTCCAGGTCATGTGGCCAGCATGACAAAGACGCTTCTGGAGAAACAGAGCAGCACACTGAAAAGCTGTTTACCTTCCCGCTGTAGCGGTAACTACTTATCTACTTGCACTTTGACATGCTTTCGAACTGCTAGGTTGGCAGGAGCTGGGACTGAGCAATGGGAGCTCACGCCGTCGCGGGGATTCAAATCACCAACCTTCAGATCGGCAAGCCCTAGGCTCTGTGGTTTAACCTACAGTACCACCCGCGTCCCTTGTGGAACTCATTACACAATTACAAAGAATTAATTACATGCATATCCTTCGTTCTTTGCTCACATTGCCAGGACAGATCAACTGAAATCAACAATCTGACCAAGAACATTGGTTCTTCAACTGGTAGGTCACCACTGGGTCACAGTCTCATCTAAAATGAGCTGCAGCAGTGGCACTTCCATCATATAAATATATGGTTAAAAAAGTAATATATGGGTCCCCAAATGTATGTTTGGGTTAAAGATGAGCCTCATGCCAAAAAAGGTAGAAGAATATTCATCTAGAGCAGCCTTTGTCAAGCTGGGTTCTCTCCAGGTGTTTTGGACTACAACTAGAATCAGCCCCAGGCAGCTTGCTTGATGGCAGTTGTAGTCCAAAACCATCCTAGCTTTCACGCATTGGCATGGTGCTCAGACTCTCATGGCATGATTATTTCCAAAAGCTTTATTCCAGAATTCACTACAATGCTGAAACATAAATCAGATACAAGGTGTGCAGGCCAGCGGTTAAAACAGAGCTCTAAAGTTCATGGCTAGGCATAAATGAAGATGTCCCAATACTTGACATGCCCTCTGAGGAGTTGTTGCTGAACCCTCCTCTTGTCTTGTGTGATTTCACCAGAAAATATCTTTTCTGCTTTGTTTTCAAAGCATTTCTAGTTTGGTGGGTTGAACCAGTTTTTCCTTAGCCCTAGTTTTTAAATGGATGACTTTTTGCTGAAGCATTGTTTTGATGTATTTTAATTGCATCATGTAATTATTTTACAACTGACCATTGAGCTTTTAGGAACAGTGTCCACAATTCAGTGTTTTTTGTTGTTGCTTTTAAAAACAAACAAATAATACTATTTTTTATAATAATAAAAATTGGGTGCAACATACTGGGATATGGTAGCACAAAATGGACACATTATTAAAAGACTTGGGTGAACATCTGAGCAACCATTATAGATCTGGGGCCACAAGGGGGCCTTCCTAATGTCACACCATGATCCCTGAGGCCTGCAATGGATGTATAGTGTCAAATGCTCCCCCCCCCCCCCCGATACAATGCCTGCCACTAAAAATAGAAGCGGATTTGCAGCTGCAAGAAGGGTGTTGTGGGAACTCTCCATGCCCATTAACGCCCAAGTCCCAACAGGAAAAAAAGATACAGTGAATGTGTAGAAGACAGCACTGATTGCCCAAGTTAACAGGAAGCTGGCTTTCATTCTGTGACAGCCTGTCTCCAAGCTTGGTGTTTCTCTGCAAAAGCCAAATGTGAAAGCCATTGTGACAGTGGTGCTAAACCATGGATCTCATAGTATGGATCTGACTTAGTTGTGCTCATTGGTTTCAATGCGTCTGTTCTGACTCTGAGTAAAATGCAGCTGAAGACCACCCCGTATCTGTTTCTCTTTCCCCCTCTCCCACTTTGACCCCCAAATTGCAGCAGGAGCAATTGGGATCAGGAGTGCAGTGAGGGAGGATGGAATAGTTTTTAATCTCCCCCCCTCCCCGCACACACACACACACACACACACACACACACACACACACAGAGAGATCCAAATGGCAATCCCACCTTTTAACATTTGAAGAGGAAGAAGAAGAAGAGGAGGAGGAGGAGTTTGGATTTGATATCCTGCTTTATCACTAGCCTAAGGAGTCTCAAAGCGGCTAACAATCTCCTTTCCCTTCCTCCCCCACAACAAACACTCTGTGAGGTGAGTGAAGCTGAGAGACTTCAGAAAAGTGTGACTAGCCCAAGGTCACCCAGCAGCTGCGTGTGGAGGAGCGGAGACGTGAACCCGGTTAGTCTACCGCTCTTAACCACTACACCACACTGGCTGGGCTGGGAAAGAGGGACTGCCCACTTGGCTCCAGGTTGTTATTTGGATTCCATAAATTTGGAAGCAGAGTTGCTGTTCTACCTACAGAATACCAATGATGGGGTGCTGCTAGATTATCCATGACTAGAAGCACCCTAAATCCTGGTTCGTCACTTTTGCTTTTCACCTGACACAGCTCCGGTCCTTCCTCTCTTTCGTACTCTGCAGGCAAAGTTCCTAGTGGAATGACAGAATAGCGAAAGGATTCGCTTTTGCAAGCCTCATTCGAAAGGGGGGAGGGATCGCATGTGGAAGGGCCATGAATCACATAGCTGAAGGATTTGTATCATCTTGCCCACTTTGAAGCCAGCCAATAAATCAAGGATCCTCTCTTTAAAATACAGCTCAGCACCCAGCGTTTTATGCAGAATATATTTTTGAAAAACAGGCTTCCCGGCGTTGTGAAGCCCGCAGGAAACTAACAGGAAATTGGAATGATCCATCATAAAACGCTTCTCGCTTACGTTACATGCGGTAACTTCCACAGCTCTTTGAATACATTGATTGGGAGCCGAATGATAAAACTGTTAACAAATGCCAATTCCCTTTATTTGTTCCTTGATCAATTTCAAAATTAGAATGCATGGCTTACCTTAAGACCCCATCCCCTTTCAGTTAAAAAATGGAATTCCTTTCTGCAATTTTCCAATTTTATGCTGACCATAGCAGCTGCCCCCTGTCCATTCCAGTTTGGTAAAGAAAAGGTGCAGAGTCTGTTCTCCACTGCCATGATCCTCTCCGATTTTCTGATTTTTGTCTGCAATCATAAGGACTAGAAGCTTCATTTTTTTTAAAGCTTGTATCCAGTCACATGAGTAAGTGTTGGGGGGGGGATGCAAACTACACCACCTTATCTTCTAGTATCTACAGGTAAGGGCATTTTTTGAGATGAGAGGGCAGACCCATAATATCAGCAGGGAAAGCTAAGTTTGAAAAACAGCTACTAGCAAGCAGTGGGAGGAAGGGGGGAGAACGTTTCCTAAGATTTATGGAATATTATCCAGTTCAGGAAATAAATTTGTATATGGTAAAGTGGGATAGAGACATATGCCTGAGGTGGTTTGGTCTTGGATCATCTTTCCGTTGCAATTAATTATAAGGAAAATTGAATTAAGATGGCTAGGCAGTGGCATTTGACAGCATAGAGGATGTCTAAGGGCCTTTCCACATTTACCATTTATAGTGGCATAGCTGCTGTTTGATTCGACTTTTTTGAGAATGTGTTGGTAGCTGATTGTCTGCACCTTTGGTCACATGTCCCTGTTATTAGAGAGCGACTGTGGGGTTTTCCTTTCCACACTAATGGTGGGCTGGGCCCAAATCGAGAATAGTCTTGTGGCTATAGTCACAGCTGTTACATATCCTCATGTTCCTCCAGCCAGTAAATGTCAGAGTTATGAGCATACACACAGGGATACCACTTTTGCTGTTCGTTTGTTTTGAAATATGATTTAATGCCTAGTATTCCTGAATTCTAATCCTATGTGAATATAGGGGATTAAAAGAGAAACTACATGTCTGCTTGGTTATTGTGGTGAATTTTTGTCAGCAGCTACCGGTAATGACTGCTGTCATGGGCAGCACTTTGACTCAGGACCATTGTCTCTATTTGCCACATCTCTCCTCTAGCCACTGGTCAGAAGGAAGTGGCACGGAACAGATATCTCCCAAACAAGGCTCATCAATCCCCACCTCCTCCACACAGAAACCTGGGTGACACACAAATGAAAATATTAAGGATCCAGTGCAGATCTTTTGCCTTTTTTTTCTTGGCAGTAGAACAAAAAACAGGGTTCTGAGTACATTATTCTGGAACACTAGTGGAATAATACCATTGTAAGGCGGGGGGGAGGAAAATCCCCCCAAACAGCTGCTATATTGGTATAAATGATAAGTGCAGAAAGTACTCAAGACTCATAGCAGGCAATATGTTAGCTATTTAGTTGTCCCTCTATGTGCAGGAGTCCCCCCCACCCCAAGATTTGCCAGCTCACAGGGGCTCAAATCAGATTGGGAACCGGTGGGGTGGGGAAATTGGAGGGCTTTTAATGTTGGCCCCAGCTGTGGTTCCAGTCTGGCTAACACTCCATTTGTGCCTACAATGTACATTGGAGGGGGAACCATTCCCCCCCTCATGGGAATCCCTCCCCCCTGAATCTGGATCAGGACCATAGTAGGGAGCAAAGGATTAAGGCCTCCCTACTCCCACCATGGGGACGCGGGTGGCACTGTGGGTTAAACCACAGAGCCTAGGGCTTGCTGATCAGAAGGTCAGCGGTTTGAATCCTCGCAACGGGGTGAGCTCCCGTTGTTCAGTCCCAGCTCCTGCCAACCTAGCAGTTCGAAAGCACATCAAAGTGCAAGTAGATAAATAGGTCTACAGAGGGAAGGTAAATGGCGTTTCCGTGTGCTGCTCTGGTTCGCCAGAAGCGTCTTTGTCATGCTGGCCACATGACCTGGAAGCTGTATGCCGGCTCCCTCGGCCAATAATGCCAGATGAGCGCCGCAACCCCAGAGTCGGTCATGACTGGACCTAATGGTCAGGGGTCCCTTTACCTTTACTCCCCCCATGGCAACTTGCGTAAAGCAAAAAAGCCCTGCTCTGCATCCAAGGGCACAGATGCATAGTGAACGTATTGTTTTATTTTTATAATCTTCTTTGCCAGGTGACTCATCTTGTGCCTCTGTTTCTTTAATGTATGGTATGTTGCTTTGGTTTTATTTGTTTTGATGTTTTGGTTGAGCTTGAAATGTTGTGTATGGATTTTTAATATGAGTTTGAAGTATAGAAATTAATAAAAAATAAAATGAATAAAAATAATCTGGTTTGACCCTTAGATAGGCCGGCAGAGGGAAGGCAGATATTGTATTTGTAAAGGAATGAAAGGTGACATCTATCAGAAGTAGAAATGCGAGAAAGCTGTAGAATTGGGATCTTTTATAATGAGTGCAATCAATTGTGTGGTTTTTTTCAGACCGACATTTTTTTGTATTATTCGGTACGTTTACAGTCCAATCCTACACAGGTTTACCTAAGTCCTAGGGGGTTCATTGAGACTTAAGTAAATGTGCATAGGACTGCTGTCTTAATGGATGATGTGAAATATTATATTCCTGTAAGTTTTCAAAAAACAAGCTTTATATATAATAGACAGACTTCTAGATCTAGTAAAATAGAACTACAGTAGTTAGGAGTTACTGAAACAGTTAGAAAGCATTTAATTAACTGGGTTATTGAAGAACCCGGAGAAACGCAGAGGAGGCTGAAATAAGTGGAACAGAGGAAACTGCCTTAGACCAAGTCAGTATTGTCTAATGGACTGGAAGTAGCTCTCCAGGGTTTCAGGTAGGGTCTCTCTCACCCCTACCTGGAGCTACCAGGAACTAAACCTGGGACCTTCTGTATGCAAAGCAGATGCTCTACTGCTGAGCTTCAGTCCTTCCCCAAACCTAACATTACATTGCATTAAGAAGAAATGGTGGGCTGAAGAATCAATGAAAGGTCACAAGGCAACATATCTTATTTATCTACCAAGTAAGAAATGCATTGCAATTATGGACAGGAGGAGAACTCAGATCAGTTTGCATTTAAAGGTGACCCTACCTATTTCACACTTGCTGGAACAACATGCAAACACAGCCATCCTTCAAAATTCACACTTCTCCGAATTTTGCAATGCTGTTCTCCTGCCAAATTATGTCTACACAAATGTATATACACTAGGGTAAAGTATGCATAAACTATATTATTATATGAAATATATGCTTTATATTAGGAGGAATTAAAGGTAAAGGTAAAGGGACCCCTGACGTTAACTCCAGTCATAGACGACTCTGGGGTTGAGGAACTCATCTCGCTTTACTGGCCGAGGGAGCCGGCATTTGTCTGCAGACAGCTTCTGGATCATGTGGCCAGCATGACTAAGCTGTTTCTGGCAAACCAGAGCAGCACACAGAAACACTGTTTATCTTCCCGCCAGAGTGGTAGCTATTTATCTACTTGCACTTTGATGTGCCTTCGAACTGCTAGGTAGGCAGGAGCAGGGACCAAGCAAGGGGAGCTCACCCCATCGCAGGGATTCAAACCACTGCTCTTTTGATCAGCAAGCCCTAGGTTGTGTGGTTTAGACCTTTAGGAGGAATTACTTTGCAGAAATGTGTATAATAGGCAAAAATGCACACAGAAATATTTATATTAGGATAAATTCATGCTAAAGAGCTGGTGAATTTTCATGAGAATGCTTTTTCTAAATGCAAACTGATGTTAAAATGTGGAGAACTTAATATTAGAAAAATTAGAAAACTGAAATTGACTGATTCACCCATACCTAATTGTGATTAAGGTTATTTAAATGTGAAATCAACGACAGTAGATTGTTCCATATTTGTTGCTTTTGTACTTTTTCTAATTTCAAAACAAAACAAAACTTGATATTCTACACTTAAAGGATTTGGCATTTGGATTTGTCTCGTGGTCCATGTTTCTTTCATCTGATCTTTCAAAAGACGCAAGTTAAAATCAATCCCTTTCTCCTCTCCACCCACCCTAGATTTTTCCAGCAAATCCAAGCCCCTTGACAACTCTCTGTTCCTTCTCTCAGCCTTCAGATCTGAAGCAGTTGGAGAAAAGAAAGACACTTAAACACCGCTTTCTCTCTTGTCCATTCACATTATTAATAAACTCTGAAGGCTTCCTTTCTGTGCTTTAATGAGATTAGTGTTATTTCTATGCATTGCTGGAGGGGAAAAGGCTGGCAGGGAGGCAGGGAGGCAAACCCGACTGATCTGTTAACTAAAGGGTGCTAATCTATATAGAGTGTGGGTCCGTCTCTTCCCCCATCCCCATAGCCCAAGGATAGACGAGGTTTGGGTCGAATCAATTAAAAAGGGAGGATTAGTCATCTTGGTCACTCACTATATTAAAAGCACCCTAACACGCTTCTGAAAACAAACAGCCAGTAGGTTCTTCCAGGGCGTCAATCTGCCTGAGGGCTGGTGGAGGGAGGTGATGGATAGCCTAAGAAAGGAGATTCCAACTTTGAGGCAGCTAAGCTCTTCAAGGCAATTGCCTGGATGGACCGTCTGCCTGGTTTGCAAACCAGAAATCTGAGTACGTAATCGTCAGCGAGCAAAACCATAATCGCCTGACTGTGTTTGTTTGGCCGGAGCTTTAAAACTCTTATCAATTTTTGCTGTAGTCCTTGATTACTAATTTTCAGGCCTTGCTCTTGAAAAAAAAGGTGGAAGAAGGATAAGAAGTTCCAGAAGCATGACCTTGTGAGTCTGTTACAGCAAAAACAACAAAACACAAAAACCCGAACAATCAAAGCAAAAAGGGAGAGAGAGAAGCAGGTCGCCCTTTTTAAGGAGTTAAAGGTCCAAATAATTTTACTCAAAGACACTTTGTTGTGTGGGACTAATAATGACTTGTTTACAGCTAACTAGTATGCAGAATGATGTAGTACAGGCATCCCCAAACTGTGGCCCTCCAGATGTTTTGGCCTCCAACTCCCATGATCCCTAGCTAATAGGACCAGTGGTTGGGGAAGATGGGAACTGAAGTCCAAAACATCTGGAGGGCCGATGTTTGGGGATGCCTGATGTAGTATGTGGAGATATTAAGATTTGCACAGTGCTGTGTGTATGTACTGCAGGAAGGGGCTGCTTCACACAGCACAATGAGCCAAATTATGGATCCGCATTGCTCTTCCCCAATTCTTTTTTGCTCCCACACAGTGCTGAGCTAAGCCATTGTATGGACTTAACCACAAGTCTCAGTTTGGATGACATGCTAAGCCAAACCTTGGCTTAGCATGTCATCCAAACTGAGACTTGTGGTTAAGTCCATACAATGGCTTAGCTCAGCACTGTGTGGGAGCAAAAAAGAATTGGGGAAGAGCAATGCGGATCCATAATTTGGCTCATTGTGCTGTGTGAGCTCCTCTCCAGCATATTTGCATGGTCCTGGTAAGCCACAGTTTGGCTTATCATTTCATGCCAACCAGGCCATTGCCATTAATACTTTAGACTAAACATGGGGCACACCAGCCAAGGAGAATGGTCACCACCAAGCCAGTGGGTTCAAGGCCAATTTATACTATACATTCAGCAGTGAAGGGCAGTGGGTAAACTCAGGAGTATTCACAGTGGCCAGGTTCATACACAGCACTAAACCAAGGGCAGGTGGAAAATAAGCAAAACTTTAGACAAAGGAACCATGGTTCATTTGGTTGTCTCTGGGACAACACAGGGTTTATTAAACAAATGATGGTTTCAACAAAGTAAATTACCTTGAGTTAAAGAGGACTTACACTACCATTGTTAACTGCATTTACTTGGGATTAAGCCCCACTGAATTCTTGTTATCTTCGCTGCATGCTTTCTCCTACCGTAATCTACGTTTGTATAGTTTTTGGTTGGAGAACTGCATTCAAAATTCAGAGAAATGCAAATTTCAAAGAATAGATGTGTTTTGGTTTGCGTCTTGTTTTAGAGCGTGTGAATTAGGCCAGTTCACATTACAATGCAAAATCTGCCTCCCCATCCTTATTTGTACAAATGGAAGGGTGTGTTATGCACATAAAACTAGATTCTCCCTCTACATTGTTTCCATATTTTGTATTGAAGAAAGGCAAAGGATGAGATTGAGGATGAACCGTTCAGCCTCAGTACTCATTGGAGGTGTGACTGATTTAGCATTAATGTTCATTTTTCCTGGCTTGTGTGAACACACTTATGCATAGAGCCCATGTTCAGGGTCAGGCAGGAAGTGTGATTGTGCAAAAACCTCCAACACCTCATTGCTGGTAAGTATGGCTTGGTTCCTTCCATTTTGAAAGAGTCTGAAAGACAGTCTCTTCTTTAGGCATCCCTCATCAGGCAAAAAAGGCAATGGGGATAGAGTTGGATTAGACTGTGTGTTTTAGTCTCAAGATTGCTAGCTGTCTGGCTGATAGTTCTGGGGTGCTAAACACATTAGCAACTTCATCTGTCCTTCTGCACACAAGAAACTCTGGACAGTTCTTTGCTTCAGGATATAATGCTGAAGCAGTAAGGCAGAAGGCGATGAGGATGGTGTGTGAAAATGTTACTGCTTAATTTGAGAAAGAGAAATAGTGCAATGCTATCAAGGGAAGCAGATATCTTCTTCCTATTTGGAGTGGTGGTGCAATATGAACCCATGTTTGTGTTACAGCTTGAGATCTAAATATCAGAAGCAGCAGCTTCTAGCACACTAGCCTGCCCAAACCTTGTAGGCCCTTCTCTGAACAGATTTCACCATATATTTGTATAAAGGCAATTTATTTAATATGGACAGTTCTACTTTTGTTCCCTTTCCTAATGATCTCCAACATGGAATATGCCTTTTCCCCAAAAGCTGCACATTGGGTCAGATGTCAAAGAAATAAACAACCATATGACATTTAGAAGACATCTGAAGGCAGCCCTGTTTAGGGAAGTTTTTAACGACTGATAATTTAATGTATTTTTAATCTTTTGTTGGAAGTTGCCCAGAGTGGCTGGGGAGACCCAGCCAGATGGGTGGGGTAGAAATAATAAAAAATTATTATTATTATTATTATTATTATTATTATTATTATTGTGTCAACATTGTCACTAAGCTTTTCACTACAACCCGCAAATCCCTTTCCTGGTCAGTCACTGTCAGCTCAGACTGGAGGTGTAATAAGGCATTGTTTTTTGTTCTGCCCTGTATTCATTGCATGCAGCACTGTCTCCATTCCACTACAGTTTGTCTTCTTCCAAAAACAACATTATCCCTTTCACTGTCTGCTATGGTAAACTTACATGACTTGCATAATTAATTATGTAGATAATGTAAATTGCATAAATTACATTGTCATTATGTTATTCCACCCAATTCATTTCAATGCAAAGGAAACACAACACAAATGGTGTGTGTGTGTGTGTGTGTGTGTGTGTGTGTGTGTGTGTGTGTGTGTGTGTAATAAATTACATAGCATTTGCTGAAAGCAACAACAGTGAATATGGATCATATTAGTTGACTTGGTCTTCCTTCTGGACATGGGATACATAAGCAAACACTGGCTATTTCTGTTCTCATTTCCATTTCCATTACAACTCTCTGACATCCTTACCTCAGGCCCCATCAGCATATATGTCAAGTATGGGGAACTTTTGGCCCTCAAAGAAGTTGCCGTGCCTATAGTTACATCAGTAGATTGATCAACAAAAGTGTAGATGATTAATCAATGAGGACCAATTTTAATTGCTGAGGCTTGGAATTATGGACATGCGGACCATTTTTTTCCTGGTATCTAAGTGTAATGAAGAAAATGTTAAACATGGGCTCCCTGCTAAAGAAGCTTGAAAAATACACTTCTGTAAAGGGTCTGATATTCTTGCCATTGGCCAACTGCAATTCTTATGGTTCTTTGAGGAAAACCTTAACATTTAAACGGGTTTAAGAAAGGAACTTGCCCACTACCACTCAATGAAAGAGCTGCCTTACATATTGAGGAGAAAACATGGCACCGCCCCCTAGCCTCCGAGGGGGGCAGAAATGAGGGCAATGGGAAGGGTTGGGGAAAGCTGCAACTTCTGAAATTTCTTCTTCTGCCCAGCTGTTAGAAAGAGGGTTCTTGCTTCCTTTTGCTCCTGGCTAAAGCAGGTGATGGGGAATCAGGCCCAGGGGCCAAATACAGACATCCAAGGTCTCTTCCCAGGCCACCCCGGCACCCCCATCCCAGTCCCTTCCTCCAGGAATGTTTTTGCCTTGTTGGAATGTCTCCATGAACACTGATAACATCTCTTGCTTGCCTCGATGGAGGATAGAGGGGAGCATATGAGGGTGTCAAGAAACTAGCTGACTGTACAACTTTTGCTTCTAGCCTCATCCACCTATGGCATGTAGCCCTCAGAAGACTGCCCAGAAAGGAATGTGGTGGTGGGAAAGTTTGCTATTGCTTTTTTTAAACACCCACACCCACAGCAAAAATGCAAGTAGCTTTGCCATGGCAATGATGATTTCTTTAGGATTTGTTCTCTACATAGTCTGTCTGTGTGATAATAAAACATGTGGTGCCTTTGTAATCTATAGGGTAGATTCATATGCACTAGCAGCAAGAAAGTTTGACCCAAAACAGTGTTTACTGCCTTCTTAGTTAAAGGTAAATCTACCTGCTCCACACTTTCTTAAAACAATATGCCAACCGAAATCCAGCCATCCTTCAAAATTCTGACTTCTCTGAATTTTGCAGTGCAGTTCTTCAGGCCAAGTAATGTCTATAAAAATGCACATACTGGAGTCATGTGTATATATGCATGTATTACTGAAAATAACATACAAAAATGCCTTATATTAAGGGAAGTTTGTTTGCAAAAAGGTGTACCTTAGGATAAATTTCATACATTTAGGAGAATCAGGAGAAATTCACACTACAATGGCAATGATTTCTTCCTGAGAACTTTTTTTTTAAAAAAAGTGCAAACTGGTATGGATATGTGGAGAACTAAACTGAAGATTGGAAAAGTGAGAAACTGAGAGAAACTCAAACTCATCTTTTCTTATTTGTCAAAGGGATTAAAAAATTCTAAATGGTATGGGGAAGTTTACCATTTTAAGTTTTGATGGCATGTATTTCCGAAAGTTTGTATGTTTAACTCACTCTTGGATTCTCTAGTTTTGTTTTTAAACAGCTACCATTGTAATTGCCGTTGGCTGCAACCAAGCAGTAAATATCTGACTGTGCTGATGTATTGCCCTCAATCAGATGTTAAAGTGGTTTGTAAGGTTGTGGGGGGAATAAAGGCAAAACAGTGTATGGGGAGGTAAAACCAGTGAATGTTTTCAGTACACAACAGCACCTCTTATCCTTCTTTGGCAGAAAGGTCTTTCTCAATTCCTAACATGCCGGAGGGGAAAAGAATCACCCTAAACTTCCAGTTTCTTCGGCAGCAGGCTTAATGCAGCTAGTCTCATAGTTTCATACACTTCATTATCATGTGTTTGTGGATTAGGTAGCAAACCCCTGAACTTCCCTTTGTCCTAGCCTACTGTATTGTTGAGCATTTTGCTTGCCTGAGCTTAAGAACCTTGTAACCATTTTGCTTCCTTTAAAAAACAGGATGAATGGGGTGGGCAGGGGGGTGGATAAAACTAAGGAAAAAGGAGGGGGAGGCCTCTTTGAGGTCAGGGAAGCATTCAGGCTGCAGCTGCCCCATTCCCAACAACTCCCAACGGTCGCCCAAACACTGTGCCAGCAGCTTGGGGGTGGGACGAGGAGGAAAAATACACCTGCTTAGGGCTGGGACGATCACTTTCACGCCTGTTGGGATTAGAGATTTTAAGTGTGTTCCAAATTGTGTGGATAAACAGCCTTGTGAAAACTTGTTAGTGCGGCAAAAAGGCAGCTTAGTTGCCAGCCTTTTGTTATGCGTGATTTTTATTGGCGGATTGGATTTGATGAGGTTTAGGGTTTATTCTAAGAACTCCATTGAAGAGCTGGGCCTTTTGTCTCCCGCCACAGAGCGTGAAGATTATGAAACATGGGCCAAGCTAAGCCTGCATTTTGACAGGTATTAGCTGCTGGGATACATGAGGACCACCAGACACAGCAAGGCCTCGCTGCCTGCCACCATTCCACAGTTGCCAGCCTGACTCCTGCCCATCCGTCTAATGCAGGCCTGCTGTCTGTCTTGTCCACCTGAGATCCCTCTCATGGGTGGCACAGGTAAGGTGATAGGATGCAAAGGAGGCCATTCACCTTTACGTATCCTCAAACTGCATTGTATATTGGGCAGGCTTTCTTTCCTGTCCCCTGATCCTAGAATTCCATGCTCGTTATTTTGTCCCTATCTTTTGCTTTAGTAGGATGCTATGTTAAAATGTTATTCACTGACTTGTTAGCATTGTCATGCTTTGGGGTTCAGCTCTATTCACAGGGTCTCTTGGAGAAAAATGGAAGAAGAGCCTTGCTGCTGGACCAGCTTCCTCACAACTTCACCAGCCACGGGCTCTGGGGTGGAAGATGGTTTAGGCCAGGAGGACTCCGGAATTGGAAATCTATGGCCTTCCAAGATACTGCTCTATTACAGCTGCCAAAATCTCTTATCATTGTCCATGATGACAAGGGTTGATGGGAGCTGTAGTCCAACAATGTCTAGAAGGCCACAGATTCTCCAGCCCTGGTTTAAGTAGCAGCAGGTAAGAAACCTAACAATGTTTTTGGCTCTTGTATGTAGCCCTCATGGAAGTCAGGTTTCAAGTTATCTCATTCAAGAATCTGATATATATGTGCTGCCAAACCCTTGCTAAATCCACATTTTCTTCAAGGCATCCCACTGTTTCAGTTATGCAGCTTCCCTTATCCACGGCTGGCCCTGCCATTAGGCAGAGGGAGGCACCTACCTCAAGTGGCAAATACTGCAGGGATGAGCAGTGACGGTGAGGTGTTGGATGACAGAGCTGTGCATGCTCCTTAGCCTGCTATGTTCCCACAAATCTAGCTTGCTACTCTCCGGTTTGGCAGATGGTGTTGTTCCATCGCTTGGTGTTGAAGTAAGATTCAGCTTCCCTCTGTAAAATGGTGGGTGGAAGGAACTGTTGTGTTCTTCTCCTTAGGAATCAAAAGGTTTGGGGCCAGCCCTCCCCTTAGCACATGTGTACTGAACTACAACTCTCATCATCCCTGGCCATGCTTGCTGGGGCTGATGGGAACTGTAGTTCAGCAACAACTGGAGGGCCAAAAATTCCTCATACCTGCTTTATCTGATTGCTCCAGAATAATTTGGAAGCTCCTGGCAAACAGGGAAGCTCAAGCCTTGCCTTGTAACCCAGCATAGCTTAGCCAAATAGCAAGGCTGAGTAGCTGTCACATTTCCATTTGATTGCTGGGCCCCAGAGGGCCGTGGGGCCTACTTTTCTGCTCTACGAAGGCCATTCCTCAGCTCCAGTAATGGGACATGTCAGAGCAAGTCCCACTCTGTAAAAGGTGGGACTTTCTGAGGAGCTGCTTTCAGATGAAAGTGAGCCTGAAGGGCAAAGCTTCTTCCCAAATTGCCCTGTTGATTAATCTCACCCAAAAGCGACTGACGATAAACAAAACGATTAAAAGATGGATCTGCCAATGCAAGTTGATTGCTATCAAAGTATGGAGTGGTGTTGGTGGGGAAAGTGCGAGGGAGTCAAAGGAAAACGTCACAGCCAGCTTCTAATACACCAATCGTTTGAAATGTTACCCATGAAATATTGTAGAAAGAGGCTGGCCCACCTATTTTTGTGACAGGTAGAGAAAGAGAAGGACTGTGGCTCACGGTTAGAGAATCTGCTTTGCAAGCAAAAGGTCCAAAATTCAGTTCCTGATATTTCCAGGTAGGGATGAGAAAAGACTTGTGCTGGAAACCCTGACAAGTCACTGCTGGTCAGTGCAGCCCAAATATAATATATCATTGCTAATATATTTCTCAACCACCCCTTCATCCCTCAGAAGCATGAGGAGTTTTACAATATTCATTTTTAAACAATTAAAAACAACAACAAATAATAATACAATATCCTATCTTATGGATAGAAAAACCAGAGGCTTGGGGAAGACCAAAAGTTGACATTCAGATTATCCCCATCCTAAAATAGCTATTAAAAAACCAAGCAAGCAATAAGTCAATTCAGCTCTTCAGAAGATGCTCAGGAAAAGATTTTGGTGACTCTCCAGGAAAAGTGCCACAGTTAAAAAGCAGCCACAAGGAGCTCCTCTGTGTGTGTCCTCAGGATTCCAGTTTGGTGTAAGAAGGTTTCAGGCCAGAGGGTGCTCTTGACTTCAAGGGATGGACCAGAGGTGACATCTGCACCCATAACAACAAAGCTAGCTACTAAGATCTCAGGATCAGGCCCTCTTGGTTGTGTTCTCAGAATGCAGAAATACACCTGGTGGCAACCAGAGGGAAGCCCTTCTTTGTCATGGTGCCTAGTTTATGGAATCATCTCCCCCTGGGGGAAAAGACAGGTGTCAAACTTTCTGAGTTTTCAGTGCCAGCTGAAAACACATTTATTTACCCAGGCCTTTGGGGATTACTCCTGCCTGGCCTTGAGAATTGTTCTGGTTACTGAATTGGTGGCAGTGCTTTAATTTGCATTCATTGCAACGTGTTGTTACTGGTTTAAAAATTTGTTTATTGTCTTTTCCCTGTTTAGGGAAGCTTTTAATGTTTAATAGATTATTGTATTTTAATATTCTGTTGGAAGCCGCCCAGAGTGGCTGGGTATAAATAAATAAATAAATAAATAAATAAATAAATAAATAAATAAATAAAATGATAGAAGCCACCATGATTTCTCCATTATGCTTGGCAGAAGTTCATCTGGTAGATCTTATGACTGAGTAAAAGACATTGAGCGGCTCATAGGAAGCTGCCTTATACTGGGTCAGACCATTGGTCCCTCTCTCACTACTGTCTACACTCACTAGCAGAAGCTGTCTAGGATTTCAGATAGGGAACATTCCCAGCCCTGCTTGGAGGTGCTGGGGATTGAACTTGGGACAAAGCATGACAAAGCAGATGCTCTACCACTGAGCTATGGCCCTTCCCAAGTACCCATCACATAATATCTTGCTACACATGACTTGCCTGGTTTTGCAGAAATTCTTCTGTGCAGACAGCTATGACTTCACTTGCAAAGCTTCTAAACAAATCTGAGTCTGCTGCCTGTCTGCATTCTGCTGTCAGGTAAAATTCCATCCGCATGGTAGCTTATGAAGGAGCATCATGCGTGGCTTTCTTGAGGAAGGTTCTGCAGCCTTTCCCCGTCACAATAATGTATTTGCTAGATGGCATCTGATCACTCCCCTCTGCTCTTTCCAGGACAAGGACTTCCTATTTTAGTTATGATGGCAATTGGAGTTTAAAGTAGGCTTGCCATACGTCTGAAATTTCCCAAATGTAACCAGAATACTGCATTCGGCGGCAGTGTCAGGCCGGAAATTGGAAAAAAATGACATATGGCATTTCACTGTTTGAAATATGCCGACTCTAGTTTAAAGGCATGAGCAGCAACTTGAACTGAACACTGGATCCTTGCTGAAGGGGCATACTTTGCCCTGGATGTAATCACACTGAGACTCTGGGTTTGGAAAATAAGAAAGCTCAGTTTTTTAAAAAAGGAAATGTATACTTGATAGGAAAGGTCCCAATTCTAAATGACTGAGGAGAGGGGGATACACAATACCTATGTCTCCTCTCCCAATGTGTTCCAAGTACATAGGACTGAGCATACAGAGGTTGAGTGAGATGAATGCGTAGTTTTGGTGGAAGGCAAACTACAATGGAATACAATGCTGCATGCAATTACAGAATAGAATGGAAAACAATATGCTCTTACGTCTCAAGCGTGGAGAGGAGCCTTTGAGTGCACTTGCACTGTGCACCAGCTGCAGGAAACCTGCCTGTGGGCCTCATTGAAGCCCAGCACACATCCTAATTTGGCCCATGAAGCTGTTTTCCCCAAGCCACGCCCTCCAACCTACACCTGCCATCATAAGTATTACATCAGCTGTGGGGTAGGTGAAGACGGCTGCAAAGGAACAATCACGAGCCTTGAAATATGGGCTTGCAATCAGCACCTTTTAAATTGGGCACCAAAAGCAAGCCCTGCTGAGATGGAAAACTCCTGAGTGGAGCTGATCCATGCCAAAAGCAAGGCTTGAAGCCAGTGCTAATCAGCTGATTGGCAGTGACCCAGCCCCAACTGGATCAATTCCTCCCCCTTTTTCCCTGGCAGGGAGGGGCACCATTTGGTGGTTCGCCTCACAAGTCAAGACGTCTTGGGCCGGGCATCCCCAAACTTCGGCCCTCCAGATGTTTTAGACTACAATTCCCATCATCCCCGACCACTGGTCCTCTTAGCTAGGGATCATGGGAGCTGTAGGCCAAAACATCTGGAGGGCCGCAGTTTGGGGATGCCTGTTTGGGCTGTCCCTGACAGCACTCTTCCCACTTGGGATTCTCAGCCACTGGTATTCAGAAGCATACTGCCTCCGGTAATGGAGGTAGAATATAACCATTGTGGCTAGTAACACTGACAGCCTTATAGCCCATGACTTTGTCTAATCCTCTTTCAAAGCCATCTCAGTTGGTGGCCATCAGTGCCTCTTGTGGGTGCAAATTCCAGAGGTTTAATTATGTGCTGTGTGAATCTGTCCTGATTCTTAGCAACGTTTTGCTTCACTGGATGTCCACACATTCTAGTATTATGAGAGGGCTTTGCAGTACACCTTGCTGCCCTCTAACAACACCATGCACTCTCCACTATTAAATATGACAAGATAATCTGATGCACACAGAACCATAGCAATATGCACGTGTACTTCATGCTGTCAGAAGTGGTATGAATTCACTCAGTTTGTTTTCAGGCTGTTTCCCCTGGTACTCCCACCTCCCCTCCACCTCCGCTGCCTGATAAATGAAGCATGTGGGGTGGGTGGGTTAAGCCGTTTTCCGCCGCAAGGCCTGAAGCTCTGGCTTGCCTGCTATCACCAGGATAAATGCAGGCTTTTCGGCCTAGAGGCAGGCCCCAGCCCTCCCTCTTTCCCTCTTGAGTTGGGTTATCAATCCAAAGCTCCACATCGCTCATCCCAGCCTGGGCTCACTCTCCACTGGGAGAGACTTGTCTACCCTTAGGCCATGAGCAAGACCATTGTGACTTAATTCTACACAGTATCAACACCAAACAGACTCCGTCTCGGGCGCTACTAGCTACCTATCTTTCTCTTTTGTGTTCTTCTATTTTTTCACTTTTTTTTAAAGGTTCTCTACCTCCCGCTTTTTAAAATGAAAATAAAAATAATGCCTCCATGTACTGTGTACTGGCTGGGGGTGATGGGAACTGTAGTCCAAAAGAACTGGAGGACACCCAGTTGGTATATGCTATGGAAGCTCATTCCTTGTTTGTTTCTCAATTCCATGAGATTTAAAAAATCTTTTGCTTTGCTTTGTTTGCTTTTAATTGCGATATCATTTAGGGATTTTGAATTTCTGTGCTTTCCCCTACAACCCCAGCCCTCCAATTCATGCAACCTTTTGCTGGGATTTTATAGACTCTTTTGACTGGCAAGAGAACAGGCTAATATGAAACAAATACGTCCCTGCCATTTGTGCTCTATAAACATCAGGTGGCATTGGCACGCAAACTAAAATGTCATGTTATAGGGTGGCAATGACCAGGGCCAGAATAATCCTGGTCAGGCCATGCAGGCCCTAAGAGCAAGAGTACATTCTGCTTCTTCATTGTCATCAGGGCTAGCCCCAGACATTTTGCAGCCTGAGGTAAAGGACAAGATGGCACCCGCTCCCCATTCTATGCTTAGAAGCAGTGGGACCTCACTCCAACATTCTCTACTAGGGATGGCAGAATAATAATAATAATAATAATAATAATAATAATAATAATAATAATAATAATAATGTATTTATACCCCGCCCATCTGGCTGGGTTTCCCCAGTCACTCTGGGCGGCTTCCAACAGAAATATTAAAATACATTAATTTCTTAAAGATTAAAAGCTTCCCTAAACAGGGCTGCCTTCAGATGTCCTCTAAAAGTCTGGTAGTTGTTTTTCTTTTTGACATCTGGTGGGAGGGCGTTCCACAGGGCGGGTGCCACTACCGAGAAGGCCCTCTGCCTGGTTCCCTGTAACTTGGCTTCTCGCAGCGAGGGAACCGCCAGAAGGCCCTCGGCACTGGACCTCAGTGTCTGGGCAGAGTGATGGAGGTGGAGATGCTCCTTCAGGTATACTGGACCGAGGCCGTTTAGGGCTTTAAAGGTCAGCACCAACACTTTGAAATGTGCTCAGAAACGTACTGTGAGCCAATGCAGGTCTTTCAAGACCGGTGTTATGTGGTGTTGGCGGCTGCTCCCAGTCACCAGTCTAGCTGCCGCATTCTGGATTAATTGTAGTTTGGGGTCACCTTCAAAGGTAGCCCCACGTAGAGCACATTGCAGTAGTCCAAGCGAGAGATAACTAGAGCATGCACCACTCTGGCGAGACAGTCCACGGGTAGGTAGGGTCTCAGCCTGCGTACCAGATGGAGCTGATAAACAGCTGCCCTGGATACAGAATTGACCTGTGCCTCCATGGACAGCTGTGAGTCCAAAATGACTCCCAGGCTGCGCACCTGGTCCTTCAGGGGCACAGTTACCCCATTCAGGACCAGGGAGTCCCCCACACCCGTCTGCTTCCTGTCCCCCACAAACAGTACTTCTGTCTTGTCAGGATTCAACCTCAATCTGTTAGCTGCCATCCAACCTCCAACCGCCTCCAGACACTCACACAGGACCTTCACCACCTTCACTTGTTCTGATTTGAAAGAGGTAGAGCTGGGTATCATCCGCATACTGATGAACACCCAGCCCAATCCCCCTGATGATCTCTCCCAGCGGCCGCATGTATATGTTAAAAAGCATGGGGGAGAGGACAGAACCCTGAGGCCCCTCACAAGTGAGAGCCCAGGGGTCTGAACACTCATCCCCCCCTACCGCTTTCTGAACACGGCCCAGGAGGAAGGAGCGGAACCACTGTATGACAGTGCACCCAGCTCCCAACCCCTCTAGACCAGGGGTCCCCAGACTTACCGGCGTTTGGGCCGGTTCCCACCGCACCGATCGCACGGCGGGCCGGCGGGCGGGGGAGCGCGCGCCTGTGCGGGCCGGCGGGCGGGGGAGTGCGTGCCCGTGCGCATGCGCACGGGCGCTTACTGGCGCGGCGGCGCGCTTCCAGGGTGGGAAAAGAGCCGAAAATCCGTTGTGCGCATGCGCGTGGGCCTCCCCCGACCCGGAAGTGCACCAGAAATGACTTATTCCGGGTCGGGAGAGGCCCATACGCATGCGCACAAAGGATTTTCGGCGCTTTTTTTCCCAACCCAGAAGAGCGCTGCCGCGCTGCGCGCCGTAAGAGCGGGCGGCGGGCGTCGTCGCGGGCCGGATTGGCAGGCTAATTGGGCCACATCCGGCCCGGGGGCCGTAGTTTGGGGACCCCTGCTCTAGACTGTCCAGAAGGATGTTATTGTTGATGGTGTCAAAAGCCGCTGAGAGATCCAGCAGAACTAGGAAACAGCTCTCACCTTTGTCCCTAGCCCGCCGGAGATCATCGACCAGTGCGACCAAGGCAGTTTCAGTCCCATGATGAGGCCTGAATCCCGACTGGAAGGGATCCAAATGGTCCGCTTCTTCCAGGCGTGCCTGGAGTTGTTCAGCAACCACTCACTCAATCACCTTGCCCAAGAATGGAAGATTTGAGACTGGGCGATAGTTGGCCATATTGGCCGCATCTAAAGCTGTTTTTTTAAGAAGCGGTTTCAGCAGGTGTAGGAAGGCTCCCTCACAGAGAGAAGCATTCACCACCCTGCAAAGCCCATCGCCCAGCCCTTCCCGGCTAGCTTCTTTTTGAGCAATGGTGTAGTGAAAAAGGCCACTTTTTCTAAAGGCTCTTCTTATCATCAGAATGTAAAAACAAGGAAAACACACAGAAAATAATCTGAATTTCCAACTGAGTTGCTCTTGCTTAATATTCTTCCCCGAAGGGTAGTTTTTGTTCACGTGATGGCATTTCAAATGGGATCATAACAGGAGGCTCATACTGTGTTTGCATCAGATGCTGCATCTTAGTTAAGCACTCAGAGTCTTGCCCATTATGATGCTGCCAAGAAAGGAACAAGAGTAGAAATGAGCTTGGCAAGCCTTAGACACCAATGGCAATAATCATCATTGTAACTTATATATTACAATAACACCATTATTGTAATAATAACAGCTAGCATGGCCACCCCTCTGGAAATAATAATAAGAATTATTATTATTCATTTCATGTGTCCAAATCTTTAAGGTACCTCATTACAACAGGTCTGTAAGGTAGGCTTGTATTGTTCATCGTACCTCAAATTCAGGGATGAATCTAAGAGACACCCTGCGGCCATTGATTTTCAACACGTTAGTTCCCTTTCCAAGACAGAGAGCACCCATATGTCAGCAGTGTCACTTCTGCTACTGGCGAAGGGAAAGGATGAAGACTGCAAAGCCCCATTCGAAGCGCTGTGCCACTAGCTTCACAAGACCTGACAATCAGCTGATTGCCAGTGGTTTGCAGACTGTGCCATTGCACTCAGTCTGATATCAAACTGTGGGATGGGGGCAAAAATAAGTGACCTGAAGTCATTCTAATGTGAAGAGATATTACTACTACTACTATTTTATTTGTAAATTTAACATACAAAAGAAAGCAGGAAGAAGAACCAACAGCAACAAAACCCACTATCAGTTCACATTACAGATACAATAACCATCAGTATATTTATGTGTGTCAGCCACACAAAATTGACATCTACCTGAACTATGTTCAAATGTAGCCAGGGCCATGTGGCCCTCAGACCATAATGGATAGAGATTATTCATCCTTCCAGGCTCAACCTCCCAGAGCTTGAGGAGGAAGACCTTTCATTGCCTACAGACAGCCACCCAATCTTAAACAACTCCTCACCCACAATAATACAACCACCAGACTTAACATGGACACTGGTACCAGAGCCTGCAATAAACCCAGATGCCAACTTTGCTGCCACATACACCCAGACAACACCATTACTGGCCCCAACAACATCCAACATACCATCTCAGGACTATTTAATTGCTCATCCTCTAACATTGTGTATGCCATCAAATGCCAACAGTGCCCTTCAGCTCTCTATATTGGACAAACAGGCCAAACCCTACGCCAAAGGATAAATGGACATAAATCTGACATCAGGAACCAGAAGACAGAAAAACCAGTAGGAGAACACTTCAATCTCCCAGGACATTCTATACAAGATCTCAAAGTAGCTGTCTTACTACAAAAGAATTTCAGAAATAGACTGGAAAGAGAAGTTGCTGAATTGCAACTTATCACCAAGCTCAAAACCATGGAGGGACCTGGTTTGAACAGAGATATCGGATTCTTATCTCATTATACATGATAAGCGATCTTCAGCCATCTCAACCCTTGCTTTTTCATGCAAAACCATTTGCAGTCGTTTGCGGTCATCAACAGCTATCAGTCAGTCAATCACCCATTTCCACCACCCTTCTGAGTGATCCCCCCTCCCCATCCCCACCCCTCCCCACCCCTTCTCTACATAAGTGCCTGGAAACTTCCATTTCACTGTATCTGAAGAAGTGTGCATGCACACGAAAGCTCATACCAAAATAAAAACTTAGTTGGTCTTTAAGGTGCTACTGAAGGAATTTTTTTATTTTACTTCGACCCAGACCAACACGGCTACCTACCTGTGACTCAACTTGGTACTCCTTGTGGACTGAAATGGGAGGGAGGCATATTCCTGCACATTAGAAATTTATGACTCACACAAAAGTAAGATGTACCCTCCAGAATAAACTTGCAAAGAGTTATTGGGCTTGTGCATATGTAAATATGGGTGGCCCTAGGTCAGACAAGATGTCTGCCTCCCCCTCTGAAGAACACCCCCCTCAAAACCTCGTAAAATGGCTGCCTCAGTCTCTGAAGAGAATGATCCCAACTCCTCACAAAATGTCTGCCTTCCTCTCTGAGGAGCATCCCCTCAATGCCTCATGAATGCTGCACAAGGCCCCGGTTGCAGCTCTGCAGGCTGCATCAAAATAAAAGCACCAAGCCTTTTAGAGAGCTTCTAAAATACCAGGTATAGCCTGAAATCCTACACCCATATACCTGGGAGCAAGCCCCACTGAACATTATGGGCCTTAGTTCTGGGTAGACATGTACAGGGTTGCACTGTAAATTTGTCTTTTGCTCCACAGCCTGTCTCAGGGAACCTAAATATAGCCACCATGACACAGAAAAGCACCCTAGGCCATTTTGTGGCAGCAAAGACAAGAGCGAGGATGACACATCCCAACTGATTTGGCTTGCAAAATTCTCTATTAGTGATTCAAGTGAAACAACTCCACGGCTGGCCTCTTGCTATAGGCCTCTTTCCTTGTCTGAGAAATAGCTCAATTCATTAATTTTTTTATGGTCTATGTTTTGGCTGTACAGGCTTACTTACCTCATGGCTAAAAAAATAAAAGAATTTCCTGAGGAATAGCCATTCTTACCCTGGTCACTTCCAGATGACCTGTTTATTGAGCATTCTTCTTGATATGTTTGCAGGGAGGTTATACAAGCAAGCATTATTCCATACTTTCCTGTGCATTTTCCTGTAACTTACCGGTACCTTCAAAATCTCGATATTTTTTTGGACGGCTAAGCATATTCTGTTTTGTTTTATTATTTTAAAGTGTACACCCTCACTTTTTGAAGAACTTCCCTCACAGAGCAGCTTGCAATCTCCAATAAAACCTGCCTGACGATAAACTATAACAATACAAGAACAGGGTAACAAACAATGGACCAACATTTCTCTGATGAAAATAGGGATGTCCTATTCCATCCCTTCCAACATTTCTCCAATGTAAATAGGGACATCCTAAGGAAAAGTGGGACATTCCGGGATCAAATCAGAAACCCGGATGGTTTCTGTAAATCCAGGCCTGAGAGAGGTATGCAGCACTCAAGTGATTAAATTCTCCCAAACTGCCTCAGGGCTGTCAGTTAACAAGGAGAGATGGGTAGCTTACTAAAGGGGGCTATAAACACCTGAGCCGTGACTTAAAGGTGACTCTGCCCAAGGCTTTGTGGAGATTAAATAGACTATTCAAACACTCATTTGAACCTTTCTTCACCTTGTTTTCCCATCTCTTCCTCCTCTTTTTCAGTCTGCTGAAATTCAAGGATGCTAAAAGCCAACAAACACACAATCTATATTTGGCATTGGGTAGAGTTTCATTTAAAGAGAGAACAAGGTTTCTCACGGTTCTCTGGAAGCCAGGGAAGAATTTGTTCCCGACGCTCTGTGCATAAATGTCGCCTGTTTTCAGAGTGATTTCTATCAGTATCTTTACCTCCCCACCCCCAATCCTGCATTCAGTGGTGTCAGTGAAAAACAAAATCTCATACAAGTACTACAAATCTTGGAGCCCTGTTTTCCATCCCTTTCTACTACATTTGGCCATGCCTCCTTGTGGTTTAACCCCAACATTGTAATGGGCATACATGTGCCATGTGACAATTTAGCAGAATGGCCAGAAAAGACTTAAGAGGGACTGTTGAGGGTGACTGCTTTCTGCACCCCAGGATGGCTGCCTGAGATGGTCATTGCACTCTGCCTAAAGGTGTCTTCTAACTGTTCCCATTCTGTATGGAACTGGGAGAACTCATTGTCTTTTGACTATTCCTTTGAATAGCTTGTAGATTGGGATCCTGTGGCTCCCCAGATGTTCCTGAACTGCAATTTCCATCACCCTGACTATTGGCCAGGCTGGATGTGGTTGATGGTAGGAGATGGAGTCCATCATCAGCATCTGGAGGGCCACAGGCTACCCACCCCTGAAATAAGGGATTCCCCCATCTCTGCCCAATAACAAACTGCTTGAGAAACTCTGCAGTTTCAAAATCAGCTTGCCATGAGGCCCAGGGCGAAACTAGCTGCAGTTATGTTTCAAGAAAAACTAAGTCTCCCTTGAATTTGCATTGCTGGACTAGTTTCATGTTGCTTTAGGATACATCCTGGCACTAAAGGAGATCACACAGATCAAGCATGGGGAAACATTTTCAGCCCAAGAGCCACATTCCTTTCTGGAAAACCTTCTAAGGGCCACATGCCCTTGGTGGGTGGGCCCAGAGGCAAAAGTTGGCTGAGCAGCAAATGTGAATTTTACCTCTGTACAGCAGGCATGTTCCTACAAAAGTATCACACTTTCCTGTTTTCCATTTATAGAATAAGCAACATCCTACAACCATAGAGCAGGCATGTGGACTTTTTATTTTAAATGAAAAATAGCACACAAGCAATACACATGCTTACATATTGCACATACAAAAACCACCCATTTATACATAATAGCCTGTACTATACCACAAACATAGCAAGCTTTTACCCGTTTAGCGGCATCCAGGAATGGACACTGGGAATTATAGTTTGGTAGGGCTCCCAGAGATCTGTATGTGACCCCTCCCACCATACCCTAAAAACTGGGAAAGGAGAATGACTATTAAATCAATTTAAAGCAGTCATATAGCTATAGAATCTTCCATCACCCACAACAAAGTGATCCTAATCAGTGCAGAAATACCATTTTAAAAATGCAGCTTCTGCTCCCAGCAGCTTCTAGCATTAAAGGCAAACTTTTTGGTGCTCCAGCCACCACAATATGCCATATATGAGCATGTCCTAGAG
Source organism: Zootoca vivipara (assembly GCF_965207765.1). Taxonomy (NCBI): domain Eukaryota; kingdom Metazoa; phylum Chordata; class Lepidosauria; order Squamata; family Lacertidae; genus Zootoca; species Zootoca vivipara. The sequence goes on along the minus strand of NC_142589.1, from coordinate 58,726,890 downwards.
CTCTACATTCAAATGCCTTCCCCAGGGAATGAACAGCAAGTTCTCACTTTATGGTCTTGTGGATTATTTTGCTCAGAACAAACACTTGCAGTATGGAATGCATCACATTGTCATTTTTGAGTTTTGGTAAGAAGGTTTTTAGCTATTTAAATATTGTTCTGTGATGTTGTATTTTATCTGTTTTGTAAACCACCCTGGGATCCTATAAGTAAAAGGGTGGTTTAAAAATAAATAATAATACTATTTTGCCCATAATTAGAACTGAATTTTCTTTTCATCTTTTGGTGACATGTGCAGTATTGTTCCTAATTTGCATTACTGATTGCAAATAACAACAAATACTACCAGGTAGTAATGCTAATTCATGCCACTAATCCAGCCTCCTGATATAAATATGTTATACTATGCAATAAATTCATTCTGTAAAAAAATATACAACAATAACATACAATTCACATCAAAATCTCTCTTGTCTTTGATGTTGGACGCATAATCTTCATTCTCTTCGGCCTGATAAAACATCAGAGCTGAGACTCATTCTCACCTCAACTCAACCCCAATTAAGAAGGATTTGAGTTTCTTGATATGGCACCAGTTGTTTAAAATATATAGATATATATACTATAAATAGAGCTATCTGCATTTTTTTAAAGTCTAAAAGTAAACACATGACATTCAAAAAAAATACTCTGCATGTAACAAGTAAAATTGGAATATAATTTAAACAAAGGTCAGTGGGGTAGCAGCTTTAAACACGGATGCATCTTAAAGACTATGAATTGTATCCAACTAAGTTCTATTCAGAATAGACCTATTGAAATTAATGGACCTAAGTTTGTCATGCCCATTCATTCAACTAGGTCTCCACCAAGTATGGCTAATATTGGATACAACCCTATGGACTTGGTCCAAAGACTCACAGGTTCAATTATGGGAGATGCTTTCATGTTAAGGTTGGATTTTCATCAGTCTAAGAAACAGCAGCAACAAAACAAAACCCTTGGGCAGTTCTCAAGTTCAATATGATGCCCAACTGATGCCCAAGTAGTTACAGTAATGGGAGAGGAAACCTCTCCCATGGATTCCTGTTATCCTATCCACTAGACACAACATCTGGAGGGCCACAGGTAACAGCATATGGTCCAGCAGCAGAAGCCAGACAGGGAGGGCTGTGAAAGGACCAAGACTCTCAAGAGAGTCCATGCAGGTGAGCCCATTTTTAGCACTTAAACATGAAGTGTTATATTCAACGTAGTGACAAGGACAATGTTTCAGCGGGATTTCTCCTTGTGAAACATAATTTTCTCCCCGTCTCCTCCCTGCAGCACCACTGGTTTCCTCCCCCCAACCCTTCAGAGCAGAATTGGGGGTGGCATGCATGCAGAGGAAAAAGGGGGAAATCCCATTGCACTAGAGCTAACTCTTTTGCCAGTGCAAATATTTAGCACCTCGAAATGTTTGAGAGTTTGTGACCGGTTGGTCTACTGGCAATATTTGACTAGGTGACAGCTGTTCCACCTTTACAAAAATAAGCTGGACAGCAGCAGTGAAAATACTCAAGACCAAAAAAGTTATAATACTTGGAAAGACAGCCAGGAAGAAGCAACTTCCCTCCTTGCCAGATCACTGTACTGCACTTGACACCATTTGGACCAGATGGGACTGGTAGGTCTGCAAACATTACAAAAGATTTCAAGTGGAGAGACAGTGTCTTGTCCATTCTTCTAGCAGGCTAGACGTATTCAACCTGTTTTATTAAAAACCATTTGGCTTAAGACACAAGCAGGATGGGCAGGAACCTTGCTTTGGACACGCTCCAGCTGGCTGCACACTCCCAGTTTTCATAAGACAAGATCCAACACTGCGTGCTTTTGCAGTTGTGCAACTGGACTGACACCTTCCCAAAACATAGCAACAATCATAACAAATAATGAACTTCTGGACATTAGTCCAGAATATTTCTTCAGAACAACTTTCCTTTTGGTGCAAAGCAAAAATATTGATTTGGTTTAATTTATTTAGAGAAAACATTTAGAGCAATAGCCCTAAAAGCCTAGACCACCAGGGTTGTATTTTAGCTCTTATTTCCACTAGAGGAAATGCAATATATAAATGCTTTAAAAACTTAAATAAGACATCTTGCAAGCAGAAAACCAATATTCTGTCACAAGAATGTTGTCTTATAGGATCAAAATCCATAAAAGGTGCAGTTTTTACAGACAATGCAATTATGCATTTGAACCTGTAGATTCAGACTTGTGAAATGGTTCAGCACGTCCTCAAGGATTGGCGCAGAATCGGAAAACTTAACAACTTTGGGCTAGTTTGCATGTGAGTTTTTTGGGGTGACACATACTAATCTATGAACAAAAGCAATATCCTGTGCATGCAAAGTCAACCCACACTAACTGGGGCAGCAGCAGGGACAGAATCAACAATGGTTATATAAAAAATAAAAAGCAGAAAAATAATCATGAGAACTACTGTAGTCACATTTTCTGATCATTCTAAATCTTTCCATGCTTTCTCTTTTCCCCCCCATTCCGGGAACCTTGTTTTTAGTGCTCAGCAGTGCATGAATATGCTGGAGGTACCTGGAAGCAGAATAGGAAATGGAATAGAACAGATAGCTTGGACCTGGATAGGAAACAGAGCCAACACCACTGTTTCTGCAGTTGACAAGCACAAAAAGAAGCTGGAGCAAGCTTGTTTTTGCTGCTCCAGAGGTTCAAATTACAAGAAAGGAGGTTTCAACTAAACATTAGGAAGAACTTCCTGACAGTAAGAGCTGTTCAACAGTGGAACGGACTGCTTCAGATGGTGGTGGACTGTCCTTCACTGGAGGTTTTTAAACAGAAGTTGGATGGCCATCTGTCAGTGATTCTTTAGCCTGCACTGCCGGGGGTTAGACTAAATGAAACTCTAGAATTCTATGATTGTATGACAGGGAAATGACCAGGAGACGGTGTAGAAGGCAGGCAGTAGCTCAGACTCAGGGAATGCAACAGATCTAGAAGCTGCAGCAGGCAAAGTATCAGGATTGGCTGTCTTGCATCACCTGATATTCAGGATCATGAGGATTCTGCTCCAAACTGTTTGTATCATGGTTTGAGCCTGATTGAAGTTCCTTTCTCCAACCAGAGACACAGGGCATAAAGGCCAATGGGAATTGACCCCTTTCAAGCTCCTTTCTCCTGGTCCTGGACATCAGGCTTCAAGGCATATATACCAATGTCCTTCCCAGCTTTTATTCATGTTCTTGGGACCTTATCATAGGATCATATTCTCTGTATTCCATTTTGTTATGCACTGTGTTTGCATTTCACCAAGAGAAGCCATGCACCAAAATGAAGAGTGAAACAAGCTTGAAAAGTTGCATCTACTTGTACATAATATGGGCCATGTGCTGGGCTCAAGGTGCCCATGCTCAATGGGCTACTGATGCTCTGGTATACCACAGGAGGAACATCAAACATTTTAAAAAGTACAAGTCTCCCACCCATGCAAATATGGAAATCTGTAGGCACCTCACTTGTGTGACCAAGGTAAGGACTGGAGGGCCCACAGAAAGAGAAAAGTGCGAATGTGTGTCATGTCCTTTACAACTCTGCCTGAGCTGGGTTCTTGGCATAGCCCATGCCTTGCTGGACACATCGAATGAGTTCCTTGCGGTTGTCCAAAATGGTGTCAAAGCTCTCCTGCAGCCGGTTTTGCTGGTCAACCACCTTCTGCTGGAGGCTGCGGATCCAGCGGAGCAAAGCCAGGCGACGATACATCACCAAGTGGACATGGTGCTTCTCTTTCTCCTGCTCCTTGAACTTCTTCTTGTCCTGAAGATTGCGGAAAGCCTCGGCCAGTGCTGGGAAGAGTGTCTCTGAACTAGGAGGAGAGTTCTCTGGCTCAGCTTCAGCAGCAGAACATGGTTCTTCATGACCCTTCCAGTCTTCAGTGGCAACAGCAAGCATGTCCCAAGCACTGGCTGCCCCGCTGTCGGGACTATCAATGCTTAGGGAACTGCTGGCATAACCATTGTCTTCTAAAGGGGAGCTGGCCAGCTTCCTTTCTTTTATCCTCTCCTTGGTGGTGGCCTTCTCGTGCTCTGGGTCATTGACTTCTGCTCCTTCTGGAGGTCTGCGGATGTCTTCCTCATCATCTTCCTCCTCCTCCTCCTCCTCCTCCTCCTCTTCTTCAGAGGCAAAGGACATGCCACCAGACTTCAAGCCCTGGGGGACATCCTGTGGTTGGCTCATTGCAATTTGCCTCTGCATAAGCACTATTTGGTTATCAGATGCCTCAGGTTCATTCTTCCCGCCTCGCTGCTCTGATTCCCCTGGTGAGCACTGGCTCCAGTTCTCATTGGTGTCATAGACCTCCTTGCCCATGAAATTGAGGTTTGTATCTGGCCGACAGTCCCTTCCACCGAGGTAAGCAGTGTCCAGTTGAGAGTTTCCCTTTGCCTCATTGAACAGCGGGTTAATGGGTATCTCTGGTTGACACATGGCGAACATCTGTGCACCCTCCCAGCTGGGGAAAAGAGAGTGAGAGAGAGAAATATAGGAACAAAATGTGTAAAAAAAAAAACCCAAAAAGTGTAACCCACATGCAGGTCACATCCACATAGGAACATAAGCAGAGCCTGCTGGATCAGGCCAATGGCCCATCTAGTTCAGCATCTTCTTCTCGCAGTGGCCAACCAGGTGCCTGTGGGAAACCTGCAAGCAGGACTGGGGCACAAAAGTGCTCCCCCTTCTTGCAGTTTCCAGCAACTTGTATTCAGAGGCATAATACCTCTGGCCATGTGGGCAGAACATAGCTTCCATCACTAAGGGCCTTTTTTGGCCTATGTCAAGAATGGGGAACCTGTGGCCTCCAGATGTTGTGGGACTCCAATCTGCTAACACAGCCAATGGTCAGAGTTGATGGGATCTGGAGCCCAACAACATCTGGAGAGCCAGAGGTTCCCTATCCCCTGGTCTGTGCCATGTGTGAAACAGCCCTCAGCTGAAACCTCACGAGTCACAATTGGGTGGTAAACCATTTTGAGAGGCTGTGATAAGGCATACATCCACAGATGACACTCACAATTTGGTTTCTTTCTTTCTCTGCTCCTTCCAAATTTGCACTCCAGCAATGTGATTGCCTCAGGCTGTGGAACTTTGGCAAACCCTGGCGGTAGCATGCAATATATTTTTTCCAAAAATAAAACACCTACAACGTGACTTGAAGAGAGGCTGTTGGCTGTGACTTTTTACAGACAGAAAGACAGTGGAGATGGAATTCACCTACAGCTGGGGCAGGCTGGGGCTCATGGCTCTCTAATGTTTTTGCTGACTTACAACTCCCATCATCCCTGACCACTGGCCATGCTGGCAGGGGCATTAGGAGTTGGAGCCCAACAACACCAAGAGACACACAGGTCCCCCACTCATGACCTACAGCTTTGATCAAGAGCTGGTAGCAATTTTTAAGTGGCCAGTGACCTCAGAGCATCTTCTGCAGGCTGATGGGATGCAGAGATATTCCTGCTTGCCTTCATGCACCACCACTGTAAAAATAATTTAATTCGCCAACCCAAAGCATTTTCATGACTTTAGGCAGATTACAGGCCAAACAAGGGAAAGGCAGTAGGTTTGGGGGCCTGGGGTGGCCTGGAGGTTGCAAAATGAACACTGGGCAACTCATGGACAAACTGAACAGCTGAACAGAGGGTGATGAGGCCTATAAACAGAGAGACGCTGCTACTCAGCTGTGGCCCAGCTGATTCCCATACAGCAGTTTTTGCCAACCTAGTACCCTTCAGATGTTGTTGAACTACAACTCCCATCAGCCCCAGCCAGCACCATATGGTGTTCGGAACTGGAGTTCAGCTACATCTGGAGGCACCAGGCTGGCAAAGGCTGCTGCTCAGCAAGGATGGGGAACTTGTGGCCCTCCATATGCTGCTGGAGTCCAGCTTCTATCAGCCCCCAGCCAGCCTTGCCAGTGATCAGGGATGATGGGAGTTGGAGTCCCCATCTGGAGGGGCACAACTTCCCTCTCCCTGCTATACACAGTCTAAGGGAAGGCTAGACAGTTTCCACCCCTGCACCTAAATACCTCCTAAGCTTGTAGCAGTTTTAACACACCGGTCCTAATGCTCTCTGGATCCCACATTGTTTAACTTTACGACACACGAATTCAGCAAAGGAGCGGGGGCGTAGATCTGGCATCCTGCCAAACGCAAATGGTTGCGCAGAAAGGCACGGTCGCTGCTGCAAAAATCCCTTCACAAGCAACAAACGGAATATGGTGCAGTTTTGTCCCAGCTTTGGCACCGAAGGGAATCTGGTTGCAACCACCACCACCACCCCGCCGCTCTGTGTGTGTCAGTGCGCCAGCCCCTCGCAGCTTTCTCGCTTCCTATAACCAGGCATGTAACCGGCACTCACCGCTAGAGCCTTGCAGAAAATCTGTGGGGAGGGGTGGGGGGTGTTTCAGTCTGCTTCTCTTGCCGCTGAGCTGCTGGAGAACGGAAATCGCATTAGGCAATGAAGCAGGAAAGCGTCACGGGCTGCCCGCTTCTTAGAGCAGGGAAGGTTGCTGCTGGTGGTGGTACTGCTGGCACGCAGCGGGAGGAGGAGAGAGCTCGGCGGCCGAGCTGTGAATGGCGCGTTCTGCAGCCACACAGGACCGCCGCTTGGGAGCACGACAGCAAGGCAGCGCCGCCACACAGCACCTCCTCCGTCCGCAGCCAGCGAGGGCCCAAGACCAGTGCTGGACTGGTTTCCGGAAGAGTAGCTAGCGCCTCCACACACACCCGCCGCCTGCCCGGGCCAATTCACACGACCCAAACTAGCAAGTAGAGAATGCGAGTGGGAAAGAAGGTGGGAGTATTTGGGGGCAGATCCGACCTGCCACTGGCATTCTGACCGCTAAACGAGAAGAGCGCCAACGTGCGTAAATAACTCCTTACGGCTTCTCTTGCTCGACAGACACGGGTAAATCACATGGCAAAACTCTCTGCGGTGGCCCGACTCAGTGTGCGGGGGAAAGGCAAGCCGCGGGGATTATTGTTATTATTATTGTTATTTCAATTTATACACGATATTGAATGCTATGTATGTGTACAGTACACTTGTGCATGAATGGATACGTGTGTGTGTGTACACACACACACACACACATCCCTCCAATAAGATGGGGGGGGGGTTCAGTGGTGGAGCATCTGCTTTACATGTAAACACCCCTTGGCATCTCCAGGTAGGGAGATTGTCACAGTTGTTGTGACATGGGGTTTGTGATTTCAGCTCTCTTGACATAACATGCTGGAGACAGTTCTCTAGTAACAGCTCTTTATTAATTTGAGCATAGTTGCGCTCCGTGGGTGACAACGTACGGGAATAGAAAGAGATGGGCTTTTCCGACCCATCCGGTTCCCTATGACTCAGCACAGCCCCCAGGCCCATCGGAAATCCTAAAGAGCTGCTGGAGGTCAGACCAAACATAGCCCTCCAGCTGTTTTGGACTACAGTTCCAATCATCCCTGACCACTGGTCCTGTTAACTAGGGATGATGGGAGTTGTAATCCCAAAACAGCTGGAGGGCCAAGTTTGGCCATCACTGGTGTAAACCTTTGGCCAGATATTGCTGAACTACAACTCGCACCATCTTTGGCCATTGGCCATGCTTGCTAGGGCTGATGGGAGTTGTAGTTCAGCATCCTATGGAAGGTCAAAGGTTCCCCACACCTAGTGTAGACCAGTATTGAGCTGCTAGATAGACTAATAGTCTGATTCAGTACCAGGGATACAGGAGTGGAAGAGTGGTAGCACTCACAGAATTATAGAGTTGGAAAGGACCGGGGAGGAGGGGGGGTCATCTAAGTCTTGCTTGTGGTTTTCCTGTTGGCTGCTGTGAGAAAAGGGTGGTGGACTGAGCCTTTGGCCAGATATGGGAAGGCCCTTCATAATCTCAGACTATTCTGAACACCCTCACAAAAATGAGTTCCCTGCAGCGTGGGAAGAAGCCAAGGGAGGTAATCAGGTTTGAATTCATTTTACGGTTCTAAGCTGGAAGTGTCTAAGCACCTGTGCCACTCTTTGGGTGCACTGTAGTGAGAATTAAGTACTGTTGGTCATCAGTTATGGGGAAGCACCATAGCTCAGTGGTGGAGCACATGCTTTGCTTGCAGAAAGTCGTAAATTCAATTGCCAACCTTTCCAATACAGTGGATCGTTCTGAGTTTGCAGGGTTTGGCATAATACTTGCCCAAGGCCTTGGAGGGCCATTTCCAGGCAGCAGTGGTGGCTGGTGCCCATTGGGACTGGTAGGATGGAAGGCAGGGAGACCCAACAGTAGGCAGAACCAGAGCCAATGATAGGTAGAGCCAACTAATTCCACTTTTGTCCCTATTCTCTTACCTGCTGAAATCTACAAGGGCAAATGGGTGATGTTTTTTTCTTCTTCTGTTCTGTACCCCACCCTGGTATCTGTATTGATGAAGGGTGGGCTATAAACACATTAAATGAATAAAATAAATATATATGTGTAAGACAGCTTCATATGTAAGTTCAGGGCAAATCTGTATCACTCGCCCATTCCTTCACGTCTCCCACACCCTTCCTCATACCCACTACCATCCCCACAGTATGATCTCAAAAGGGTCTCTTATCACTACTCTGGGCCCCGGAGGCTTCTTGTCAACTTGAAATGAGAAGAGGGAGATGCTGGAAGAAGACCAACATTCTGTAAAAGAATTTGGGGCACAGGAGTGTCTGGTCACATGAGAAGCCTCATAGGAAGTGGATAATAAAGGGGCCTTTGTGTTCACTTGGAGGACATTGAAGCAAATTTTATAATTGTGTTGTTATTTTTATTGCAAAGTATCAGCTGCTTTCTACACAAGAAGTCTGTTAAGTGACTTACAAAATGCTAAGAGCATAAAGCATGTCCCACACAATTCTCTCTCCTGTTTCATCCTCACTACAACCCTGTAGGTAGTTTAGGTTGAGAGATAGTAAATAGTCTAAGTCTAACTTCATAGCTCTGGAGATGAGAACTCCTAGTCCTGGTCTGACAGTCTAATGCACTAGATCATGGGTAGGCAAACTAAGGCCCGGGGGCAGGATCTGGCCAAATCGCCTTCTAAATCTGGCCCGCAGATGGTCCGGTAATCAGCTTGTTTTTACATGAGTAGAATTTGTGCTTTTATTTAAAATGCATCTCTGGGTTATTTGTGGGGCAGGAATTCGTTCATTTTTTTCCTTCAAAATGTAGTCCGGCCCCCCACAAGGTCTGAGGGACAGTGGACCGGCCCCCTGCTGAAAAAGTTGATTAACAAAAAATTGTCCAGTAGCACCTTAGAGACCAACTAAGTTTGTTCTGGGTATAAGCTTTCGTGTGCATGCACACTTCACCTGAAGAAGTGTGCATCTGAAGAAGTGTGCATGCACACAAAAGCTTATACCCAGAACAAACTTTGTTGGTCTCTAAAGTGCTACTGGACAATTTTTTTATTGATTTCGATTGTGTTCGACCAACACGGCTACCTACCTGAAAGTTGATTAACAGTACAGTCATACCTCGGGTTACAGACGCTTCAGGTTGCGTCTTTTCAGGTTGCGTCCCGCATCAAACCTGGAAGTACCCGAACGCGTTACTTCTGGGTTTCGGCGCTCACACTTGCGCAGAAGCGCTAAATCGCACTTTGCGCATAAGCGCCAGATTGCAACCCACGCGGCGCGGCGGGTTGCGAATGCTGCGGGTTGCGAACATGCCTCCCGCACATATCACATCCGCAACCCGAGCGTCCACTGTCCAGTGCTATAATGGTCTACTCAAAAGTAAGCCCTACAAAAGTAACTTCCCCCAAAGTTTGTAAAGGATAGCAGCCTGTGCTGTTTATTTATGTAGCAAGCAACATACATTTAATAACAATAACAACATACTTATAAAATTCTTTAACCAGTTGATAACCCTGCTGAAAATACAGTGCAAAAAGCAAGGGGGGAGCGAGGTTTTATTTTTAATTTTTAAAATGCATTACTGCCCCAAACAAACAACACCCTGCTGGCTCTGTCCAAAGTGTGCTGTGGGCTATTTCATTACAATTAAGAGCAATTAAGACCCACACCCCATAAAGACCTCATTTGACAGCTGTGGGAATAGTAAATGGGAAAGTCCAGGTCATCCCTGCAACCAATTCAGCAGCCTCCGCTTTTCATCCTAGCAAGTCATTCATGGGGAGAGGCATTTTCTGAGAGAAACAGGTCTCATTTGGGCTTTAAAAGCTCAAACCAGCACCTTGAACTGGGCCTGAAACCCAGCTGGATGTTGACACAACAATGGTGGAAACTTTGATAGACTATGCTGGCACCTTCCTTCTCATGGTTATTTCAGAACATCAGGGCTCCCAGTAAACCCAGAGTACTCCAGAATGCCCTTTCAATTTATTGCAATTTTGATTTGGCAACCCCTGCCGAGATCAAATACCTGGAGCCCCTGACATTCAGGCATGCTATTTGCTATGCGCTAGTGATAACAGCTCAGCTCAATATCTGATCCAGGGTTCGTGCAAGTAACTGCCCATGCTCCTCTCCCGCCAGCAACCTGCTTTTCATCTTTTGTGTTTTCCGTTAACCAATCCAGCCCAATGTGCCACAGCCTTTGAACAAAATTGTTCCCAGCAGAGGCCTCAAGACCCCACTCCCCAGCCTGATGACGTCGGCATGTGTCACAAGAGCCTGTTGCTCTAACCTTTTTCCGTCAGGAAGGATGAATAATCAAGGCCTAACCAGTACCGCATGTGAGGGAAGCTTTGAAGGGGAAGATGGCCAGGCACAAGACACAAGGGCAAAACCACCAAATCGGAGGGGTGGGATGTTGCACGAAAGCTGCCTAACTCATCCTTTGGCTGGCTGTTCAGGGCTCCAGACTAACTCTGCAACTCCTATCAGCCGCAGTAGAGATTAACCGGCTTTGCTCTTTTTTTAAAAAAAAAATAGGAGCCAGCAACTTGCAGAAAGCAAGTATGTCAGCAGAGTCATGCTGGACCAAACTTTGCTGGTCCATTCAGTCCAGCATGCCAGGGTTCCCACAATTTTTATTGCTTATTCGTTCATTTAAAAGCATTTCTAAGCCTCATATTTAAAAATCTAAGCGGTATACAAAAATGCAATAAAGCAGTGTCATAAAAACAGAGGTGCAACATAAAAACCAGGAAAAGTATTATAAAAACCAGAATTCAGTAATAATAGGGCCCTTTCTTATGGGTCAGAGAAAGTCAGGGCAGAAAGATAACCTTGGGAAGCACACAAGCAGGGTACGCACCCAATAGATGTCTCCTGCTGCTGGTCCTCAGAAACTCTTACTCATTGGTGTAAGATAGTAGTGGAGAATCTCCAGCTCATAGGCATAATAATGCCTGACAGGCCTCCCCATTTGACAGGTGAGGCCATTTTGATGAAGCCACATCCACCTGCCCTAAGCCTGATGCCATATATGATGTCAGGTGTGGGGTAGGTATCTTTGTATCTGCAAAGCCCTGTGTACACCATTTGGCAAACTCTTGACAATCAGCTGATTGTTGGGGCTTCCATGCATAGCACTATGCAAAGATGGGTGATCTGGCAATCCTGCCAACCTTGGCTTACGGCCTCTGATCTGCTCTTCAACATTGTGACTAATAGCCATTGTTAGATCAGTTTTAAAGCCATTTGAGCTATTGACCATCACCATACCTTGAAGTAGCAGGATTCTCAGATTGTGTGCAGTGTCAATAAGTCCCCCTCTACCATATACACACCTTTTATCTGTCCACCAATTTGGATGGTTCAAAGTTATAGTGTTATGATGACACAAGGACAACAACTTATCTCTATCCTCTCATGGCCCTGGCCTTGAAGAGTCAGAGGAAAATGAGCTGGCCATGTCCTGAGCTGCTGTACCACTAGTTGAGGAAATGACTGGGCTCCTGAGACAGAACCTGGAGATAGTGGTCACATCCCTTCAGGGTTTAAGCCAGAGCCTTTACGGACACCTTTGCCTGAGAAAGTCGGAAAAAGAACCCTCACCTTCAGGCCAGGGTAGAACTGGAGGACATTATGGGGACATTAATTAAAATCCGGGGACATTCTGGGGATGGATTTTGTCCGGGTACAGATTGGTGAATGCAGGGATTGTCCCCGGGAACTGGGGACATTTGGCAAGCCTATATTAGGGGGAATTGCTTACAGAAAGACAGGCAAAGAGACAGCGATTTGACAAAATTGCATACAAAAACACATTTGTTACAAGAAATACATACAAATGATGATTTCCCAAGGGGTTTTTTTTTTAAAAAAGGAAACTGATGCTGAAATGTGGATAGCTGAATTTAACATTAGAAAAATGAGAAACGAGATACAGTGGTACCTCGGGTTAAGTACTTAATTGGTTCCGGAAGTCCGTACTTAACCTGAAGCGTACTTAACCTGAAGCGAACTTTCCCATTGAAAGTAATGGAAAGTGGATTAATCAATTCCTGACGATGAAGAACACCCCCTAAAACAGCAATTTAACACGAATTTTAACGAGACCATTGATCCATAAAAATGGACTGTACTGTACTATAAAATAAAATAAATAAGACAGTATTGTAGATGAAAACAAATTAACATTTTTATTTCTTATGTGCACTGATGATAGTCAGTTTGGATGGGGGGCTTTTATCCATTTCTGTAGTCACACAATCAACCAGTAGCTGAACTGGGTTCCACACAGTCACAAAAACAAGTCACAGAAATGAAGTCACAAGCCACAGTCACAAGTCAGTCCCATAAAATGAAGAACAAGTCACAGTCAAAAAACCGAAAATGCCACACAAACCAAAACGCAAAAAATACAGTGGTACCTCGGGTTAAGTACTTAATTGGTTGTGGGGTACCATTCACACCCCGAAAAGTATTTAATCCGAGCGGTGATAGCACGTGTGCACAAAGCGCCGATAGAGCGCCTCTGCGCATGTAAACACTTCCGGGTCCGCGGAGTACTTGAACTGAAAGTACTCAAACTGAAGCGTACTTAAACCGAGGTATGGCTGTATATAAAAACTGACTGAATCACCCATCCCTGCCTACAACCGAAGCTGGAGGGAACTTAAAGGGGTGATATTCTGACTTGCAGCCAAGCAATATGGCACAATGGAATGGATTTTGATTGCTCTCTTTTGTTGCCTTCACCAACAGGATGATTGGAAATTGACCTGCTTAGGTGGTCAGCGGACCATCAGTCCCAGCAAATAGGATCAATGGTCAGAGATGATGGGATTGGTACTCCAACATAGTCTGGAGGGAGCCATGCTGGCTGTAACCACTATAATGTTTGTTTAATTCATTTTTTTAAAATTAAAGTATTTATATCAGGGGTCAGCAGCCTTTTTCAGCTGTGGGCCGGACTATATTTTGAAGGAAAAAAATGAATGAATTTCTATGCCCCACAAATAACCCAGAGATGCATTTTAAATAAAAGCACACATTCTACTCATGTAAAAACACCAGGCAGGCCCCACAAATAACCCAGAGATGCATCTTTATATAAAAATGTAAAAATCGTGAAAGTGCGGGATCCACTTTTCTCCGTAACCGCTTGACTGATCGTCCTGAAATTTTGACACAATGATCCAGGCCACTCCCCGAGCGTTGTTAGAAGAAGAAAAATCCCTCAAATCTCACACCTCCGCAGGTGCAAACCTCTTTTTCAACAAAGTAAAACAGTGCCCTCAAGTGGATTTCCTCCCACAGTACACCACCTCCCTTCCTGTGAAATCTACACCACACCCACAAACCCCGCCTCCACCACGAGATCCACCACTCACATACATACATCCGGCAGAGGTGTTGAAGACCAAACCAACTGAAAACAGGCCTTTTCCAGCAACAAGGCCCAACATTACCAAGTGGAGGTAGGGCCCTGCCTGGGGGGGATGGGGGGCCAAATTGGGGGCAGGGATACGTAATGGGTCAGAACAGGGTGGGGGGAGACACAGGGATGAAACCTGCCCTCTCCACAGTATCTCGCCTCGACTCAGGGGGACTCTGAGGCTCAGGGGGATCTGAAGGGGGGCTATTACCCTCCATTTCACAGACTAACGCACAGCAACGCGTGCAGGGCCAGCTAGTTTTAAATAAAACGACACATTCTACTCATGTAAAAACACGCTGATTCCCGAACCATCCGTGGGGCAGATTTAGAAGGCGATTGGGCCGCATCTGGCCCACGGGCCTAAGGTTGCCTACCCCTGAATTATATTGTCTGCCTGAACCTAACCAGAACAGGCCTGATGGTGACTGCTGTACTCTTCACCCTACCCCCTACCAAAGTTGAAAATGTCAAGAATTTAAAGGCAAGTTGCTCTGCTTCGGGTTACACAATGGCACCAATGAACAGTGTGTACTTGTGTGATTCACCCAGAGCAGGGTGGGAAACCTCAGGCTCAGAGGACAACTGCAGCCCACAAGGTCTCTCCATCTGGCCCTCAGGACTCTTCCTAGGCCATGCCCCCTTCCAGGGGCCATACCCCTTACTGGCCCCTTTTCACACCCTTTTTGAGTATTTTTTTTCTTTCCGGAAAGTGTCCTTGAACTCAGGCGGTGCTTCTTGAAGGTGAGTGAGCATGTGTAGACATGCTTTACAAAGGTAAAAACTGCATTCGTTGCTCTGCCCACCTTTTGCCCCAGCCCCACCCACTGGTATGTGGCCCTTGGAAGGTTGTTCAGAAGGGAATGCATCACTCAGACTGTAAAAAGTTTTCCCACCCCTGCTTTAAGTAACAGGTGGGCTTAGGGAGCAGCATTGAAGCTCTCACATGAGGAATGTGTGCCACAAGACCAAAGTCCAGAGGAATAATCTATCCTCTTCTTCCAACAGTCTCTCAATCCTCCTCAGACCCCATCTCAGAAGAGTTCGGGAGCTATGGCATTTGATGGGACCCTGCGGATCACAGTTCTCGCAGGTGGGTCTTGGAGGTTAAGCAGTGTCACACAATGGCAACTGAAGCAATTTGCATACCAGCTCCAAATTGTAATGTAGAAACATCCAGACAGACTCATCCTCCTCACCAATGGGTTAAAGCTTCAGTTTTCTTTTTTAAAACTTCCTCGGACCATCTGTAACCTAACCCTCCCCAAATGCCTCATCTGAATTTAATAAAGCAAGAGGGGAGTTGGAGAAATCTCCCAAAAAGCTTTCATAGAAATTAAAGTAAACAATGCGTTGACCTCCAGCCCTTCGTTGCCCTGCTGCTGACTTGGGCCTGCTTGTTACGGTTACAGACGGTTTGGCGTTTTTTGTTTAATTGTAAACACATTTGGTAAATAAGCCAGGATTTGGTGGTAGCTCCAAAGGGGTCCATTAATGCACCGGTGAAAAAAAGCAGGGAAATGACTCCCATGGAAGGAGAGGAAATCTCACATGTGAACCGGGGGGGGGGGGGAGGCACACTGCTGAACAGGCCAGAGACTGGCAACCAGAGGCAGCTGCTCTCTCAAAAATCCCTGTAAGTAGACTGGGGGCCATCTTGGATTCAGCTTTGAGTAAATCAGTCAGGAGCTGCTTGCTGTTAGCGTAAGAAGCCTGCCCAATGCATACTTTAGGCTGCTAGGAAATGTAGTCACCATCCAAATGGTGGCTCAGAAAGAACTATCGATGATCCCAGAAAAGTCTTGTAGATGGATCATTGTATTGTTTGTTACCCATGTTTTTGTGGGCAATACACTGAACCAGGGGTCGGAAACCTGTGGCCCTCCAGGTGTCGCTGAACTGCAACACCCAGCATCGCTGGCCATTGTGCGATCTGGCTGGTCTAATGGGAGTTGGGAGTGCTGGATGAATAAGTACTTTGTTATATTTGTCCTGAATCTTCCAACATTCAGTTTCAATTGAATGCCTACAGGTTCTAGTGTTAAGCCAGAGGGAGGAAACCTTTTTATCTGTGCAATTTCTTCATGCCATGCATATGCTCACATACCTCCATAATAATAATAATAATAATAGTGTGATTATTTATATGCCGCCCATCTGACTAGGTTGCCCCAGCCACTCTGGGCAGCTTCCAGCAAATTTAAATAGCAAACACAGTGAAACATCAAACATTAAAATCTGAAGAATTGTAGAGTTGGAAGGGACCACAAGAGTCATCCAGAAATGATCCAGGAATTTAGCCCAATGTGGGGCTCAAACTCACAACCCTAAGATTAAGAGTCTCATGCTCTACCAACTGAGCTACCCCAAGGCATGTCTCCTCTTACTTGCACTTTCTCAAAACTGAACACTCACGCAACTTATAGGAATCCTGATACATAAAGCAGAAGTCTGCAGTCACACTTAGAAAATGCTCTGACTCCAAAGAAGAGGGTGCCTCGCCCACAGAAGCAAAGAAGTGAAGAAAGTCAGGAGTTTGGTCCATTCATCTCAGTGTTGCCTGCACTGGCTGGCAAAGGGTCTCTAGAGTGTCCCCTGTTCACAAGAAGGCTGCTTGTGTTGGGAGATGCCTTCTGCCACATCAGGACATTGGTCCTTCTAGCTCAGTATTGTCTACTGCACTGACTGAGCAGCTCTCCAGGGTTCCAGACACGGATCTCTCCTAGCCCTGCCTGGAGAAGCCAGGGATTAGACCTGGGACCTTTTGCATGCAACGCATGTGCTAGGCCACTCTCTTACTGCCTGTTCTGGCCATACAATGCAATGTACAAACTACAGTAATTGCAGTCCACTGTTACATAACTACAGGTTGTTGTTTTTTAAGTCAATGGCATCATGTACACACCATACATTGAAAACACACAATCTTACAAAGGAATCAGGGCCATCCTTTCCATTTGGCTTAGTGGCGCGGTGCGCCGCGGCGCCTCCCCATCGGGCGCTGGGCTGGGGCGCCCAGCAGCCCCGCGCTCTGCTCATGTTCGAGGTGGCGAGCAAGACGCTGCTGCTGAAGCAGCCTAGCTCTGCCGCTGCCCCTCCTCCGTCGCACTTGCAGGGGGCGGTCGACTGTATCCTCCGCCGTGCGCTGTTCCCGCCACACCCCCTCGCAACAGCAGGCTTGCTAGCCGCCGTTCCAGCGGCGCCTAGCAAGCTGGGAGGGGGGCGCCGGAGGGATTTTGCACCATGGCGCTGGATACCCTTAAGATGGCCCTGAAAGGAATCCTGGGGAGTTTATCCTAAAGCTACAAGAGTGCTTTAACTTTAAATATGTATGCAGCCAGAGTCCCGAAGGAGTTCCTAGCAAGGGTGTTGTTAGATGGGGGTGGTGCAGAGAGCCTAAGCCTCTGGTATTTCACCCCAGATCTCCCTGCCTTTTTATTTTGTTTTGTTTATAGAGTGGCTGGGTACACTGAGATACCAGTGACCCACCTACTTAATTTCACAAAACAGAGGTGGATTTAGGGCAGTGTGACCGGTTCTGCCACACTGGGTGCCGAGCCTAGGGGGTGCTGCAGGGCAACACAATTATGATGTAGTGAATTGAGCAGAAGGTAAGGCAAGAGGCATAGGGGGCAGCACCACATTTTGGGCTCGCACAGGGTGCCACTGAAATTTGAAAGACCAAAGTCCCGCCCCTGCCCAGAAGCATCTGCAGATGTAAACCAGCCACTCACTCCCAAGTCATATGCAAAGTGATCTCTAATCCACTCCCACTATAAACATCAATAGACCCCCTCCATTTATTACATACCTTAGCCACTCTCTCCAAATTCCCCTCCAGGGATAAAAATAATAATCAAGATACTCTATCTGTGCCAAGAAAAAGCTGAGGTTCTGAAACCTGTGCCACATTATAAAATTAAGCAAATTTGCATACTCTCTCATATTTTCCATAATTTATTCTGCATTCCCCCCACCAATTTTGCCCAAATGAATCTGCATCTGGCAGTCATAAGGAGGGAGGGGCCCACAGATATTCAGGCTCTGATTCCCACTCATCCCAACATGCACACACAGAACACAACACAACACAACACAACACACACTGGATAGTATGTTCTGCAATACATCTGGTTTCTTAAATCTTATCAGGCATTGCTTATTTACATTGTCTAATCGTAAGGGCTAGAAACTTGCTTTCCAAAAAAAAAAAAAGTTAAGATTCTCAGGAATTCAAATTCTGTGTGGCCAATGCCAAATTCGGCACTCATTCTCTGTTGCGCAGCAATGCTGAATTCACAGAGCTAGGGGTGGGGGAGGAATCCGTTCAGTTTGCACTTTCATTCACACTTCATTCACTTCCTGAAACAATAAACTTCTCTGAATCTTGCAATGCAGTTCTCCAACCAACCAAGTGTGCATGGAGATGCACATATTAGTGGAAAACTAAGTACAAAACTGCATTATGTTTGCTTTCATAAATGCATATATTAGGCCAAACAGCATACAATAATGCTTAAGTTAGCAGAATCCTGTACAATTCTGAGCAGTTTTCTTTTAAAAAAGATGAATTTGCAAATGGATGCCAAAATGGGGCAAACCAAACTTAAGATTGGACACAAGAAAAATTGTGGGGGGGGGGAATGAAATTGCCAGATCCATCCATCTCAACACAGTCCATTGTCGTAAACGAGTGGGGTGGGGGAGGTTAAAAAGTATATGACCTTTTCCAGGGAGACGATGCTCTTGCTGAGCTCTCTCCTTTCTTAACTCGTGCTCTTCTCCCTTCTCTCTCCCCCCCGGCCTCCCCAACCCTCAAAATATAAATGTGGCGGGGTAGCGAGCTGAGCAGCTATCTTGACTCCAGCCAGTGCAGCCTGCCAGGAGGAAGGCCTGGTGTCCCTTAGAGGCTTCCTCTGTGGTTTTATCTGCTGCTCCGCTACAAAAGAAGAACTTTGATGCCAGCTCCTTTCCTTCCATTAACGCAGGGTCCAAAAAGAAAAGAAAAGAAAAAAATCCACCATTTCCTCTCGCTCTGTGAATTGCTAATAAACTCCAGACAGAATGGTCTGATTAGGAAATTGTTTAGGAAATTGAAAGGAAAGGGGGAGGGGGGTGGGACCCGTTCCATGCTCCAGTTGACCCAACGCTGCTTTTCTGAGCACGTGAGCCGGCGAGAGCAAGCTTGGCTTCACTATACACTTGTCCGCTGCTGGGATCCTGCTCTTCTCCCTTTGGCGCAACCTGTTTCTGCAAGCTGGATCTGTCATGCAAGCAGAGGCATTGCCACATGGGTCTGAGGGCTAGGGCTGCACGGATGAGGCCCGAGCCAAATAGCTGGTTTTCGGTTTGTTGCTGCCTGAAAGGGGTGCTTCCAGACTGACAGTATTTTGCAGGGGAGTGGATTGGGGGGGAATCACATTCCAGTAAATTTAGACTGCACAATTAAAGCTGCTTTGGAGCTGTAGCAAAACCAACTCACTTCCCGGAAAGGATAGGGAAATGCTCTGGATAGTGTGAGATGGCGGTCAATTTGATGCAACTCATCTAACCTCCCCACAGACAATTAAATAAATAGCCAACTTCATCTAATCACTCCAGAAACAAACTGGGCCACCTGGGTCTAGTCTCGAGTCTTGCTCTTTTGAAACCTATTTGAGTAGAAGTTTAGAGATTTTTGAACAAATTCAGTAAGCTTCTTTAAACCAAACTAATTCATTCCAAGCACTGGCTGTAGTTGCACCAGCATGTGATGCTCAAAAGGAGAGAAGTGTGAGAATACAAAAATAGAATTATGATATGTACACAGAGTTCTCTCATAGATAATGCTAACAGCCAGTGCCATTTGCAGATAACACCATGTCATATTCCAGTGGTGTCCTATCTGAGTTTTTAACACTTAACATTTATTCCCTGTGAAATGAGAACTTTCCTTACCACAATGTAGCACTCACAAGAAGTCATCTGGACAAAACATTTCTCAGCTCCTTTTATCACAGCCATTGTCCCACCCTCCTTCCACTGTCAAGGATTTTTAAATTACCGTTACAACTTTGTTTTCCTCGCTCCAATTTTCTTCTTAAATTTTGAACATATGCATGATGACACAGTCTGCAACAGATGAATCAAGGGCCCCTCCAGACATTCGTTTGCTTTTATGATGATTTGTACTCACGATGATACTGGAGCGGTTATATGCAATTCCTCTTTCTTTTTTATGGAACGCTTCATAAAATTGCGTATCATTCTTGTGCAGGGGCCATATATTTTCTCTGTATTGTTCAATATTTTTTAGTGTATGTGCCACCAAAATGAGCACACAATTCCTCTTTCAATACTGTTTGCACCTGCAAAAGGTTTGGAGTGGACAGACTGCTCTGCTTCCGATTGGCGCATGTCCTGTTGCTTCCTGCTGAAACCCTGTAACTTTTTATACCATGAATGTTCTGCTTTAATTTCTATTCTGCTTTTGCTGCACTATAGCACCAGAGTGAGCCACCCTGTGATCTTCAGATGAAGGGCAGTATACAAATTTAATAAATAATAAAGAAGAATGCCATTCTAGAGTGCAATAATGCAGTAACATTTGGGAAGCATCACTTAAAAACTAATGAAGTGGAATGATGTGCAGACGGTCCAGTTTTAACCCACCACTAATGCACTTTTATTGCATCAATGACATTTTGCAGAATACAGCTGCAAAAAAGCACCAGTCTAGAGGGGCCCTAAGTGCATTAGAATCTAGGCCCTGCGAATGAGCTGAAAACATCAGATACAGCAGTACTGCTCGAGTTAAGGTGTGGAGCTCATCTGTCTCTGGAAGAGAGATTGGTAAAAGCCCTGTGTAAGATTAGGGTATAAATATAATACTTTTTTCAGCTGCATTAGACTCCAGAGACTTTAAATTGTTCCTTTAAATAGATACAAATGTACATAAGTCACACATAAGTTTATAAAGAAGAACATAGGTAAAGAAAACTCCAAGAATAGTTAATATTTCACTGCCATAAACAGCAGTTACGTATCTCAATTTGCATAATGCTTCAGGCAAACGGTATGCCAGCAAACGTAGGCTTGATTTATCACAATTTCCAGCTTCTGCCATACTGCCTACAGGAATAATTGTTAAGGCTATTTGCATAAAGTTTTATAAGAACAACATGCAAACTTTTCTTCAGGATGCACCTAGGTGGATGGAAGTCAAAATGAATTCAGAATATTGATCCAATACAGGTATTAACAAACACAGCTTACTTTCCCCTCTGATCCTTTAAGGATGCCCCATGTTCCTAGCCTTATTATCCAACTCTTTTACATTATCTATTAATTCTGAAATAGGATCTCTTACCAAGGCCAGTGATTGCAATTTGCCTCAGGCAGCAAATCTGGCCCCATCCCCACCATTATGCCACTGCCTGTCTAGTTGTGCCACTGCCAGCCCCACCGCAGCTTCGGCCGTACCAGCACCGCTGCTGCCACAGTGCCCTTGCCCTCACCTTTGCCGCTGCGTCATGGTGACAGCACAGGTGTAGCTGCAGGCAAGGGTGCAGTTGAGGGGATGGCGGCAACAGCGCACGCTGTCTCTTACTAATCAGTTTTTTCCCCCAGAGCCACTTATTCCTCCACCAAATCCTTTTGGGGTTTATCACTTCCTTAAACTTTTTTCCTCTTAAAATAACTGCATGGGCACATATTTAAATAAGCACCAATCTGATTCGAACCTAGCAGTTTGAAAGCACGTTACAGTGCAAGTAGATAAATAGGTACCGCTACAGCGGGAAGGTAAACGGTGTTTCCATGTGCTGCTCTGGTTTGCCAGAAGCGGCTTTGTCATGCTGGCCACATGACCTGGAAGCTGTACGCTGGCTCCCTCGGCCAATAACGCGAGATGAGCACGCAACCCCAGAGTCGGTCATGACTGGACCTAATGGTCAGGGGTTCCGTTACCTTTACCTTTAATCCAAATGAATAATGTTCCAAAACTGCAGCTAGCGGGAGATGGGAGAATGTGTTCATCATCATAGGTATTGCCAAGTAGGTGATCACAAGTCACACCAAATGCATCTTCATTCACATGTCAGTTATCAGTTCGACTCCTGTTTCTAAGGCCCCATCTGCACTACAGTATATATATAAAGCAGTATCATACCACATTAAAAAGTCATGGCTTCCCCCAAAGAATCCTGGGAACTGTAGTTTGTTATGGGTGGTAAGAGTTTTCTGGGAAGAGGGATTGATGGTTAAACCACTCTGAGAAAACGGCAGTTGTTCTGCGATGTCCCCAATGTTATCATGTTGTTGTCGTCATCTGGAGGTGCAATCTTGCACTGTGTTGCAACAAAAGCAGAACAAACACCCCAGAACATTTGTGGTATGAAAAGTTACAGTACTGTATTTGAGCAGGAAGTTATGGGACGTGCATCAATTGGAAACAAAGCAGTATATCCACCCCAAAACTTTTGCAGGCTCAAACAATATGGAAAATGAGATTGTGTGTAACTGCCCTGGCATCATCATGAGCACAAATAATCATGAATGCACAATAGAAAGAGCCCTTGCGTGACTGACCAGTGTGAATGAAGGGTCAGAGCTGCACCTTCAGAGGCAAAAACTACCGGTACCAGCCACCCCTCTCCCGACAACTCATGGTAAGGAAAAAATACTGGGGAGATATACCACAACACCATTTCCCATCACATTGGCAACATGCCAGGGAAGCACAATATTGTGTTGTGTTGTGTTGTGTTGTATTTATCTGCAAACTTATAAACCATAACCAAACTAGTTTACAATAAAATATAGAATACAAAAACATTACAAACTCAATCAAGAAACATCCCTGAAGGAGAGAACCATTTCTACGGCTGTGCAATTATCTATATATATAAAAATATATAAAAATGTAAAAATCGTGAAAATCCAGGTTCCACTTTTCTCCATAACCGCTTGACCGATCGTCCTGAAATTTTGACACAACGATCCAGGCCACTCCCCGCGCGTTGTTGGGGGCAAAAATCCCTCAGATCGCACACCTGCGCAGGTACAGACCTGGTTTTCCACCAACTCAAACAGCACCCTCAAGTGGAATTCCTGCCACAGTACACCCCCTCCCTTCCTGTGAAATCTAAGCCACACCCACAAACCAAATGACATCATCATCAACCAAGCAACTGAAGCACAATAAGGTGGCCATTATCTAGGCCTTTGTTTTAGGCCCCTGACAGGCCCGGGGGGGGGGACCCACAGCAACGCACTTGGGGGCACAGCAAGGGGGTTTTTACTTTACCATTTAGCACCACTACCCCCCCCCAAAAAACCACCAAAGAACCAACATTGCCAAGTGGAGGTCAGGGCCTGCCTGGGGGGGGGGGTGCCACAGGCCGCAGCACGGCCTTTGAATTATGTAGGCCCCTACACTGCAAGGGGTTTTTACTTTACAATTTAGCACCACTACCCCCCAAAAATCCACAAGACAAAAATAAATATGACTTATTTTATGGGTATGTCTTATTTTAGGAGAAACAACTGATTGTAAGCCTCTGTGTCTTTTTTTTAAATAAAAAAAACCAACCATTCACTTTCTCTCCCCAGTTTAAGTCCTCAGATATTTACAGTGCACACACCCCACCCCATTTACAATTCCCTACCTTCCCCTTGCCACTTCCTGGGTTTTTGTATGGAACTGAACAACTCAGGTACTTCAGAACGCGCCTTCTGTTGCCAGGCCCTTACAGGGCCCGGGCCAGGTAGATAATGTGGCCCTGCTTTTAACCCTTTTGTTACTTTTTTAATTTTACTGATTGTGAATATGCTGGCCGAGGCCCCCTTTAGATTTGGAGCCCCGCGCCAAGTGCCCCATATGACCCCCCTCCTTCTGTCTGGGCCTGTCTGTTGCTACGGGACTATGGGGCTTCGCTATTTGACCCCCCCTCCCTGGGTTGGGATTCTTTAAGTAGTTCTCTGTGTCCCAGGGCACATCATCACCCCCGATCCTTAATCTAAATATATAGAAATGTTCACGATGCGTGCGCAGGGGCCAATGTTTGGAGATACAGGGGGAAGGGGACAACAGAAGGCTCAGACAAAAGTAAATACTGGGAAATGGAACCCAGAAACTGACAGCTCCTTCTCCAAGGATGGGGGCCAATGTAGGAAGATACCAGGGGTAGGGGCCAACACTCCCCAGGAACAACAGAGGGTTCAGACAAAAGTGCATGCTGGGAAATAGAACCCAGAACCTAACAGTTCCTTTTCGAGGGTGGGGGCCAAGGTATGGAGATACAGGGGGGAGGGGCCAACACTCCCAGGGACAACAGAGGGAAGGGTATCCTACGGAAACACAGGGATGAGCTGCGGTGGAGGGAGGAGGGGCAGGATACGTCATGGATCGTGACAGGGGGGGGATCACAGGAAAGAACCACAGCAACACGTGGCCGGGTCAGCTAGTTATTCCATAAAACAACTGGGTCAGACTTGAGGGAAAGCCTTCTTAAACAAACAAAAAGTTCTTCAACTGAAGACAAAAATTATCTTCAAATATGCCACCTTGGGCCAGTTCCAGTGCTAATGCAAGGCAGGGAACATTTTACTTGCCTTAGGGGGAGGAGGACACAATGGTCCTCCACACACACACACACACACACACACACACACACACACACACAAAGAACCCCAAAACTCAGTGCAGGAAGACCCTTCTTGCAGATTCCACCATCAGCACTTAGGTCTGGTAGGGGACTGTGCACTGATCCATTGCACCCGATCCCCTTAGTAAAGCTCATGTGGATGGGAGGCCAAGGATCTTGCAAGGGCCCCTTTCGGGGATTCCATAAGCAGCAGGTCCTCTGCCTACCATAGAAGGGACTGGGAGCTTCATTGATGCAGATACTCAGATTAAAAGCAGATGGCCGAATCTGAATTCCGCTCAGCCTCCGTTGACTTTAATAAAATCGCCAAACTCCCTGGAAGCTTCTTCCTTCCTTGCCAAGTGACGTCAGCAGCCGGCCAGGAGGTTTTCTGAGCAATCTTTGGAGCCTGGTTGGGCTTCCTTCTTCTGGTCTAGAAGGATGGCGGGTTTTGGAACAAAGAGCCTTTTTCTCATTAAGTAATATCAGGCAGTTTCAGGCCCATGGCCGGAAGCTTCGAGGTTGAGGGGGCTACGGATGTGCTGGTGGGGAACGTCACTATTATATGCAGAAACATCAGCACCCTAATTACAAGTAGTATAGTCAATGTTTAAGGTTATTTAACAAAATATTAACCCATGAAGCTCCCTGAGGCTGAGTCAGACCTGGAGCAGACCACTTAATGCATCATTTGATGATTACATAGAGCAGAGGTCCCCAACATATTGCCCATGGATGCCACGTCAGCCCCCTTTTTTCAATGAGTGTTTTTATGGGGCTGTTTTCAATGAGTGTTTTTATGGGGCTGTTGTTTTGGGGGTATTGGTTTTGAGGGCAGGTAACCTGTTTTTGTCAGTGTCTTATTTGTTTATTTGGGGGGGGGAGTGTTTTGCCTGGGAGGTGGTGTCAGAGCATCACCAGTTTTGGTTATTTTTTGTGGTGCTCACAACTGTTTCAGTTTTCCAAATGTGCTCCATGTCCAAAAAGGTTAGGGGTCCTGGACATGCAGTGCTGGCAGTTTGAGAGATCCTGGGCTGGTGGTGAGCATGCTGTTCAGGGTGCTAAAATGGTTTTGGCAACCTCTGAGCTCAGCAACGCTAAACAGCAGGATAAATGACAGCCTGAGTCATTCTTTTTCTTTTTCTTTTACGCTCTCCTTAATCACATTTATTTTTCCGTTTCTCAACCATCAAGAACCCAGAGGCTGACGCACAAGAAAGGACCCACTTGTTCCCCAGTGGTACAGAAGGGCCATTTGCTAGATGTTACAAAACTTGACCAAAGTGGGTGTAGAGGGAAGGGGGGGGGGAAATAGCTGTATAGATGCTTCGTAGTAGAGCTTCTGCTTTGCATGCAGAAGGTCCCAGGTTCGATCCCTGACATTTCCAGGTAAGGCTGGGTAAAGACTCCTGCCTGAAACTCTGGAAACCCCCTGCCAGTCAGTGTAGAAAATATTGAGCTCAATGAACCAATGATCTGCATTAGTATGGTCCTATGTCCACACATCAACGTTTGTCATTGGCTCAACTAAAGCATCTCAGGAGCCGTCGATGGGGTTTCCTTGCAGAAAGCAAATAATATGATCAATATTTTTGGGCACCAACAGGGTCTAAGGTGGTTGCTTACACATCACCCAAAAAGAAGACAAAGGAAGGCACAGATGCATGCTAATGCATATGCATACAGTATATGCAAATTTAGAAAGAATAACTACTGTATATTCCTGCATATGACTACTTTTTAACCCAGGAAAATCTTCTCAAAAGTCGGGGGTCGTCTTATACGCTGGGACGTATTTCTTATACGGCGAGTATATCCCAAACTCTATATTTTAACTGGAAAAGTTGGGGGTCGTCTTATATGCCCAGTCGTCTTATACGCCGGAATATACGGTATAATTTAATTAGACATACCCTATATCTCACTGGAATGCTGTCCCAGTGCTACTGACAATGGATGGATAACTATTAAAAAGCCCCTGCTGATTTACCTTTTATCTGTAAACTGAAATTCAACTGGACAGCCCTTCAAACAGAGGATTCCTTCAACAACAACAACAACAACAACAACAACAACAATTTATTATTTATACCCTGCCCATCTGGCCGGGTCCCCCCCGCCACTCTGGGCGGCTTCCAACACACATTAAAATACATTAAATATCACAGATTAAAAACTTCCCTAAACAGGGCTGCCTTTAAGTATTTTCTAAATATCAGGTAGTTGTTTATCTCTCTGACCTCTGATGGGAGGGCGTTCCACAGGGCGGGTGCCACTACCGAGAAGGTCCTCTGCCTGGTTCCCTGTAGCTTTGCTTCTCGCAGTGAGGGAACTGCCAGAAGGCCCTCGGCACTGGATCTCAGTGTCCGGGCTCAACGATGGGGGTGGAGACGCTCCTTCAGGTATACTGGACCGAGGCTATTTAGGGCTTTAAAGGTCAGCACCAACACTTTGAATTGTGCTCGGAAACGTACTGGGAGCCAATGTAGATCTCTCAGGACCAGTGTTATGTGGTCCCGGCGGCCGCTCCCAGTCACCAGTCTGGCTGCCAGCCCTTCAAATATGACATGTGGGTACCCACCCAGGGTCAAGATGGGTCTTTAGATCAGCAATGCCAATCAGGGTCAAGAAAACTATTTGGCCTGGGCCCAAAGAGGGCCTCAAATTTAGACGTTATTTTTTTGGCATTTGGTAAGTTTCAAAGCTTGCTTTTATTTTACGTACAGTATTTATTTTAATATTGCTTTCCATCTTTCCTTCAAGAAGCTCAAGGTGGCATACATGGTTCTTCCTCCTCTCCATTATAGCCTCACAGCATGGGGAGTACCAGCTCCTTTTCTCCCCTAGAAGAAAAGCACCGCTAATAGCAACACCTTGAACTTGGACCGGCAGCAAACTGGCAACCAGTGAAGGTGTTATGCTGAAAGGGTTTCCTGCCAGCAATTCAGCTGCAGGGTTCTGCACTAACAGTAGCTTCCAGGTCAAGCACATGGGAAGTCCCACATAGAGGGTATTGCAGTAATCCAGTCCTGAAGTAACACTGTACCGATCCTGTAAGAGGATAGCAGGAAGCCATGTGTAAAAAGTGGGATTTGAGCAGGGGGTTGTAAGAAGGAAAATAGATTTTCCTCTTGGAACAGCCTAATGCATCACATTAGGGATGGACATTCAGGGATGGACATTTTCCAGTCCAAGGGCCATATTCTCTTCTGGGCAACCTTCCCGGAGCCACATGCCAGCTGTAGTCAAGGGCCAAGTGGCAAAAGTGGTCAGAGCAGCAAATGAAGATTTTACCTTTGTACAGACAGGACGCAGGTGGCGCTGTGGGTTAAACCACAGAGCCTAGAGCTTGCTGATCAGAAGGTCAGCGGTTCAAATCCCTGCGATGGGGTGAGCTCCCATTGCTTGGTCCCAGTTTCTGCCACCCTAGCAGTTCGAAAGCACATCAAAGTGCAAGTAGATAAATAGGTACCGCTACAGCGGGAAGGTAAACGGCGTTTCCGTGTGCTGCTCTGGTTTGCCAGAAGCGGCTTAGTCATGCTGGCCACATGACTTGGAAGCTGTACGCCGGCTCCCTCGGCCAACAATGCGAGATGAGCGCCGCAACCCCAGAGTCGGTCACGACTGGACCTAATGGTCAGGGGTCCCTTTACCTTTACCTTTACAGTACTCTACTGTAGTTTCTTCACATGCTGACCCAGGCCTTAATATCTTCCATCCAGGCAAGCAAAAGGCATTGTCAGAGTCCAAGGGTGCATTCTATCCAGGCAAAAGCGCTCAAGGAGGGTGCGAAGCAGGGCCAGTGTGGCTTAGGAAGTGGTGTAGGAAGAATTTCAAGGGTCTGATAGAGAGGTTTTGAGGACACCATTTAGCCCCCAGATCTGCAGTTCCCCCGCCCCCTGTTGTAAACACAAAACCTGAGTGAGGGCATTAGCAAGTGCACATACCTGTAGGCAGAAGATTTCTGTGACTTCTTCGATTCCCCTCTGAGGCTTTTCCCAGGTCACCCAGCACTGAGATCCCTCACAGTGTGGAGGAGAGATGCACATCCTTCAGCATAAGTTGTTATTGTATACTGTTTTAAATGTCTATTTCACTTTTGTGAAATTAGTCTCAGTTGTGCTTCTTGAACTAGTCTTTGACCGTAATAATAAATTATTATTATTATTATTATTATTATTATTATTATTATTATCCTTAAGCATGCAGCTTTCACACCCCAGGGAAATGGCGCCAATCACACCATAGAGTCTCCGGTCTTATGTAGAGTTCTGCTTTTGCTCCAGGTCTCTATTTGAAGGGCTCTTAACTTCTTTAGCTGAAGGCTAAATTACCTTTACGTGGGTGTAAAGGAACCCCTTTCATGAGCATCTGGGGTGTCGAAATCGGGGCCTTGTGTACATTCAATGTAATCCCTTTTCTTTTAAGCCCACTGGTCTTCCAAACCAAAGGAAATGATGCATTCCATTCTCTTATAATTGAGCCCAACCCAAATTAATGCAACCACAGAGCTACTAGGGATGTGGGGAAGGCCTGCCAGTGAGCATCCAGTAAGAACATGACATTTGGGCAGCGGCCCCTGTGCCTGTTAACAGGCCACTTTTGCCAATTAAGTCAGAATATCTGGCTTTTAAAGACATCATAAAAATGGTGATATGCCCAGTTGCAAAAGCAGAGTAGCTATTAGGCAGCAGACAAACAGCTGGGAGAGAGATCCGTGGCTCCATCGCTTCCTGGTGACTGTCTGATTGCTATGGAAGAACAAAAAGCAAAAGAGTGTCCCCTAAGCTCCTAAATCTTTAGAGCAGGAAGTAGACACATCTGTCCATTTCAACGGGGGATAAACTCCAAGGCAGAAAAAGATCCCCATGTCCGAAACATACTTAATTCTCTCACATCAACAAAGGCTCTGTACTGCGGGTGCATCCAGGCAGCAAGGTCTACTGGGGGCTCAAAAGGATTTTGAGGAAAAGTTTGGCTCTTTCCCTCACGTTCATCATGAGAAACCAGACCTGCGCCAACACGGGCAGAAAGATCCTACAGGAACACAGGAAGGAAGGAAGGTGTATTATACTGAGGTAGAACATTGGTCTATCTAGGTCAGTATTGCCTCACTGACTGACAGTGGCTCTTCAGGGTTTCAGACATTCCCAGCTCCCATCAGCCCCAGTCAGCATGGGATGATGGGAGCTACAGTTCAGCGATGTCTAGGGGGCCGCAGGTTCCCCACCCCTGTAGCAAATCATTAGTAGACTGTGAGGCCCTGCAGGGTTCAGGGCCTGAGGCAATGCCGTGCAGAAAGTGTACCGTATTATGTGGCACCAGTAGATGTAAAGTGAGGCAACTTCTCTCTGAAATGTCCACTGTTAAATTGATGAACTAGGAGCTGGAGAAATGCACATGCAAACTTGCCTCAGGAGCACCTAGTTGTCCTGGAGGGCTGCTTTGAGGTAAAATACCAGTACATCAACTGCAGTACTGAAAGCTGTCAACCAACAAGTTCTGTTGACAAAGATATCGCCTTTGTTTGCATTTCTTTTACCTCAAGGTCAGCAACTTCCCCTCAGGACTTCACCTCAGCTCTGCAGTACTGGCTCTAAGGAGCCTGCCATTGCTGACCGCCTGCTCTAGAATCCTGATTTTATTTTTTAAGCTTTGGTGTTATGCGAGGCTCTTCCTTAGGCAAATATGTCCACAAATTAGACTTGTCAGGTATTTGTCATGACAGGCCAGCTCCCAGGTGTGATGGCTCTAGTCATGAGGCTCCTCACTCATTTGAGCAAATGCTAAGAAATGTATCATGGTGCAGAGAGTCAGTTGCATAAAATGGGCCCAGTTCTGCCCGCAATAAGGCCATGTGGATATGGCAGTGAGTTTTGCCACCTGTGGTCTATGAGGGAAAATGACTAGAAAGGAGCCAGCCAGCCAAATGCACCAGAGGCAATGGGTGTGGAACACATGAGACAGTTGTGAAAACCGGGGCTGGAATTCCTCATGCTGCGTGATGAAGTTATAAAATGCCTCCCGATGCATCACGTGGCATCTCCCCGTGAGGAGGAAGAATGTCTCTTTCAGGATGTAGTTAAACCTCAGCTTTCCCCCTTTAGGGATAAGATATGTGGGGCAGAGCTATGAAAAAAAACAACAACAGCAGAGTTCTTCATCTGTAAGGGAAGCTCTTGTGAGTTTTTAATTGCTGGGAATAGGAAGATGGCTGGGAGATGCCAAGGGTTGTCTTCTGGGTTCCAGCTTAAAAAGAGTAAAGTCCCCTGGTCAGGGAAGAGAAGAGATGGGGAGACCAGCAGGCCAGTCTTGTGATGGGTTAACTTCTCATCCTTCTAAAGGGCAGAACTATGTGGGTAGAAATCTCAAAAAAGAGTCAGAGACGACTCTTATGGACGATTCCCAAATAAATCCTGGGAATTGCAGCTTTTTAAGGGTGTTGGGAACATACCCTCCAACATTTCTCTGATGAAAATAGGGAAGTCCCATTCCATAATCATAATTTTACTGTTTATACCCCATACACTCTACTGGGTTGCCCCAGCAACTCTAAGCAGCTTCCAACATACCCGGTATATAAAAACATAATAAAACATTAAACATTTTTTTTAAAAAACACTTCCCTATACATGATTGCCTTCAGACGGCTCCAATGAAAATAGGGACGTCCGAAGGAAAAGTAGGACATTCCAGGATCAAATCAGAAACTGGACCCACTTCTCTAAATAAGGGACATCCCTGAAAAATAGGGACACTTGAAGGATCTGCAGGAATTGTGGCTCTGTGACGAGTAAACTCCGTTTGGTAAAGGTCCTGAGAGTTGTTAGGAGGCCCCTATTCCCATCACAGAGCTACAATTCCCAAAGTTAATTATCATTCAATCTACTTTCCAAGAGAATGCCTAACAACTAACAGCAGCCTTTACAAACTAGGTAAAAAGCAATGCAGGTGGCGCTGTGGTCTAAACCACTGAGCCTCTTGGGCTTGCCAATCAGAAGGTTCCTGGTTTGAATCCATGTGATGGGGTGAGCTTCCGTTGCTCTGTCCCAGCTCCTGCCAACCTAGCAGTTTGAAAGCACACCAGTGCAAGTAGATAAACAGGTACCACTGTGGCAGGAAGGTAAATGGTGTTTCTGTGCTCAAACTACCATCTGGACTGGTCTGCATGCTACAGCTATGGATGAGTGCCTGTGTGTATTCTGTGTGTTTAATGGAAGCCCCAGACACCTGATGCATACATAACAAGGCCTTCCAATAGCTGGGGCTTGATTAACACATCCCTTTAAAATCCCTTCTTGTTGAATGTTTGTTGAGAATAATAAAACAGAATAACAACTTTTCACATGCAAGTTGATCTTTCAGGAATGCAACCGGGGAGCTGAGTTTACTTTATCCCATGTAAGCTTGCCCCAGGACACTTCTATATCATAGAGTGTTTCCTTCTACACCAACCCCAACCCAACCCAACATTAAACACTGGCTTTACTGTAAAAATAAGCTGGAGGCCAGTAAAAATAAGCACCGGAATCTGCAACATACACACTCCTTAAGTGCCCTAATAAGAACTGCTGAGAAGGAAACACATGACCCTATAGAATTAAAAGTGGGTGTGATAACAGTGTCTGAAACACTGGATGTGGCCGTAGGAGACCTGAGTTCAAATCCTAACATTTTAGCCACACTAAATGGAAAGCAGGAGAGTTCTGCTGTGGACCATGCATTAGTGCTTTTCCACTTGGCTGAAAAATATTTCAAACATCAAAAAAGCAAGTTATTTTTATAGTTCCCAAGTCAGCTTTCAATTCAATATGAAGAGATCAACTCTGCAGAAAACTAGATGCAACAACCATTGACAAAAGGTTGGGATATTTTAAAAATAATAATAATAACAACAGATACACAACAGTTGAACAGTGTAGGTTAGATGTAATGCCAGGAGTTATTAAGCCCAGTCCAAAGACACGCAGTATAAGTAGGGCTGGGAGAAGGCAGCAATTTCCATTCTGACCCGTATTTGTCACAAATAGTACTGGTTCCATTCCATTGTAGTTCAGTTTCCACCAAATGCTATATTATTTGCCTTATTATCCACTATTTAACACAAGTTACATAGCTGTTTACTTAATTTACATTCATTTCAATTAAAGGAAATATCAAAATAATGTGAAAATGTTATTTTGCAGATTTAAAAACACTGTGTGCAAATACTGATCAAATTCCCTTTTCATTTCCACTCTGGACCACAGACAAACATGCAAACTGCAGCAATCTCCACTTCCTTTTCCATTTCCACTGGAATTCTCCAACATCCCTAAGGATAAGTCAAGGGTGTGTTCTAGCCTCTCTGCTGTTTAATCTTCATTTGGATGGTCTCTCTCCTTAACAATATGCTCAAGAGCACCACTTGCCCAGATCAACTGGCACAGAAATCCCTTTGTTACCATATGATCAATGAAGCTGGACTACTCTCACAATCTTAGGTTGGGTTTAAAGGTCCCATGGCTAAATTCTCAAGCTACTGCAGTATGGAATGGTTGACGATCAATTATTATACGTCTTATTTATTCTATCAAGTGTTATTTATTCATTTTGATTAGTTATTTGTTAGACCCTCCCCATCTAAAACCACTTCTCAAAGTACCAAGAAATAACGATATTGCAATAAAAGGTCCACACTGAATCTTAAAAATCCAACTCAGCATAAAACGCAAATACAAGACAGAATAAAATACAAAGTCAATTACAGGATCTAAAAACAACCACCAAATATGAGGGGTTAAACTCACCAGCCATACTAAAGAGGGGGGGGGATAAAAAGATCTGGAAAAGCCTGAGAGAATAATAATCTTAGCCTGATTCCAGTAATACAATGATGTGGCACTCAGGCCTCTCTAAGGACAGCATTCCATAGCTGGGAAGCCACCGTCAAAAAAAAGCCCTCTCTCTATGACTGGATAGCTGTTTTCTCACTTTCCCAACCACAAAAAGTCAAGTTTGTTTGTTTGTTAAGTGGCTTTGTTCCACGAGGGTGTCAGACATGGGCGTACCCAGGATCAAAACTAGGGGGGGGCAAGGGGAGGGGCCAAGGCACGGAAGGGGAGGGGCCACAAAGTGGGCGGGAACAGCGAACTCGCGCTCCGCCGGGCTGTGCCCCTCCCTAGAAGCAGGGCTGGTGGGCGGAGGCGGAGCCCAGCCCAGCGGAGCGCGAGTTCAGCGTTCCCGCCCGCCGCGCCGCGCTCTCTAGTTCCCCGCCGCGCTTGGCCTTGCCAGAGGGCGCGACGGGGAGCTGGAGGGAGGGCGCAGCGCGGCGGGCGGGAACGGCGAACTCGCGCTCCGCCGGGCTGTGCCCCTCCCTAGCAGCAGGGCTGGTGGGCGGAGGCGGAGCCCAGCCCAGCGGAGCGCGAGTTCAGCGTTCCCGCCCGCCGCGCCGCGCTCTCTGGTTCCCCGCCGCGCTTGGCCTTGCCAGAGGGCGCGACGGGGAGCTGGAGGGAGGGCGCAGCGCGGCGGGCGGGAACGGCGAACTCGCGCTCCGCCGGGCTGTGCCCCTCCCTAGCAGCAGGGCTGGTGGGCGGAGGCGGAGCCCAGCCCAGCGGAGCGCGAGTTCAGCGTTCCCGCCCGCCGCGCCGCGCTCTCTGGTTCCCCGCCGCGCTTGGCCTTGCCTGAGGGCGCGCCGGGGAGCTGGAGGGAGGGTGCGGCGCGGTGCGGCGGGAATGGCGAACTCGCGCTCCGCCGGGCTGTGCTCCGCCTCTGCCCACCAGCCCTGCTTCTAGAGTAGGGCAGCTGCCCTAACTTGCCGCATGGTGGGTACGCCCTTGGTGTCAGAGCACTTAAATGCACTTTAGTTGCACAGACCTAAATCCCAGAATATGCTTTGAATCCCTTCTGCAAAATACTGACAATCTGGAGGTGACCTGAATTTGCTCTTAGTGCTCAGGATGGTGGTGGTGATTTTGAAGTTCTGGAAGCAAATTGCGGAGATTGTCCCAAGAGTGTTTGACATTGCTACGTCATTAGATATGGTGACGATTTTTATTGGTTTCCTCAAAGGTAAGGTGAAACGAGTAACAAGTAGAAGTACTACCGGTACTGTGTATACTTTGAATGATGAAATAATAATAATAATAATAATAATAATAATAATAATAATAATAATAATAATAATAATTTATTTATACCCCGCCCATCTGACCGGGTTCCCCCAGCCACTCTGGGTGGCTTCCAACAAAACATTAAAATACAGAAATCAAACATTAAAAGCTTCCCTAAACAGGGCTCCCCTAAACATTCCGATTCCAAGATATTCACTTTAAAAATAGTCCCACGACCATTAAGAGTTTTGCTTTCTAAAGTAGAGGAATCATGCAAAATTCAAGAGTTTAAATTAATTGAATGGTGCACATTTTCTTCAAGTTAGAGCTGGGTGCAAAGCTACAGGATGAGATAGGAAAATCGCAGGACTTGCCAATGTGGCAATCTCTAGTTGTTGACTCCGATCATCCCTAGCCATTGGCTATACTGGCTGGGACTGATGGGAACTGGTGTCCAGCAACATGTGGAAAGCCACAGGTTCCCCCACCCCTGGCTTAATCCTTTTTGTAGAAGAATAGGGATGTAAGAAGGTATCATTTCCCATTGTGCCCTAGATTTGTTGCATGCACCACTGTTTCCATTCTGCCTCAGTTCATCTTCTGCCAAAAACTACCTTATTTGTCTCAGTGTCTGCTGTGATGAAATTATGTAACTTAGAGAAATACACATTCAATTCTGTAAATTACATTGTCACTACAGTATTCCACACCATTCATTTCAATGCAAAAGGAGGGGGTTATCACTGGCATATCACTTGCAAACTGAAAGCAGCAACAACATATTCCCTGAACTGATTTCCATTCTGGACATGGGATGAATAAGCAAACATCAGCAATTTCCACTCCCATTTCTGTTTTCGTTGGAATTATCTAACATTGCTATCCAATAACATCCCTTGCCAACAACAGTACAGATCACTGCCACACCCTAATACAGGAGTGCCCTCCAGATGTTTAGGAGATTCCACCTCCCAACAGCCACTGCTAGCAGGGCCAGTGGTCAAGGTTGATGGGAGTTGTTGCAGGCCAACAACTTTCCGGAGGGCACCACACTGGCTACCTTTGGTCAAAAGCTTCGTGCACCTGTTGCACTCAATGGGATGGAGTTCTTTCAGCATGTGTGGCACATTATTGTGCAATACTGGGAAGAGGTAGTAGCAGCAGCTCAATAACTCTTACCTTTGTGTGGGATTTCATGGGTTAATATCAGTGCCTACCCTACAAATATGGGAAGCAATTGAAAATGAGCAAGCTTGTTTCTCAGCAGGAGGCAGGAAAAGAACCTGGGGTTTTAAAGGCAGACTGAGTCCTTTAAGGCCACATGAAGCTGGGTTTACAAGTCATCCCCTCGCCTAAATGTCACTTTTCCAATTCAACAACAGAGGCTTACTTTTACAAGACTTTTATGGCTCCGCTAGGAGCATGAAAGAGGACCGAGCAGGTTTATTAAAACAGTTTTGCCTCCATGAAGCCCTCATACCCAAACTGACAGATTTTAAAGAACTTTGGGGAATGAAGTTTTCAGGGAAAGCAAAGCACAGAGAAATGGGGTGCATAGTCCCTACCCTATTTACCATAGTGGCAAATTATAGCCATGCTCCTCTGCTCTGAGAATAGGGTGACCGGCTATGTCTGGTTTGGCATATCCCTTTGCTAGGCAAACGCAGGTGATATGTTGCCATGGCGGGCTTCCTGTTTCCGGCGGTGAAAAATGGCTGACTCCCACACGATCAGACCTCAGCCATGCCAGTAATTCAGGGTTGATATGGGAGTAATTAGCCCTGGCAGACTCCCCAGGGTGGGGGAGGACTGTCTCATAGACCTGCAGACCATCTGAGATTGTCAGCTTGCATCAAGGTGCAAGTGGCAGGACACTGGGTCCCAGACCACAACACGGCTGGCACTCTCCGAAGTCATTCTCATAGCCGGAAATATCTGTTTGATAAAATAATTAGATTGATAAAATAATTAGACAATAAACAGACATAGTCTGGACCAAAGAAGACTGAGAAAAAACCTGCAGAACTACACAGTGCCTGGTGTTTAAGCTCGGACTTCAAAGAGATTCTCATCATGGTGTTTGGATTACGGAGGTGATTGGTACATTCTTTTTCTTCTTCTCAATACCTACAATTGTTTTTCTATGCCAAGCCTCATTAAGAAACCTTTTTTAAAAAAAGTACAGATGGACTTCTATTTATAATTAAGTATTCAATTACGCAGCTTTACTTAGACTTGAAAGACTTGATAAAGATAAAAGAAGAAACAAGATGGCGCTTGTTAATATGATGCAGCACAGAAAAATGAGAATTCCTCCCTTTTTCGAGGAAAGTGGAAAATTTATAGCTGACTTTATAATGACTTGAGACAACAATTTGGCTGACTTTATAATGACTCGAGACAACAATTTGGGATAACATACAGTGCACCTGTTTGCAGATTTTTTTTCATTGTGAGCAAGAGAGAAGGCTAAATGGATGTCTAGCAACCCCCCTTCTAGGGCACAGAGGGGGGGATTGTGTGGTCTCCGGGAAAGCTGATCAATCGCCAAATGACTTATATCTGTGGAATACAGTTCAATTACATTGCAATATTGCAAACAGTATGCTCGACAATTTAACGATGGGAAATCAGTAACAACTTAACAACTTGGGAGTTGCTGCGTCATTAAACTTCAAACGATAGACTTGGACAACAGCCCGGATTGGAAGATTGGAATGAAGTCAGGAAAAGGTGCACTGGCAAATAGACAGTTGAAATATATATATATATATACACAAATAAAGCTGTACTCTGTGGATGAAAGGATATATGATTTCTGACATGATTGAGAATCGCATAGCCAGCGACGGAGAACTTTAAAGCGCTAAGCTCGGAATGCAGAAAATATGAGAACAAGAAGAAGAAGGTAGGAACAAAGATATTGGAGATATACTTCAGAGCTCCAGACTATGGGAAGCCTGGAAAAATTAATAATTAATCATTTTGATTGTAATTTGGTTGTTATTTATTTTAGTTTATTGTTTTTAATTGGATTATGGTTATGATTTGATGGATATGTTAATTGGCTGCTTTTATTGGAAAATCAATAAAAATGATATGTTGCCATGGGAACTAAATAGCAAGTTGCTTTTGGATACAGGATAATTTTGGGAATGTCCTGGATAGGAAACCATCACAGAACACGGCAGACCTTCCCCTCCTCCTAGCAAAGGATGAGACAATCCAGGTGTCTATGTGAAGAAAGGCTGTAGTCCGATAATATATCCACATACAAACCCCACGAGTTTGGAGCGCCCCATAGTCTACTAACCAACCAACCAGGAAAAACAGGTGCTGCTTGTCCTGGCAGATGTAGCAACAGAGGCACATCACTCCTAAATATCTGCCTGGCATGAACCTATGGAAGCCACAACATGACAGTTGGGGGGTGGGGGGAAATATAGCAACATCATGCAACACAGTTGAACTATGGAACTTGCTCCCACAGGAGGCAGTGATGGGCACCAACTTCGATGGCTTTAAAAGATGACTGGGCAAATTCATGGAGGAGAAGGGCTATCAATATGCTCTACTGTACTACCACAGTTGAAGGCAGCAATGCTTCTGAACGGAAGTTGTTGGAAATCACAGGAGAAGAGAGTGCTCTTGTGCTCAAATCCTGCTTCTTAGCTTCCTGTGGGCATCTGGGCTGGCCCCTGTGGGAACAGGATGCTGGACTAGATGGGCCATAAGAAGTTCTTAAGTGTCCCTTCTCCCTAGTCCTTCACTGACCTCCCATTTCTATCCAATGTGCTTTCCCCCTGATAAATATATATGCCCTCTTTCTCTTCCCCCTCCACACACACACACACACACACACACACAAACATATATAGATTACACACACACAGTTAAAGGGGTCGAGAGTGGGTGGGAATCGAGATCATCATGATCTCTTGGCCCGGCTTAGCACTGTTTACTTTGAAGCTGTAGCCTTGGAAGGAGGAGGGCTGCCCGCTTTCGATTTGTGGAAACATGGGCTTTTAGCAATTATAGCAACATTCCACCCTAAATTCGTACTTCCTGGTGGCAAGTTTGTTTCCATTAAGTTGTTTGGGCCGCAGAGTAAATGGATCCCTGTGCGAGGGCTACGGAGCAACGGCTGAAATAGTTTGGTAAATTCTCTCTGCATGGGTGAAATTCCCGGCGCTACCAGAGGTTATTATCTCCACACAGGAACCAACAATATCCTTTTCGTCGAGACACTAATTCATACAGCATGTTCAGAGGAAAAGCAGGGAAGGGGAAGAAAGACTTGGCTGCTTAGGGATCCTTTGAAAATGCGCTGAACTGATCAGGCCAGGGGAGTCTCTCACAGCTGATTAATTTCCCTGTGCTTACCCCCATCCCCCCAAAACTAGTCCACCACCTTTTCAACCCACGATAAATCTTCCCTCACTGAACTCTTGGGATATGAACCTGAATTGAGCCAGACCATTGATCCATCTAGCTCATTGTTGTCTACACTGACTGGCAGTGACTGGAAATACTGGGATTTGAACCTGGAGCCTTCTGCATGCAAAGCAGGTGCTCTGACACTGAGCTATAGTCTTTCCCGGTTTGCAACTGCCTTGCTCGATGGAACCAAGATCGCTGTTATTTTTAAAATTGGGTTTGTGTGCATTTATTCCCTGTTATTCCATTTGGGCGCTTCATTACAGAAAGATTAGATAAATCAATATTAGCAAAAATAATGTACAGAAGTGCATTATATTTGGGACAGTTGCTTTGCAAAAATATGTATATTTAGGAGCAGTGCACATCCCATTCACATGCGCACCTGCAACTAGGGACAGGTGAATCTGTTGGTTTCCGTTTCTCATTTTTCCACCCTTAAGTTTAAGTTCCACATCAGTTTGCAACATATTTCTTAAAATGAAATGAAGATTCATCAGCATTATAGTATGAATTTCCCCTAATGCACACATTTTAATGCGATTTCCACCAATGTATACATGATTGCAAACAATTTCTCCTAATATAATATATTATCTTCACCAATACAGTATGTGTTTTTATCCATGTTTTATGTGGATTTGTGTACACATTACTGGGCTAGAGAACTGCACTGCAAAATTTAGAAAAGTGCAAATTTTTGGATAAAAACACAAATTTTGCAAGATGGCTGTCTTTCTGTTTGTGCATTGTTTTGGAAAGTACGGTAAGTAAGTTTGCCCTTTAAATGTGAACTGAACGGAATTTCTCCCCCATCCCTAATAAAGGGATGGGGGGAGAATCCACTAGCTGCTTCTCAGGTGTGTTTCTTGTGTTCAGTTTTCTTCCTCTACAGGAGCTGGATCTGCTTTACTGTATCAGGCTCCAGGTAGTGGGCCAAGAAGAAGCTGAGATATACTAATCCACTGTTTGCATGAATCTGCCCAACAAGCCAATCTACATGTTGTTGTTTTTATTTTGGAAATGGGTAAATATTCCACGCTGAAAATATTACATAATCTAACACCATTTAAAACATCTGTCTATTGTGATCACATCTAGGCTCCTATTAAGGTAGGTGCCCTAATGAGCCAGCTGCTAGATGGCACCTTATGAATCTGATCTTCCAGCTCTTCGCTTTCTTAGATCCTTTCCTGCTCAACTGCCCATGTTGGTGGCCCTTGACTTGGGTGTTCCTGGACCTCCATGGGATTGCGCTTTGGATTTGACTCTGGACTCCTGACTCAGACTTGGCGAGTTGGATTCACCCTGGACTATATTTCCTGACCTTTGGACCTGACATATTGGCTTGCTGCCAGGTAGGCCAGGGGTTCATGACATAAGCAGGACCTGAACACAGCACCACCCTCCCTACATAGGGTTTCTAGCAGTGGCTAAACAGGCATACCACCTCTCTCTGACAGTAAAGGTGGAACACAGTTAGGAACGAGGGAATCTGCCAATTTTGGTTTCTTATTTTTGTTCAGGCTTAAGTTTAATCCTCCACATTTTCACATCTGCCTGCGAAAATATTTGCTTAGTATACACATTTTTGCAATGCAATTTCCCCTGCTGTAATGTACTTTGTTTGTTGTTTAAATTAATATATGTATTTTTACATGCACTTTATCCTCATATATGCATGTTTGTACACATTTAGTTGGCTGGAGAACTGCATTACAGAATTTGGAGGGAGGTGAACTTGGAAGGATGGCTGTGTTTTGGTTTGTGTGTTGTTTGGGAAAGTGCAAATTGGGTATTGTTATTGTTATTGTTATTATTTATTGAACTTTATACTGCCCTAAGCCCCAACCACAGGTTGGTGATTTTGTCTATAAATGTGAACAAAGTTGAATCCCCTTCCCCCCCCCCAACCGTAAGCATAGTACAGTAATCCTGGCTAGTAATCACTGGTAGCCTTCTCCTCCATGAATTTGCCGCATCCTCTTTTAACACCATCCAAGTTGGTGGCCATCACTATGAAACAAATCGAGCCCACACTGTTTGTATGTTTTGCTCAATCAAGGAAAACCAGCTTTTTCCTTCTTCTGCATTACTACAGTGCTGAGCCTTAAAATCACAATTTCCATACAGCTGGAGGGTGCAATAAAAATGCTTTTAAATTTGTTCTGTCATAAACCCCCACATTAAGCATCAAGCAAAGCCAGGGTGTATAATTGATCATTAGAAAAAAAAATAAATTAATTTCGGTCCTTGGCAACCAACAAGACGAGCCGCGCATATCCAAAACGTTCAAAAGAGATATTTACATTTAGTCAGGGATCCCAAGGAGTTCTACTTACTGCTCAGCAGGTAGAGAAACTGTAGGCTAGTAGCAGCCGGTGTTGTGGGGCCAAGGAAGGAGCCACCCTCCTCCTGACACCAGGGGTGAGTCTGCTGACCTAGGCAGCACTGGAGTGGGGCAGGGAACCAGTGGGGTTGGGCCTGTGAAGGGACACTGGCAGAGCTAATCTGATTCTCCACTGCTGCATCCATGCAGCCATGACCTTACTGCTCTTGCCCCATTGAGTAAACAGCAGTGGTCCGGGTGTTGGCAGGGTGGGCCTCTATCTCAGCTAGGGGTGTTAGATAATTCCACTGAGAAGGAACATTGCCAATATTTGTTTATTCATAACTGAGTATGCCCCCCCCTGTCCGCTATTTGCATAGCATTTCCTTTGCATTGAAATGAACGGGGTGGAGTTCTGGAAGTTTTGGGGGCAGCGGTTCCCAAATATGTTAAAGCCCCAGCAATTCTTCTTCTTCTTCTTTACAACAATCATTCGTAGGCAGAGGTGGTACAATATCGTGCCAAAATAAGACAATGCAGCATCTGTGCTTGGGGGTGGGTGGAAATGGCATGGGGCTGTCCAGAGGGGCTTAACTGAAAGCAAAATCTGGGGGTTTGTCCAATACTTTGAAGAGAGGAGCTAGCAGGCTAAGAAAAGGAGGGAGACGAGGATGGAAGCACAACAGTGAGATGGAAGAAGACTGGGAGCCATTGTTAGGTGCTGGGGTGAGGGGGGTAGGCATCCACCTGTCAAGAGCATGAAATACATGAAGAGTGTGACATTTCACATCAACATTTTTGACATTTTATTTTGAATACGGTTGGCGTGAAGTATGTCCATGACAGGAGACTTCTTTTACAGGAAATGTCAAAAGAGATGTCAAATTTGTATTGGGGGGGGCGGGGGGAGGAAATGTCAACCTCTTAATTCTTATTCCTTTTCTCTTCCCAATAGGTTTTTATTTTATGGAGGAGCAGCCCCAGATTTAAGCCTCAAGTAACATGACTCGGAACAGGTGAGATGGAGCTACCCCAATGAGATTGCAAAGAACCTCAGGATCAGATAAAGGATGACAATAAATTGCTTTGAGACATAAGGGTGCCTCAGAGTGGCTTACAATATAAGAAGAGGCAAAACAAGAAACATTAAAATAAAATATAAGGACAAGAATAAAGCAATAACTTAAAATGCTCATCCATAAATAGTTATGAAAAGACAGATCCAGCCCACCAAAAGAATGAGCACAAAAAGAGGCAATAGGCATAGCCTCCAAGTTAAGGGCCAAAGGCCTGGCAAATAAAAACGTTTTTGCCTGGTACCTAAAAAAAGATAATGACGCCACAACGCTTACTTCTCTTATAGGAACATTCCATAAACAGGGAGCCACCACTGAAAAGGCTCATTCTCTTCTTTATTTACTTACTTTAAACCAGTTGCATTCTGCATTTGGTCAGAGAAGCAGCCACTGACATGCTCTGAGACTCATAACCGGACCACTTGAGAGGCTTTTATTTATTTTTTTAAGCACTCTGTTCTCCTGGTCTAAATACCACTCTCCTTCAAGCTGCTTTTTAGCTGCACCTGTGTTTTGTCTTATTTTCAACTTCCAGGGGAAAGGGGTGGGGTATTTAGATAAAAACAGTGTTTGAAGGAATCAGATTTGGAGCCCCTGTGCCTGTTTTAAAGTAAATAAAAACCCATCCCAATGTCCTGTTATGGATATTTTGCATCACCTGTGCATTCGGCCTTAAAAGCTGTGTGGATGGGAGCTGAGAGAGAGAGAGAGAGAGTAGTGCCTGTCTTTAAAGACCACAGACTACTTCTAAGGTGTCATGCTTTCTCTTATCTTTGCCGAGATTTTCCATGGACTCTGCCATGTTGCGAAAGGTGCTGTGCTGGCTGGCATGATCAGCAGCTGAGCTGCAGCAAAAAGCCCACGTTTTTGCACTGAACTCAAGAGCCAACCACTTGCACCTTTGCTTTCCACCCCACCCCCGCACCCCAATTGGCAGCTGGCTTTGTGAGACATAATCAGCTCCTCTGTTCCGAAGGAGGTCTTTCTGGAGTGTCAATGCAACAATCGGCCGCCCTTTTCCATGCCGTCTGTTGAATCTCCTAAATCGTTCTTTGGTGTCGACAATGTAAATATAGCTTTTCATGGACTTAAAGACCCTTCTCCCCACCCCCACCCACCCCCACCCACCCTTGTGTAGTGGCACTGCATATATATGCAAACACACACACAACCACTTAACCCCGGTGACAAAAAGAGCAGTGAATTGGCTGTTTTGAGGCCCGCTCGTGCAAGAAAAGCAGACTCAATAGGATTTGGGTAACTGGGTGTATAGAAATTGCCATGCCTCACAGCTTGTCAATGGGGGATTCAGAGTTGAAGCATGTGCAGCTAAAGCTTGCGTGGAGACCGAGGGGGTTGTTCCACCTCTTAAAAAGCAGCTGCTTCCCTTTAAGAAAATAATGATTTATTCATACCCATTCAGGAGAGGGCGGAATATATTGGAAAAGCATCCTTTGGGGGGCCCAGGACTTAACACCATCAGCGTCTTTCTATCTCTCTCCCCACCCCCACCCCCACCCCCACCAACTCCTTTTGTCCTTTAGAATCTGTGACAATGTGATCCCGCCATTGTTTCTTGACAAGATGCCCTAATAGAGACTTACTAAGCTGACCAATATGGTCTCAGAAGGAGAGAACGAGTACGAAGAAGCTGGCTTTGCATGCAGCTTGCTTGGTCTGAAGAAGTGACAGTTTAGAGGGGAAGGTTGACTTCTCCAAGCCTCTAGCCGTGGAGGAACAAGAATTGAAGAGGCTCCACCTGGGGTCTCTCCACAAGTGGTCATTTTATCTGGGCTTGACTGCTGAGCAAGGGAGCCTCAGGCTGAGTCTTCTGAATCAGAGGAAGCCAGTGCCACTTCCTCAGGCTGGCGGGGGAAGGGGCTTCATCTGACCCTGCAGGTTCACCGGAGTGTGCTTCTGGAGGTGGCACTCTCTGCAAGCCTGTCCACATCTGCTTCA
This sequence comes from Zootoca vivipara, assembly GCF_965207765.1. Classification (NCBI taxonomy): domain Eukaryota; kingdom Metazoa; phylum Chordata; class Lepidosauria; order Squamata; family Lacertidae; genus Zootoca; species Zootoca vivipara. The sequence goes on along the minus strand of NC_142589.1, from coordinate 58,682,498 downwards.
GAAGCCTTGTCCTCATCCCCTAAAGAGGAAGGAGGATCTGGCTCCAGGATCTTGGCAGGCCTGAAGCTCCCCGCCCCTGAAATAAAGTAAATAAATATTTCATAAAATTTATATGATGCTTGGCTATTAAGAAAAACCTCAACGTAGTTTACAAAGAGAATAAAACAATAAAATCACCAGTAAAAAGAACAACTCTTTAAATCGTTCAAAACATTAAATCAACAAAGAACAGATTAAACCACGCTGCCACATTCTACATGTCTGGTTCATCTAAAACAGAGACGCAGGGCCGGCCCTACGGCCAGGCTGGGTGGTGCAGGGCGCCACGGCGCCGGCCCATCAGGGGGGAGCCACGCAGCTGCGCCCGCCCACCCGCCGGCTGCTCCGCCGCGCAGCAGCGCCCCCAGCAGCCGTGCTGCGCCCACCCGGCACGCTGGGAAACGGGGCAGGGGGCGCCGGAGGGATCCGTCGCACCACGGCGCCAGAGGTGCTTAAGGCGGCCCTGCAGAGACATTTTTAGCAGGCACCAGAATGAGCACAGTGAAGGTGCCTGCCTGATGTCAATAGGCAGGGAGTTCCACAGTGTAGGTGCTGCCACACCAAAAGATTTCTTACGAATGTGGAAGGGGTATGATGGGGCACCTGCAACAGCCCCAGTTCTGCAGATCATGGTGGTCAAGAGGGTGTATATGGGTAAGGCAATCTTGCAGAGAACTACCCTCTGTAAAGTAGGAGACATGGCCACCCTGACTCCCGGCAAGGACACCTCAAGTGCTCTGCAGCCTCAGCCAAGCACATTGGCCCGCCTAATGCATTGCATAAGGAAACACACACTTATTTGACGAGGTGGAGGGCCTGTGCGGAGTTTCGCCATCAACACCCCCCAGTAAAAGGCCGGAAAAGGAAGCCCTTCTTCCCAGATGTATTATCATCCTTCTTGGCTCGTGTGAGATGCTTCTCATGAACATATGCACAGGGAGAGAGGCAGATGAGAGAGCTGAGGCTATCATAACAAGGCCAGATAAGGCTTTGATATCCTTTCCCCAGGAGAACGGCTCTCATGGAGGGCTCTTCCAAGACCCTCCTGGCTCTCAGCGCAAGCACAATGGGGAACACATGTCAGGCTGAGCCTCCTCTTGCTTTAATTAACTTCAGTTCAATTGTTATTTTCGTACGATTGCCTTTGTTCCTCCAGCGTTGGCTAATTTGGTCTCCATTACCTTTCATCCAAAGTAGCCCTTGGCTGCAGTGGCTACGTAAAATCAGGGGAGGAGAAACAGTGGCCACACAGATACTGCCAGACTCCAGCTCCCAGCAGCCACAGCCAGTGGTTGGGGTGATGGACGTGGTAGCTCAGCAACAACCCAGAGAGCCACAGGTTCCCCACTCCTAATGCTGGAGGCCAGAGTCCCTGTCCTGGTCCAGAGCAACAATATTCCTTGCATACGGATGTTGGAGAAGCAGGCGGTAGGGTGAGCACAATTCAAAGTGTTGGTGCTGACCTTTAAAGCCCTAAATGGCCCCGGTCCAGTATACCTGAAGGAGCGTCTCCACACCCATCGTTGAGCCCGGATACTGAGATCCAGTGCTGAGGGCCTTCTGGCAGTTTCCTCACTGTGAGAAGCAAAGCTACAGGGAACCAGGCAGAGGGCCTTCTCGGTAGTGGCACCCGCCCTGTGAAACACCCTCCCATCAGATGTCAAAGAGATAAACAACTATCCGACATTTAAAGGTAAAGGGACCCCTGACCATTAGGTCCAGTCGTGACCGACTCTGGGGTTGCGCGCTCATCTTGCATAATTGGCCGAGGGAGCCGGCGTACAGCTTCCAGGTCATGTGGCCAGCATGACAAAGCCGCTTCTGGCAAACCAGAGCAGCACATGGAAACGCCGTTTACCTTCCCGCTGTAGCGGTTCCTATTTATCTACTTGCATTTTGACGTGCTTTCGAACTGCTAGGTTGGCAGGAGCTGGGACCAAGCAACGGGAGCTCACCCCGTCACAGGGATTCGAACCGCCGACCTTCTGATCAGCAAGCTCTAGGCTCAGTGGTTTAACCACAGCACCACCTGGGTCCTCACCTGACATTTATAAAATACTTAAAGGCAGCCCTGTTTAGGTAAGTTTTTAATGTGTGACATTTTAATGTATTTTAATCTTTGTTGGAAGCCGCCCAGAGTGGCTGGGAAAACCCAGCCGTATGGGCGGGGTACAAATAATAAGTTGTTGTTGTTGTTAGGGCTGGGAATGTTCCACCTGAAAGCCTGGAAAGCCACTACCAGTCAACGTAGGCAATACTGAATGGACCAAGGGTCTGATTCAGTAGAAAGCAGCTTCCTATGGTACCTTCCATATGTTTTAGAGAGCAAAACTCCGGGCTGCCTGGCTGGGGATGCTGGGAATTGTAGTCCAAAACATCTGGAGGCCCCAGATCAGCAAAGGCTGTGCTGTTAGGAAAGAGCCTCTCTGTCTGACACCTTGGAAAGCCATTGCCAATCTGGGGGGGGGACCCCAGGCAGGATAGTATCATCTGGTATAAGGCAGCTTCCTGTATCTGTAACTCTTTGAACAGGACTGATGTCCAGAATTGTGCCTGCATTGATATTTAAATGGAGGTTGTGGGAAAGCGAATGGGATTTCACAAAGGCCGTTTGTCGGATTGCTTTCCGTTCAGAAACCTCTTAAGATATTGCATCCAAAGTTTTGCAAGGTGGTTCTTGAGATCAAGGAGCAGGTTTTCGGCTATGTTTGGATACAGTTGGGTGCCATTTTGTACCAAGATGGCAGACTGAACTGCACTAGTTTTAACCACTGTTTTCAAAGCTGCACTGATCTTTTTAGTTTCTTAGAATTCCTCGGCTACCTTTCAAAACAGAGGCCTTCCCTCTGTACAGTATAACACAATGGCCACCCTACCTCTGTCAGCAGAAGCAAGATTGAAATGGTTTGCTCTTTTGAGAAGAGAACAGAGGTGGCCAACAGATGCTCAGAGCCAGGATGTGCCCTCAGAGGCTATAATACCTGAGACTGGAAGTAAAATTGCAGCAGAGGTGGAGCAGATGAGAGGGAGGCGCCTACACTCCTTCAGGGAAGTAGGGAGGAAAAACCCTCTTTAGCTTCTCATCAGCTCAGTTCAGTGGCCCAAATATTCCAAGGCAACAGGAGAATAGGCGAAATGCACAAGGTTAGCAACCAACTCTGGAAACGACCTGGAATCTGTAACGTAGGTAGGCACGCATCCTATAAAATGTCTTGGGGGCCCGGCATCTTGATTGGGATGATTGGCAGGTCTGTTGATTTCAGGGACAGGGGCTGATTGATGGCTGCTTTAGTTGCTGCCCTGGGCCTCTTCACAGCTCGCCGAGGTGAAATGTTCAGCCGAAGGATGGGAGCTTGTCCCTAGAGGGACATTCAGGACCTTTGGCCTTTTCCTACTCCTTGCTCACTGTTCAGAAGCTCCAACATCCACCATCACACACATCCCCGACTTGCCAGCCTAGAGCTATCATGCAGAGGAGGAGACGTTAAACATTACCTAAAGAAGGCTGGGGAAGTCTTAACCTGTTACTGGTTTTGCAGAGAGGTTGGTGTACAGTTATCACAGAGGCCCAACTAGACAGATTTACTTTTTCAGCTGCCTTTTAAGGTGACTCACAACATACTACACACACAAAATATTACAAGCATAAAATTGTATCCTCATGTAAGGACCAGGGATTGATAGATCTGACTATTTCTGGCCTGAGTGCGTTCCTAATATCTCATACCACACAATCCTGTGTGATTGGTCTGTTTTTTAAAAAATAAAATATGTGCATTTAAAAATATGTATTTTCAATGTACACATTTCTAAATGCATTTGCCCCTAAACTATATTTTTTGTGCATTTGGGTACATTTCTTTTAGTCAATAGCTGTATTGCAAAATTCTGAGAAGTTCAAAAGTCCAAAGGATAATTACAGCCCAGTTCATGTATTAATCCAGGGAGCGAATTGTGTCACTCTGCTTAATAATGCGAACCAAATGAATTTCTCCTCCATCCCTAGTAAAAACACATCTAAAAATATACCGTAACAGCAGCAGCTAAAAACAGCAGCAGAAGTATGAAACAGACCTCAGCTCATTCAAAAGCTGACTAGACTAGAAAAGTCTTTAGAGTTTCCTTAAAATCTAACAGAGAAGGGCAAGAGGATTCCAGCGTGATGAGGCCTCTACAGAAAAGGCCCTGTCCCTTGTAATCACTAGTCTAGCAACTCTTGATGAACACGTATTAATGTATTAATTGTTAAGTCCCGTTTATACAGAAGGGCAGAACGACAGGAATTTTTTACTGTGAATTTCTATTCCTAGAGGCTCCTGAAGGACTTCACATTGTACGACCTTCTACTAGTGCTTGAGTGGAATGGATGTTGTCAAGGCTGACAACACACTAATCTGTTTGCAGCACAAAAATGTAACTTTTCTCAATGCAGCGTCATTCAGCCTAGATCGACCCACAAAGGTGGGTTTGGTTACTTGATTATGTATTTGAAAACCCTTCCCTTGTTTGGGTTATCTGCTCCTTTTCCTCTCTGCACATCCCCCAGGTAAATGAAGATGGCACTGGCATTGTGATCTTGGCATACTCCCACCTACAGCATCCCTGAGCAGGTGTGCACACGCACACACACACACACACACACACACACACGCACACACACAACCACCTACATCTGTTTTTAAATGGACACTCTATGGCGGTGATGGTCAAACTTGGCCCTCCAGCTGTTTTGGGACTACAATTCCCATCATCTTGTTAGCTCTATGGGGTAATGCAGAATCCATCTGCAATGAGCTCCCCCCCCCCCCTCATACCCCATGAAACCAGATTCTCAATATGTGCTTTTCAGGGACACAAATATGCAGCAAACCTAGATTATGTGCAGACTATGTAAAAAACAAGGACTTGTTCTATGTTGATTCCTGAATAAAATATTGTATGTCTGCAGCCAAAGACACCAAGTAGATCTCGGTGCCCCCTTCAGGGCTCCTGAAGCAGAGCAGGTCTTCCGTCACCTCCTCCCCAAATAAGGCTGCATGGATGGGGATGTTACCAGGTTCTTTTTGGGGGAAGTGGTATGCTTTCCCCACTGCTCTCACCCTTGGGATGTTGCACCAGATGTTCTTGATAAGGACTTGTGATTCTGTTTAATTAATCACAGCTGTTCTCCTCTGTGCTTGGCATTGCGATTGCTGCATTGAGGTTGGGTAGCGGAGAAAAACATGGGAGAAGGTCCCCGAAAACAGGTGACAGGATCTGGTTTGGATAGCCTCAATCTTCTTCCCACTGATGAAATAAGTGGGGAGAGGTTGGAGCTTAATTTCACACACAAAACTCCAGTTTAGGTTGCTAACTCCTGACAAGCCCCACGCTTTTGGACATCGGATCTGTTTAATGCTTTGGATAGAGGCTGGGGGTGAATCAGTCAAATTCAGTTTCTCGTTTTGCCAATCTTGAATTCAGTTCACAACATTTCTGTATCAGTTTGCAATTTATTTATTTTTAAAAGTCCTCATGAACATTTCATCAGCATTTTTAGTGTTCTTTTCTCTATTGGATTTAAAATTGTTTTTACATATGAAAGTGTTCTAAGTGGTTTTTAATTGTTATAATTATTTTCATATATGAAATTGTGTGTTGTTTTTATTGCTGGTTTGTTTGGTTTTTTTGGGGGGGGTGTCAGTTGAGGTACTTTACGGGAAGCGATTCATACCGTAAATGGGGGGGGAAAATTATTCAAATAAACATATTATTGTATGCAATTTTGCCCTACACACACATTATCGCAAGTGATATCCACTAATATAAATCACTTTTATGCACCCTTCCCCCTAACAAACACATTTATATACATGCTTTTAGGATGGAGAGCTACACCAGAAAATTCAACAGAGGACAAATTTTCAAAGTGAAACACATTTCAGCATGCATACTGTGGTGTGAATTAGTTAAAGGGGTGAATTAGTTAAAGGGGTCCCTGACCATCAGGTCCAGTCGTGTCCGACTCTGGGGTTGCGGCGCTCATCTCGCTCTATAGGCCGAGGGAGCCGGCGTTTGTCTGCAGACAGCTTCCGGGTCATGTGGCCAGCATGACAAAGCTGCTTCTGGCAAACCAGAGCAGCGCATGGAAACGCTGTCTACCTTCCCGCCGGAGCAGTCCCTATTTATCTACTTGCACTTTGATGTGCTTTTGAAATGCTAGGTTGGCAGGAGCTGGGACCGAGCAATGGGAGCTCACCCCATTGCAGGGATTCGAACCACCGACCTTCTGATCAGCAAGCCCTAGACTCTGTGGTTTAACCCACAGCGCCACCTGGGTCCCTGTGAATTAGTTAGGCTTCCATTAAAATGTAAACTGGACTGAATTCCTCCCACAACCCTTTTTATCCTATTGCATACCACTTCAGTATTTGTTTGTAAAATCAGTAACACCTGCAGGGAAAAGCTTCCCCATCCCTGGTCTACACTGACACACACTAGCTCTCCATGGTTTCAGACAGGGAGTCCTTCAACCCTGTGCAGCTTGCTGACGCCTTTCCTCTGAAGGAATTTGGCTACAAGCCAGAGCCGATCTGGTACCTGGAAACGGTGGGTAGGATAGAACTGGCGGCTGGTTTGCTCTTGGCCTTTGGGCCTCAGCTGCTGCAGGAAATCAGCAATTTTGTGCTCACGATCGATAGGTAAGAGCTATGCAGGGGTCGGTTGTTTCCCCTCCACAAGGTAGAGAGGAGCTGCTGGACTGTAGGAAGCTGCCTTCTACAGGGTCAGGTCAATGGCCCATCTAGCTCAGTATTGCCTGCACTGGCTGGCAGCCACTCTCCAGGGCTTCAGACAGGAGTCTTTTCCCAGTGCTCCCTGGACATGCCAGGATCTGAACCTGGGACCATTTGCATGCAGAGCAGATGCTCTGCCACCAAGCTGTGGCCCTTCCCGGATATACCAGTGATCTGCTGCAGGCCCACTTCTGTTAAAAGGAGAGCTCAGAGGGCGTCCCCCAGCCCTGCGAGCCTCTTTGTGACATATGCCTGTCTTCTCTGTGCAGACTGCACTTCTGCCTGGCATAGAATGCAGAGGTTGGTGGCGATACGATGCTGCTCTCTAGTGGCCAAAGGGCAGTGTGTCACCACAAGCCAGCTTTTACGACTGACCCGAGTCCTTAGTCTCAAGAAGAGGAGCATGCAGGGAAGTCTTTACAGGGGAGCAGAGCCAGTGTCAGCACCTGGTCTCCTTGCACAGCAGCTGAGGGCCAGAGTCCCAGTAGAGCCCACTGCTGCACCCCTTTAAAAACAAAACAAAAAAAACCTGGCCCTGCATCCTCAGCAGTGCTGTACAGCTGTGTTCTGCCTCCATTTGAACTTTTCAGTGACCTAGATTCCCGTTACTGTATAGGGTGAACCTGGCAAAGCACACCAATGGTGCTCTCCATTTTCAGGGAGACTTGCACATTGGCCTCCTGTCTGCCAAAGGACTCCCACATGCTTCCCAACGCAGTGTACTGGAGATGGACTAGGACCAGGAAAACAGGGTTCAAATCCCCACTGAGTGACCTTGGACCAGTTGTAGTCTCTCAGTCTAATCTACCTTACAGGGTTGTTGTGATGACCATGGATGCCACCTTGAGCTCCTTGGGAGGAAAGGTGGGATATAAATCTAATAAAGAAATAACGAGGTACTATCTAAAAATCTGGCATCTCTTAGGCCACTTGTGGAAAAGAGGGCAGACTTACCAGGCCTCAAAACTGTCCTGCAAAAACTCAGCATGCCCCTAACATACAGGGCATAGTAGGGCAAGGCCAGCCATGGCAATCAAGCTGTCTAGGAAGTGCCGCATTGCCTATGCAGTTCCCACTGTTGACACTTGCTGTCTATTCAGCTACAGAAGAAACTACACTTATTTTCCTCCTGGTTTCCAGTTGTCTTTTAACAAAGCACCTTTCCCAGCGCAGACTCAAAATGATAGCCTCACTCTGGCTCCATGGCAAGCCCCAGGCGAGGGCAGGCAGAGACACCGGTCCGTTAAATTTCAATTTTCCCTATCAACTCCAGGCCATTTATTACAACACACACACACACACACACACACACACACACACACACACACACTGTCAAAGGATGCACTCAGGGCCCCCTTTTGACACAGTGTTAACTTTATCAAGGCTCCTGGTACAGGGCAGTGATAAATTGAGCATACCTGCGGTCTGTCAGAGGCAGATTAATACGGTGGGTTAAATGGCCCTTACATGGCTAGGAGGCCAGACATTTCGTAGTCATTGGAAAGAGAGAGGCAGAGGCAGGAACTTGCCTGCGGAACTTCCACCACGATGCTCTCCTTTAGCAAAAAACGCAACATCAATTCTCATCGCTGCACCTAGGAGAGGCTAGGGCTGGGTCCCCCTCCCACACAGTTTATTTTTAATGAAGTCGCACCCTGAGAGCTATTTCCTTGTTTTTTAAGAGTCGGGACAAAGCTGTACGTCAGCAGCAGCTAGTCTAAGCTTGCACAACCTGAGGTCCACCAAAGCAAACATGTGCCAGCTTGGACTCTCTCTCCTTTTGGTTTCCCTATTGGGACTGCCCAAAATGGGATGCAAAGGACCCAAGCAAGGCCCAGCGTTGGCCTACCATTAAGTACGAGGCAGTTGCCTCAGGTGGGGAACAGACAGTGATGAAATGTTGCAGGACTGAGTTGTAAGTGCCACGTTCCCTCAGGTGCAGTGGAGCAGGCTGCCTCTTCAGCAGTGTCGAAGTGAGGGTCAACTACAAGTCTGATTAAGCTCTGTGGGTGGAATAGGTGGGGCATCTCTCTTCTCCTTCACCTTAGGCAAAAAGCCTCTTTCACTGCAAGGCTGTGTTTGGTTTGCCAGTTCCAATGTTGCACGGGACCCTGAATAAATGAACTTTCAGTCCGCATGAAGACACAGGCTTCAGACCCAAGAGTCGGGGTTGGAGTCCATTCACAGGGCCTCAGGGCAGCACATTAAAATCTCTGGGCCAGCCTCAGCTCAGTGGTAGAGCACAGCAGAAGGTCCCAGGTTCAATCCCTGGCGTCTCCTGGTAGGGCTGCAAGGAAGTTCAGTTGGAAAGCTGTTACCGGTCTGTGTTGGCAATGAGTTAGATGTTAGAAGGTTCTGACTCAGTATAAACGTAGCTTCCTGTGTTCCTTTTGTTGCAAATTGCCATCTTTGCACTTACGACCAAGGAGCTTGGGAGCAGAATCATATAAAGATACTAATTTTCAAAATCACATTCTAAAAGAAAAAATATTGCACAAACATGATATTTTACCATTTAAAAACACTTTTTTCCTGGGTTTTTCACATTTTGAACGCTACTTAAGGGCGCTTTTGAGCATCAACTTTTTGTATTTTTTGATTTGGTAGCACCCTGACATCACAGGGCCCTGCTCCATTGGTATCAGTCTGTGGAATGCAAGATGCAACCTCAGGTCTGTGGGCCGGTGCATTCCTGGATGATTCTATTTGGAACGGTTGCCCCTTACAGGCTCATTATGTCTCTGAATACTCTTCCCAGTGCGGACCCTAGGAGTACATCTGCCCTGCGATTTTGCTTCAAGAGGCTCAGAAGCCCTCAGTCAGAACATCGGATACCTGCAAGCCATGCAGGGCCCTGTCCTCTGTTCATGCAAGAACAAACCCAGTGGGAACTGTTCCCTTTGCACAAGCTGCTTAAGGTAGAACCACCCAGCGGGGTCAAACAGTACAGTATGTAGATTTCAGAGCAGGGGTGGAGAATCCTTTTTTCTTTTTTTGTCCAGGACCTCATTCCCTTGGAGGGTGAGTGTAGTCACAGGGGGTGGTGCCAAAGCCCAAAGTGGGCAAGGCTACTTTTCTCTTTCACTCATTTTTCTTCCATTGTATAGCATGCTATTGGGAGGAACAGATTGTTCCTGCCAGTGGTCTGCAACCATTGCTTGAAGGCTTTTCTGCCCTCCCCACTGGATGCTTTTCAGTTGCTCTGTTTCTCAAATACACCCCTCCCACTAGGCTTAACTTAGACCAAATGTGGCTTGTCTGTTGTTGTTGTTGTTGTTTAGTCGTTTAGTCGTGTCCGACTCTTCGTGACCCCATGGACCATAGCACGCCAGGCACTCCTGTCTTGCACTGCCTCCCGCAGTTTGGTCAAACTCATGTTCGTAGCTTCGAGAACACTGTCCAACCATCTTGTCCTCTGTCGTCCCCTTCTCCTAGTGCCCTCAATCTTTCCCAACATCAGGGTCTTTTCCAAGGATTCTTCTCTTCTCATGAGGTGGCCAAAGTATTGGAGCCTCAGCTTCACGATCTGTCCTTCCAGGGAGCACTCAGGGCTGATTTCCTTAAGAATGGATAGGTTTGATCTTCTTGCAGTCCATGGGACTCTCAAGAGTCTCCTCCAGCACCATAATTCAAAAGCATCAATTCTTCGGCGATCAGCCTTCTTTATGGTCCAGCTCTCACTTCCATACATCACTACTGGGAAAACCATAGCTTTAACTATACGGACCTTTGTCGGCAAGGTGATGTCTCTGCTTTTTAAGATGCTGTCTAGGTTTGTCATTGCTTTTCTCCCAAGAAGCAGGCGTCTTTTAATTTCGTGACTGCTGTCACCATCTGCAGTGATCAAGGAGCCCAAGAAAGTAAAATCTCTCACTGCCTCCATTTCTTCCCCTTCTATTTGCCAGGAGGTGATGGGACCAGTGGCCATGATCTTGGTTTTTTTGATGTTGAGCTTCAGACCATATTTTGCGCTCTCCTCTTTCACCCTCATTAAAAGGTTCTTTAATTCCTCCTCACTTTCTGCCATCAAGGTTGTGTCATCTGCATATCTGAGGTTGTTGATATTTCTTCCGGCAATCTTAATTCCGGCTTGGGATTCATCTAGTCCAGCCTTTCGCATGATGAATTCTGCATATAAGTTAAATAAGCAGGGAGACAATATACAACCTTGTCGTACTCCTTTCCCAATTTTGAACCAATCAGTTGTTCCATATCCAGTTCTAACTGTAGCTTCTTGTCCCACATAGAGATTTCTCAGGAGACAGATGAGGTGATCAGGCACTCCCATTTCTTTAAGAACTTGCCATAGTTTGCTGTGGTCGACACAGTCAAAGGCTTTTGCATAGTCAATGAAGCAGAAGTAGACGTTTTTCTGGAACTCTCTAGCTTTCTCCATAATCCAACGCATGTTGCTTGTCTACTCTTGCCCTAAACAACATACTGAACCTCACCACTTGCAGCCACCCCTCCTCAAGCATTGAGGTGCCCCAGGGGCGGGAGTAGGGAGATGCAAGGTCTTGATGACAGCAGTTCCATAAAGTGGAGAAATCTGTTGCCGACCAAGATCTCCAATAATTCTTCTTATCAGTTGTTGCTTGTTGCTGTTCTTGTTAAACCAGTCAGCTACCTGCGGAGTGTGGGAAGAGATAGAGGCCTCTACTGGCTGGGCAAGTAGCTGAGGTCAACTGATGCTGGTGCTTTGGCAACCTCCTGCCCCTCTTACTGGTCTTACTGAGGACAATGTGTGAATGGAGAGCGGCAACCATGAGACAGAAGGGAAAGGTAGCTGGTGGCAGCAAGAAAAAGCAATGGTTTGGGCTAGGCTGGGCAAGAGAGAGAATGCCTCCGAGATCAGGAAGGAGCAATGGGCAAGGGAGCCAATGGTAGAAAACAGATGACAAACTCAACATGTTGGGGATTTCATTTATAACCAAACTAGAGGCCACCTTGTCAATTAAGACGTTAGATGGCTATAAGCTAAAAACTGAAACTGTATGTGTGTGTTTTACACAACCATTGTTGTGATAAATAAAACAAGCCCAAAGGAAATTAAAAAGAGAGAGAAGACTTTTGTTTTCTGCTTCTGCACCTTGCTACAAAAGGACCTACCTTAATACATATTTCCTTGCTCCAAGGATACGTCCCATTCATCATTCACTGGAGAGGTTTAAAGTAATGAGATAGTTCTTAACATCTGAAACCAAAATTGTGACAGGATCGATCTCTCCCCCTCTTCATAAGACACACAGAGCCCTCCTTGCCCAGGGGCACAATCCTTGTCCTTTAACCCCATGGCCAGGAGCTGGGGGAGGAGAGGGGTTACTGAAAGATCTGGGATGGAGGACAGCGAGAGAGTTCACACACACACACACACACACACACACACACACACACAGGCTTCTTCTTGGCTTGTCCACTCAAAAGCCATTTTTCACATTTTGAAAATAGAGATCATTTTTAGCCTGGGTCCATCTGGTTTCTCAAATAGCCTGTCTCTTTGATAAATAACATAAATTAAATTAGACAAGACAAACAAATAGGTTTTTTGCTTCCCTCCCACCCACCCTGCTTCTCCATCTCTGCCCCCCATCTCTTTCAGGAAAGAAACAAAAGCAAATATAATTCAGCAAGTGCCTCCAGTCCCCCCAGGACCCGTTGCAGCAGGGAGCGAGAGTGATGATTAGGAACGTGTCTGCAATGTTAACCTTTAACACCAACTGTGGGCCGCGGTTGGCCCCATGCCTTTTAAACTCCTTTTAATTTCCTCTCCCATGAACCAGTGCTGCTAACAAGGCCAGCAGGTTAAGAGCTCTCTGGCTTTCTATAGCCCCTATTACCCAAAGATTGCAAGATCCTTCAGTTCAGCACTACCATTTATGCAAGCAGCTAAACTGAAGCATTACTAGAAGAAGAAAGAGCTGCTACCGGAATCTATGGTGGTGCAGCAGCTCTGGTCTAGCCTCCGCCTACTCCAAGCGGGTCCCATCATCTCAACATAAAGGTAACTTTTATTTTTAAAAGGAAGAGACAAAATTTGTGTATTATAAACCTACCCAAGCTTCCTAGCCATATGAAAATGGAGCTGTTTGTGCAGAGGCAGTGAACCCTTCACTATGAAATGCTTAGGACACGCAATGGGGAATGCAGGACTTCACTGCCTTGCTTGCGGACTCCCCAAGGGCACTTAGCTAACTGCTAGAACTGCAAGGTATAGTCAGTATCAAACAACATACGGCTCAGTGCCTACCAGTCCAGCGCCATCCCCAACCTGGTGCCATCTGGGCAAGGGCCACAGCTCAGGGGCAGAGTGTCTGCTTGCAAGCAGAAGACCTCAAGTTTAATCTCCAGGTAGGGTTGGGAGAGTTTCCTACTTGAAACAGAGCGGCTGCTGTTCAGTGTAGACAGCACTGAGATAGCTGAGCCAGTGGAATAAGGCAGCTTCCTATGTTCCTATCTGGAGGCAGCCTTAGGTATGTCTGCAAGCAGTATTGGGGGTGTGTGTGTTTTACCTGTGAACTCCTGGCTCCTTGGAGTAACAGGTGATGATCTCAAGGGGTCCTCTCACACTTCAAAAGACGAGGACTAATATCTTAATGGTCGTGTGGAAAATATACTTCCTTTTAAAAGAAAGACATGCCACAGCTCAGGCCAACGTGGGGCCCTGCCATCTACCTTTAAAAGTAGCCTTGAGGTTTAAATCTCAAAGTGCAGGGACATGCTCCAGTTGCTCAGTAGGGAAGCAAAGGCATTCTGTAGATGCTCAGCGTTACTTTGCTGTTTTATGAAACATCTTAGGCTTTCTTTAAAAAGGGGGCCTAGCAACATGGTTTTTTTTTTGTAGCCAAAGGAGTGCGCCAAAGAGAGAGAGCAGCAAGTGACAGTCTCTGCTTTCAACACTCCCCCAAAACAGGATACAAAATGCGGTTTTCTTGGTGCAAAAGAAAGAAAAGTTTTTGAGTATCACAGCTTTGGAGAAATGCAGCTTGGCAGGGCTCAATAGCTGCAGCTTTCTGCTAGGAGAAGTCATTTAATAAAAGAAAGCCCTTTACCTACTTTCTCATTCCTTGGACCTGACCAAATAGCTCTTGTTTCTGAACAGTGCCCTCAGGTGGCTGAAAACATAACCAGAAAAAGAAGGCTGAGAAAACCGGAGATTAACTCCATTGAGGGTGGAGAATTACATGCTCTAAAATTGTGCCTGAAGCTGTAACGTGTAACCATCTTGCTAAAGCTAAGCAGGGCATGTACACCCACCTCTGGAGGAAAGGTGGGAGGTATATGTAATAAAATAAAGTTATCAATATAAATGCATAATTTTAACAAAAGGCAGTTTTTAAGAGAAAGTTAATTCCCTGAGAAACAAGCTAAATAGTTTCGTATGGAATCTATAGATTAGGCCCTAACACATTCCAGGTTCTACAGTAGATTTAAAAAGCACTGGTTTATTTTGAAAATCTGCTTGCACAGTCTTAGATCTTTAATCATCTGTACACATCCATTTTTAACACTATACTTTCTCTCCGCCCCCACCCCCCTGGCAGAATATATTTACAATTCAGAATGACTCCTCTGAGATCATGGAGGTACAAATTTTGAGGATGCTTAGACGCAGGCAAGATGCTGTTGTAAGATGTCTTCATTGCAACACTTTCTAAATATAGCCATAAATATGTTCTTTATTTCCATTCATCTTTCAAATTTCAAATCTGTCCTCAAAAATTGAATGTAACTGTTAAAAAAAAATCCTCCCCCCCCTTTCTATTTTTCATGTTGAAAGCTTTTAAGTGTCCAAATAAAGGTATGGAGAACTGAGGATGCACAATGGGCAGAAGACGACTTTCCCTGCCTCAGTTTCACATGTTTTGTTTAAAAAGGAGGGGCAGCAACTGAACATGAGAATGAGGTGTGGGGAACAGAAAAAGGAACCAAAATTGCCTTTGAAAAAGTTAAAACCTTGATTTAAAAATGCCCTAGAACTTTCAGATATATATAGTGTCAGGATGCCCTCAACAACTAGCGAAACACAGGCGGGGCAGATATTCAGCCTCCATAATCATTTTTTTAAAGCATGAAAACACAGGCCTCAAATGCCTGGCCCACAACTCTTCTTGGGAGTGCAATGCAGGTTGTGCAAGTTGAAGGTAAGACCAATATAGAGAAGTCCAGGTTTGACTGGTACTCTAGCTGCAGCTGCATCCAACAGGTAGAACATACCCTTTCACCTGCTCTCTTATTTGTGCACCCAGGGATGCAGGCCAAGTGACATTCCAGGCATCTCATTATCAAAAGGGTTCCACTCTAGAGAGTGTTGCATCAGTTCCTTGCCTTGAGAAGTCTGTGCAACAGCTGGACTAAGACCAAGCACCATAGGTGCTCTCCACCCATGTCTTTTATCGCTCCAAGTACTGGAATATACTCCGGGTTTCTTGAGCTGAAGTGCCATCGATCCGTGGCCGTTTAGGAGAAGGTGTTGCAATGGTGACAGGAGCTCTCTTCTTGACCTAGAAGGTGACAGGAACCATGAGACCACAAAATCTTTTGAGCATGAGAATTTTTTAATTAACTTAATTGGCTCAGATATACATTGATACTGCAAAAAGAACACTGCACTCTGTGAGAAGGAGGGTCCCTGCTTATGTCCCCTGGACATTCTTATTTGCCACAGGCAACTGAGCAAGTGGCTATTTTCAAGTCTGGATTATATAATAACTCAGCAGTACATATTTGATTATGGACCATAGGATGGCAGCTGGCCTTTCCTGCTAAGAGGGCCATGTACCATTCCTGTCCTGGGCAACTTGGCTGGGTCGGGGCCCAAGCAGACAACAAACACAGTCTCTTTGTCACATTTAAGAAGGCGAGGTAGCTGCTGACAGCCAGGAAAACACTCAAGATAGCAAAATGTAAGAATTGCCTTGCTGGATCACACCAAAAGGTAATCTAGCATAGCAATGATCTGCCAGATGTAATGAGAAGGTTACAATCAGGTTCCTGGCCCTTTGCCCCCCACATCAGCCAGTTATCATTAAGCTTCTGTCACACATACCCCAAAACACAGGCACGTTTTCCCCTATTGGTTGTAAACACCCGACTTGTTAAATCTTTCTTCATATGGATAATGCTGCCCGTTTCTGTCCCTTCTCCAGCTTCCTTCTATCATTTGCACTCCTGAATATAAACTACTCTTCCTTACCTTCAAGCAGTGCTAACGAGTCCCCACTAAAGCACTCTTCAAGGAGGCTGACAAACCCAGAAAGGAATGAAATATTGTTGTGGGAAGGAGGGGTTCTGAACTCCTAGGGAGCCTCTACGGATGGATTAACTATCCTGCCCTAAAGCAGAGGTTTCAAATCTCAAACAGGGTTGTCATTGGCATGCTAAAGAGCACAAAGATACATAAAGAAGGGCATCTTTATGGCCACTCTAGCCCAGGTTAATCAAACCTGATTGGCAGCAACTCTAGCCCTAATATACAAGATCCTTTAATGCAAGTACTGGATTACTGATTGTGCAAAGTAATACTTACGAAGGTATGTGCTCATCTATAGCCCAAGAATCCACCCCCAAGGTGTTTCATTGGTTGTCCTATAAACAGGATTCTAGGATACTAGGAGGCAGGCAAAGACTACCCCAATGCTTGCTGCAGTTGGACTTTCTCCTGCCCCTTCCCAGCACCAGTTTAACACCAGCTGCCCCATTAGAAGGATGCTTTGTTTTGCCTGATGTTTAATGTTTTTTGTAAGCTACTTTGGAAGGACCGTGTTCTGGAAGGTGGGGCATAATGAATGAATGCCACATAATGCTGTTCTGCCTACAATATGAATGAGAAAGCTGTGCTTTGGATCCATAGCATGATCGTGTCTCAAATTGCTTGCCAGCCAAGAATGCAAATTCTGCCGCAGACCATTCCTACTGAGGCATACCCAGTTCAAGGAACAAAAAAATTAAAAGCAGACTAAGTAAATGACTCTGTTCAATTTAAATCAAGTTATATCTACCTGGGGCTTGGACTTCTCCTTCGTCTCCTCGCTCTTGACTGGGGAGAGTGTCTGGAAGACGAAATTTCTTGAGTTCCTGGGGGCGTTTGGGTTGAGGTCTGACATGGCTGCCAATTTCTGCAGGACTGCTTTGGGCCTGTTCAGCAGTGATCCATTCTTCAGCTGCAAAAAGGAGGAGGGGTGGAAGCCGCCCAGAGTGGCTGGGGAAACCCAGCCAGATGGGCAGGGTATAAATAATAAATTATTAATTATTAATTATTATTCAGAGGCATAACATTCAAGTAACATGACCTGAGTAGTACACTGAACACAATTTAAGCCTTCAGAAGAACTGCTAGTCAAGTTGTTCTTTCTGACAGGAAAAATAAATCAGGACTAGCAATCCACTTGCTCTCCATTGCTTAGTTTACTAAAATAAAATAATATAAGCAGACCTACAATGTTCAAAGAGAAGCGATGTGACTCATTATGCAATTTGGTACGCCTATCTCAAAAATTAGGCCCACCTTCAATTTTAAAGAAAGTTGTCTAGATGCAACATGAGAAATGAAGGGAAGAAATAATCAATTCTCAAAAGAAATAATCTGTTCTCAAAACTACTAAAGTACTGACCTGTGGATCACTGGCAGACCGGAAAGTTTCAAATGGATTTCTGGGTAGTGATTTAGCTTCCTGTACAGCTATTGAGGGAGTTGCTAGGAAAGCAAAAGACAGATAAAGTTTTGAAACTTTGCAAGAGAAAGACTAAGAACTGTAGCGTATAATAATATATATCTGCGAAATTCCCCTCCCAATGCCACTTGCTCTGTACAAAGGCAGCAAGGTTTTAGGAACAAGCCACTTGGAAGTATGGCCACAGCTGAGACCATTCAAAAAACCTGAAAATCAACCCTGTGGTGGCAAACACCAATGTGAAGTTGGCCTTCTCAGTTGTGGTGTTCTGACTTATGGAAAGCCCTTTCCAGAAAATTAAAGAAATGAGGCACCTGGCATTACCATAAATCCAAGGCCCAGGTTAAACCTACTCTTCTAAGCAAGACATTTGATGGCTACCGTTGATCTGCCATGACTGCAGTTTGTGGTTTTTTTTAAATCATATTAGCTGCTGCCTCTTTCATTGTTTTACCATCCTGTTTTTAAGACCGATCTGGCATTTTAGAAGTTTTATTTCTGTGAGCTGTTTTATAGCTTACCAATATTTAAAATGATATCAAAGTCTCACTAGGGTGCAAAAGTATTTTTTCAATCAACCTGCAGCCTTGGTGTGGAATTTTGGTGCTGAATTTTGGTGCCCACCCATCCCCATTCTGCTAGCATTCTGCTAGCATTCATAGCTCTTCAGTAAGAAACAGGTGTACCTTTCTTTTGTAGGGACTTGACCGTGACTTTTTTGGCCAGTTTCATGAACTGGCTGTTTTCATCGATATCCTCCTCTTCCCCTTTCTCCGACTGTAAATAAGCAGAATTTTCATTAGATCACATCATTATAAGCATGGAACAAAAAGTAACTGAAAAAAGGTGCAGTTTCTTTAATGAATGTCACTTTTATTAGTCATGTGCTTTTGCTTTTTAAAAAAAACACTTTGGGAGGAGCCCAACAAAACAGTTCCACTAGTGCAAATACTTCTGGAACTGCACAATGGAACTTCCCCTCCCTGCTTGCACCCCCTAAATCTGTTGTGGGTTTCCCTCAACCTTCCCCAAGTAGATTTAGAAGGCATAAGGGGAGAGGAGAGGGAGGGGAAGTTCTGCTCGTGCTGGCAGAATTACTGTATATTCCAGCGAATAAGACGACTGGGCATATAAGACGACCCCCAATTTTTCCAGTTAAAATATAGAGTTTGGGATATACTCGCCGTATAAGAAATACGACCCGGCGTATAAGACAACCCCCGACTTTTGAGAAGATTTTCCTGGGTTAAAAAGTAGTCTTATATGCAGGATTATACAGTATTTAGCTGGATACCACTCTTTGGACTTAAGAGGCCAGTACTAACTGTTATGAGGCAGCAAACTTGCATCTGTCATTGAGTGTACCCTCTTCAGGGAATTGCAGCCGATCTTACCTCTCTGACAAGGGATGCCAATTATAGTGCCTTTTAGAGGTATACTTAAAACAAGTTATGTATGGTTTTTTTTTAAAAAAAATACATATGTGAAATAACCCATAAAAGAAATTATTACTGAAATTTTGCTTTACTTGTAAGATACAGGCACAGTTCTTACTTCACAATCCATTAATGGACATTAACAATTGTGTTTTTAAACCGTTTCACCATCAAGTTTACAAACTCCCACAGACATCTTCCTCCATATTGCCTGCTATTTTATAATGAAGACTACCACTGATACAGGCCCAATGGAAGATGCTATCTTCAGTATTATTACATATTTCCTTACATTAGAATGTTTGCACCACCAAGAATACTAAGTGTCTATGGCTTGTAACCAAGAACAGATTGGGGGGGGCATTTCAGCTCTCATCTCAGTCTGTCATAAAAGCAGGCTAAATGAAATGGTCCAGGAAGAAGCCTATCCACGAAGGTAAGCTACCTGTTCCCGAAGCCACTGCTCCCGCTCAAAGCGCTCCTTCCTCCACTTCGCCTCTGTCTCATCCAGATGGTCTTCATTTTCATCATCGTTCTCTGCATCATTGTGGAACATATCCTGCTGAAAAGCATCGTCTGAAAACGGAGACAGAAAGGTAATTGGTTCTGGCCACTGCCACCTGAAATGCTCTACTTAAAAGGAAAAGTGTTAAATGCAGAAAAGCATTGTGGGCCTGGTGGGGGGGAAAGAGATGAGGATTTGGACTGGGATTTGGACAGTTGCGGTACGGACAGAAGGGGAAAGCGAGACACCCTCCTGCTGGAGTTTGGGATTACCAATGTAGTCTGCAGGACGGACAGCATATTTGCATAAACAGTATCAAAGCAGCTTACAATTTTAATACAATAAAAGCCACACAAAAATGTAAAACAGATCAGCAACTATTACATATTTCAGAGACTGAAAGATGGTGGGGAGTAAAGGTCTGTTTCTCTCCTCTAGGATCATTTGTAACCCACTAAGCTCAACACACACAAGCCATATAGGGTCTCAATAAGCCTTATTGTCCCCCCCCCCCCCGCCTGCGACCACAAACAGGGGCTATCAACTTGTATCAGGCATGGCTCATTCATCTTCATGGGTCACCAGTTGTGCAGGCTTGCTCTAGAATAAGACAGCATTATACCTATGTTCTTCCACCTGAACTTCCTCATTCGCCCAGGGCCATCACTGTGCAAATCTCCATCAGCAAGGTATCTCTCTTGATACAAGCGCAGCTGTCGTTTGTCATCATCCAGCATCACCTTCCTAAAAAGTATCCATGTTTAAGGGAGGGAAACTGAAATTAGTCTTCATTCAAAAACAAGGCTGTGCTTTCAGAAAAGCACAACCACAACAAACTGTATTTTAAGCTGATATATCTGCAGCTACTGACATGTGTATTTTGTTGACTTGATCCTGGAGTTCTGCATCTGTAGGGAGGACCTCATCAAGGACTTCATCTTCATAAACATCAAGTTCCTCACCGTCATATTCATCCTCACTCCCCATCTCACTTCCTGACAGCTCAGCCTCCTCTTCCATGAAGTCCTGCAATTTGCTGAAATGTTTTGAGGGGAGGGAAAGAAAGCCAGTATTCCAAGTTGAGTCTAAAAAGATTTAAGGAGCTGCTGCACTTCATCTTACCCAGAACTGCCAACAGTAGCTGGCAGAGTCTCAAATCCAGCCCTCCAAGACTCTGTTCTCAGCCCTTCAAGGAAAAAAACATTTAGACCTTGCAATGCAGGAGTCGAACTGAGACTTCCATACATACACAGGATGTGCTTAACTCACCAAAGTACAGCACAATGTGTGAGTACAACACTTAAAGATACTGTGAAATATTGCAAATCCTATGTTAGGAGATACCCTAACATGTAACAATTGTAATTTTCCAACATCATGCCAGTCTTTAAGGCTACAAAAGTTGTAAGCCTACATTTTTAAAAACTAGTTATGCATTATTACTATTAGTAGTAGCAGTATTACTACCGTATCATTATTTTATTAATATATGCCAAATCTATGCTTCTAAAAGATGCAACAAAATAGAAACAATTCAGTCCAAATCAAAATGAAGCAAAACAAGAAACCTGAGGCTCTCCTCTTTTCCTTTCATCATATAAAACCTTTGCCTTCAGCCGTGGTTTTTATTGTTCCAAATAAATTTCAGAAACATTTGTTGCCATTTATTTAATACAGAATTTAGTGTATTAATATTTTGAAATAAGAACAGATGCCAAGGGTAAACTGAATCAAGCTGGGAGTTTTTTTCCTTCCTGCTGCTGCCTTCTTGTGGTGTCTTCACAAGAGTGTGTCACTGAGCTCATTTCAACAGCATCCAGAAAAATAAACAGGTTAGCCCTCTGAGTACCCTTCACCTTGCCTGCTTCATCGTCAGCCCACCCTTTCCTTAAATGGAACTGGGCTATCAAACCCTGCAGTTGTTCAAGCGGCAGCTGATTCCCACTGTTGTCTCCTTGCTCCACGCTGCCTTCACCAACCATTCAGCGCAAAAGCAGATTTGCCTTAACCAACCCCCATATCTCAGTCTGTGTCCAATTTGCATCGAGCCATGGTCTGAGTCCGGGGTGGCTAAGGTTTTTGTGGTCTGAGGGCAACGCAGTCAGATAGGTAGGATCTAAGTAATATGTTGTTGTTGTTGTTGTTCACTGTTGGCTGACACTTGAAGGTTCCATGCCAGCCATTGGTGTGATATCACTCACACAAACACACACAGCGCTCCCCTGCCTGCAGATCAACTGAGGAGGTGATTATCCCCCTCTAAGTGCATAAAGTTTAGCAAATTCACCAAGATACTTAGCTTCATATACTGCATTGATCCTTTTATTGCAAAACTATAAAGGCTAGAAGGATTTACTTACAATTTCTTCTTCATTCCTTCCCTTCGTCTTAACACTTCCTCTTCATCATCATCATCATCATCTTCTACTTCATCTTCACTCTCTTCTTCCTCTGTCTCTCCTTCCTTTTCCTCCTCCTGCTCATCGTCCTCCTCCTCTTTGTTCTTTTCATCCTATCAATCCAGGAAACAATGTTCAGAATTTCCTTTAGTATCTTATCACCTCTTTTAATACCTTCTATATTTCAGCTTGTTCTTTTATTTAAACACCGTTAGGAGGGTGGTGTCTACATGATGATTGTTTAGGAGTATAGAAAACCCACAGAATGAGCTCCTGGGTGCAGCCTCCAGCTTCATTTAAAAAGTGATAGAAATGGGAATGGAAGAGCACAGGGCAATGTTGGTTGAAATCTCAGGAGCCTGTGGGGTGACTGAACAAGATATTGGGGCTTCAGTGCCCTGCATAGGTACTCCTCATGACTACTAAAGGCAGAATCAGTTACACAAAGTAAGGAAAATATGCAAATTTGCTTAGTATGCACATCTTAATTCGGGCTGCAGAATGGAGTTTCTCTTCAAATTCATTTACTCTGGGGCATACCCAGCCCTGCCCATTAGCTTCTGGTTGACTAGTTCAGTAGAACATTGGCTATAGAGGTGGGAGTGGAAATAGTTAAGGTTTTGTACGGAATGCATGCCTGGTGTTTAATTCTGGAATAACTGCAACAGTTCGCAGTACTTACTTCTTCACTATCGAAGGCATGGTCATCTGTTAAGAGACAGAAGTCTCCAAATTCGTCTTCCTCATCTTCTTCCACTTCTCTACAAGAAAGGATTTTTAAAAGCAGGGGAAAAAGACTTGCTTAGCAACTGAAATCTAGCAAAGTGGGAATGTGCCACAGGCCTCTCGCCCCTGCTGTACAGCCTATCACACCTAGTTAGCCATGACAGAACATGGTGAACAAAACAAAAAGCATTAGGACTTATCTATCCTCACAGTCTCCAAGATGTCACTGTACTTAGCACTGCCATGGACTAGCTGTGGCTAATTTTCTGGAGTTTAGTTTGGTGTAGAAAAGTAAACAATAAGGAGAGGTAGCACCACTTCTTGGTGATTAGTGAAGAATTCTGCTTAACTGAGAAGTTTTCTCCTCCCAGTTCTACCTATTATCTCAATACAAGGGATGTTTTCATGCTCCCTCTACTGATGAAGACAGGAAAACCATTGGAGAACTGAGCTGCACATCTCCAAGGCTTACCTGCCAGTTGAAAAAGAGCCAGAACAAAGAGCTACTGCCTCAGCCATTGGATCATCAGTGCTGTTCTCTTTTTCCAGTTTAGGGTTTGCCGAAGAGGATCGAATGGGAGAATCTGAGAAAGAAACCAGAATTGAGATGTCACTGGAACAGGGTCCAACAGGCAGAACCCAGCTGGTCCCAGATAAAGTGTTCTTGTATCCCCAGCCCTTAAACTTATTAAAAAGCTGCTACTGCTAAAGAAACAGCAATTCCTCTACCTAATACTGTATTAGGGGCTTTTATTTCTCTATATATTATAATGTAACATATTATAATGTAAGATATAATGTACAGCTCCCACTGGAGGGTTTGCATAAAGTCAGGGGAGCAGAAGAGAGGAACAATGAAAGGGGGAAAAGTGGCTGTTTCAAACAATAGCAAAAGTTTGAGTAAAGAAAATTGCAGTTTCAAGCAACACCAGGGGTTTAAGTAAAACAGGGATGGAGAGATACTAAGACTGAGAAAGTAACAACTGTCAACAATGGCAGAGGTTGGACCCAGCCATTGATACCCAAGATGTGTGCTTTTGAGGCCCACTCTATTCCTGTGATTGTAATCTGTTTAACTACTTCTATTTTTTTAAATTTTTTGAATTGGAACCTGCTGGTGAAGGGTAGGTAATAAATCTAATGTCAATAAATAATGATAATAGACCAAGCAGGGGAGACACTATGTTTAAAACTAAGGTTTGGGTACAGCAAGAAGAAATTTGGAAAGGCGCTGGTGTGCTAGCTTCTGTGTTGCACCCTTCTCTGCTATTTCTCCTCATTAAAACGATTTGGTTTCAAAAAAGAAAAGAAAAAACCTCAGTGTCTTTCCATCTCTCCTTTACTCAAACTCTACTGTTATTTAAAACTGCAATTTTGATCTGTGTCCCTCTACCCTCACTTTACTGAAACTTCTGCCAGCTTGAGGAACTTCTTTCCTAGAATGGGACTTCTTGCTCCCTTGACAGTGGCCTTCAGTCACAACAAGAACTCTTTGGGCAAACAGTCAGACTACTGAGCTGTTGCATTTTATACAGGTTTCCTTAATCAGATTGTTATATATGCTGTTCTCACCTCCTTATCTTGTTTACTGTTTTCCTACATGTGTCTACTATGCTGCAAGCAGCCTTCAGCAGTGTGTAAATTGAAAATCAGAGTAAAAATTATTTTTAATTGAATAAAATTGCCATTTTAAAAAAAAATCCACAAAAAACTGTTAAATTTACTTGCCAAAACTAGGTACCAGTACCTACTAGCCTCTTTCCCTTTGGTTTGATCATCATATTCTGGGTGTAGAATTTAGCAAAAGCCTACCAAAGGTGGTATGTGCAACCCCAGCTCTTGCTATGAGGAGCAAGATCCACAACTCACTCTGAGAAGCAAACTTTCCAGAGCAAAGGTTGAGCAGCTCTTCCATGTTCTGCTTCTTGCCATGGTAATTGTCGGGAGGACACTTGTTCTGAGAGGCAAACTGGCCAGAGCACAGATCCAACAGCTCATCCATGTTTGCATCCATGGCGTTCTCATCCATGCTAGCCAACGGTAGGCGATCCTTGGATGACTGGTATTTGTTCCGGTGATGGCCGACATTCAAAAACCTGAAAGCAAAATTAATGACCGGCTTAACTTTGTGTAAGCTGCCTTGGGAACCTCTTGAAGGGTGGGGTATAAATCAAAATAAAAATAACTTGAAAATGATTTCACTCCACTCCAGACTATGGGCAAAGTTTTTTACACCTTGGGTTAAGATTTGGTAGGGCTGTGGGCCCTGTATAAAAATTGTTTTCAGGCTAGATTCATTCCACGAGCTGCCAATAGGCAAAAGGATCAAGACACACACACCTTCCCAATAGGCCTGTGAACTAAATAACTCTGAAATATGACCTGCTGGTTGAGGATTTGTCACAGAGCCAGCAACTTGACTTCATATGCAAATTGCTAAGTCATTGAGGACACTGTGTCTTGGACTGAAAAGTGGAAACTTATTCTTTTCTACCACCATACTTCCTTCCTCTTGTGGGTTTCAGGATTCAAGCCTATTATCTACCACTAGTAGATACTGAGTGCACAGGCAACAGCAAACCAGCAGCTTCCATTTCTGAGACTGAGAAACCATTCCCTGAACTGTGGGTGCATTTCATCCCTCTGTTTATTTGTTCTAACCATTCACAATCCTATGCATGCCTACCTGGAAGCAAGTCCCACTGTGTTCGATGGAGCTTTACTTCCTAGTAGGTGTGTTGAGGACTGCAACCTTACTCTACCTATTTTGAAAGAGTTACTTGCACAAGTGAGCCAACTCTCCAAATTACATACCCATCCGCATCAAGCAACTGACTCTGAGTGTCGTCTTCTAGGGAGAACTGGAACTGGAACCTCCCAGCTGTTGGAACTGGGCTTTTCTCTTCAGGAGTAGCGTTGTAGAGATCTTGGGAATCCTCTATGGGTAGGGAAGGCTCAGATGCCTTCCCTGAACTCTAAAGCAGATAAGAAGCAGAACACAGTTAGATTCATGAATTAAAAGGCAGACTGCAGCCAAAATTCAAACTAGGAAAATGAAAAATTCAAACTAGAAAAATTAAAAGTACAGGCCAGAACTCTGCAGCTAACAAACTGAAGCAATACAAAATTGGAATCAATTATAAATGTTTGCATACAAAAATTAATCAATTTGCAAAAACTTTGAATTTCTGGACGTAGGAAGCAAAGAAAGAAAGGTTTCCCTAAGGCTGCAGAATTAAAGGAAATACATTCTGGTCTTTGCTACTAGCCAGGGGAACAAGAGCTTTGGGATGCTCATCCTCAGATTCTCATGTTTAATTTTATGTATATGGTTGTTTTGTATCTTGCCCTGGGATCTGCTGTTCTATTACTATAAATATGCATAAATAAATAAATGCCATGGGTTAGCATAGGCAGGTCGTTGTGACCTGTTCTCAAATGGAGACTACAAGAGAGTAGCTTATTAAAACCTACACAAATACAGTTACGTCTGCTAAATTAATGAACTGAAGACAGTTCACAAAAGCATGGCTCTTAATAACAAGTGAAAGACGGTTGAGAGGTAGGGTCCAGGACACTACAAAGTCCTCATTACAAAATGACCCTGACCACCTAGCAAAAAAGAGGCACTCTTCCTGCCTCTCCTTAAGAAATTCTCAAGATTATTCCAACTATTAGCTGGCCACAAACATAACCATTTTGGACAAGACGCTTGAATTAGTGGTTGATGCCCAACAGACACTCTTTGATGACACCAATTTTCTAGAGCTATTTTGATCGGGTGTCTGGTCTTGTTTTTGGCACTGAAGCAGCATAATCACCCTTTTGGATGACCTGTGCAATGAAAAGAACAAGGGGAGTGTGACCCTTCTGCACAGTTTAAAGGGTGTATCTCATGTGTATGGTGTGCTTAAGTTTCTGTACCTATGGTAAACACTGCATTAAAAAAAAACTCCACACTTCACAAATACTTGCTATCCATTATGTATAAAGCATTTTCTTAGATGCCACACAGAAGATTTAAAAACAACAGCAGCTGCCTGCAAGCTCACCATTTAACAGACATGATTCAAAAAGGAAAATCGAGTGGAGAGGGATGGGGGGGGGGAGAAGCAAATTCAGGTACCAGTTCTTAAAGTTACATATTTGCTCTTCTGAGTGACCAACTGCTATTAGTTAAAGATTCAAAAAAGATCAAAATCTGACCTTGGAAGCAGAACTGATGAAGCTCGTTTTGAAAAAGCCAGGAGAAGGAGAGCGGACGACTCCAATGGCAGACAGAAAGTTGCCCCCGCGTGCCAGTTGCTTATTACAAGGTTGATAGGAGGGAATCATAGATCCAATCAACTCAAAGCTGCTGTTGTGACTGTTTTCCTTTGCCAAGTTCGGCAGTAAAAATGAATCTTCATCTTCTAAGAGAAGGAAAAGGAAAGTGAAAAAGGCCTACTAATTTTTAGAGGAATTAAAACAACCTGAGCTGGTTATAGAGGGAACAATATTTTTACTAGACAACCTGCACTAAGTGACATCCCTCTCCATGGAATTTGGGGGACGGTTGAGGTTTTGCTCAGACCCCAACTGTGGGAATTGGTTTATCACTGAGTGCCAAGCAAAATTCATTCCCTGGGTCTTCCCCAAAGAAAGTTCTGCTAGAGCACAAGTGTAAATCAATCCCACGAAATATCCTGTTTCCAGTAATGGCAAATCTTCAGTGTCTCACAGAAAGGGGAAACCACTGGTTCATTGAAACAGAAGTCACCAACAAAATGAAACATTTGCAATAACGTAGGGAAACAGCTGAACGTTTTCAGAAGTACAAACATGGAATGAGGAACAGCTCAAGCTACATAAAACAGCCCACATATACACTAAGATGATCTGCTCACCCAACTCCTTACAACCTAGTTATGTATAACTCATCCAGCGACTATATCCCATACATCTCTCTCCTAGTTTCATCTCTTACATACACAGCTCTCCACACACTGCTTCAATTCTAGCATGTGAAGATTTGAGTCAAGGACTTGCAACTTCACATTTTCCTTGCAGTAAATCCAGTGGGGTTCTGTTCCACACTTTAGCAGACCGTAAGCCAAGATAGGTTTGCACCAAGGCAAGCAGCGGATTGCATCTATCCCAGAGGGGGTTGTTCTATAGACCTTCCCAAAATTTAATCAACCTATGTATCTGTGTATTAAACTTATCTTGTAACTAAAAGAAATATATTGGTAATTTTTGAAGTATGCTTTGGTAAAATGCTTGCCCACGATTCAATCATGAAGAGAACAAGCAGAAAGACTTATATATAAAAGTTTTCAAGACATATATTTTAGTTACAAGAGTAGCTTAGTTTGTCGTTCAAAGGCACAGTATGAAAAAACAGACAAGATAGAGCATGCCAGCTACAGATACGCAGATATATTACCTGGCTTGTGTGATCTTCCCACAGCTTCTTCCACCTCAGCTTTTTCACTTGGAAGAAAACACCTGCAAGAAACAGTAACAGCTCAAATGAAGGATAATCATATTCTTAAAAGGTAATAAGGACCACTCCATAAATCAGGGATAGCCAATGTGGTGCCCTCCAGTTGCTGTTGGACACACTGGATGATTGGCTATGCTGGCTCAGATTGGATTCCAACAACATTTGGAGTTTACCATGTTGGCTAGCCCTGTAATAAAACTAAAGCTTACCCTGTTTTTGAAGAGTTATCCTTGAACAGCAGCAAGGTTGACTCCGTTGAGGAAAGTTTTGGAACAGCAGTGCAGTGCACAAAGTTGGCCGCTCTTTCCTCATCAACCGATTCTTTGTCAGTTTCTTTGTCACTATCTGCAGGGCCTTGCTCTTCCAG
Organism: Zootoca vivipara; assembly: GCF_965207765.1. Taxonomy (NCBI): domain Eukaryota; kingdom Metazoa; phylum Chordata; class Lepidosauria; order Squamata; family Lacertidae; genus Zootoca; species Zootoca vivipara. The sequence continues at coordinate 58,654,098 of NC_142589.1, read as the reverse complement.
CTCCTCATTATCTTCCTCTGTCTCACCAAGAAGATACTCCACCGTCTAGTGGAATATACACACACATATACCAAATTCCACAGTGAGTGAACTTTTGCTTATGGATATGCTTAAACACAAATAGTTGATGGCTTCAAATGCATACACTTTTACGGCGACCAGTGAAAACTCTTATGAAATCTACTGTTACAAAACAGGACTTTAAAAAAAGGATTAGGCCAGTTGCTAGGAGACAACAGAAGAACGTTGCCTTCCTGACTTGCCTCTGCAAAACCCACAAGCATCTGGCTTGGCACTATGGGAAACAAGATGCTGAACTAGATAGACTCTTGATCTAATCCAGCAAAATTCTCATGTTATCTAGACTTCTTCAGTCTCTTCTTTCAATATATGCGATAAACCAGTTTCTAGCCCTTATAGTTACAGGCAACACCTTAAAAAGATGGAGCCAGTATCTGCCAAAAGCTCAGACTAAGAAAAGAGGTACTGTACAATAGGGGCCACCAGCAGCAAGGATAAAGAAGTGGTTGCTGATCACAGTTCCCATTCCCTACTTCCTGCCCCATCCCTGTTTTGGGATAACTGATCCAGAAGGCCAACACTTAATTTCTAGAGCTGGTCTATCTCAAACTACTAGTCTCCGGTTCAGAAGCCCTTCCTCCTAACATGCTGCAAGAGTATCTCAGCAGTGAAGAATATGTACTTCCTTATATTCTTTCTTCTTCTTTTCCCAATTCTGATCCCTAGCATTTAAAAACAGGTGCCAGGAGAGTCCGAGAACATGTTGAGCCCAGACAGATGCCCTCTTTTGCAGCTGGACATGATCCATCATGGGTGGCATAAACTCTGCAATAGAGGAATCTGCTGCTACTTGACATTCACAATGTTTTATGATCAGAGATTGCTCCCTTCGTTTTTGATTTGGCCCATTTTTATTGCTGTATTTTACAGATTCCAAGTATATTAATAATGTACCCCACTTTGATAATTCAGATCAAAACTTGCTTTTCAAGTCTTCTAAACAATTACTAAATTTTTGCAGAACTCCAAAACTTAGATGCAACAGTTGTTGCCTTTGTTTAATTTATTCTGCCTACAGTAAAATTGCAAAATTGGTCTTGCTAGGGGGGCAGATATGTATATTTAAGCCAAACTAAAGTACCTGTTAATCACAACTCTGCCTGGCTTTGCAATGCTTCATTTCCTTGCAACAGGGCTTCTAAGATATGCTGCTAGTTGATACTCTGCACAGCTATGTCATTCTTGGCCTCGTTTCCTACTGTCTCATATTCAGAGCCCCACTGTGTGGCTTTTAAGAGGTATGGAACGAGGCAAAGTGGCCCTTCAGGGTTCTGTGGCTACCTGCCTGAATTTCTGTATTTCCTCAGGGGAAATTGCTTCATAAATCAAAACAAATTTCTGGCTACAAAATTTCCAACAGTGAAGTGGACAAGATAAAAGCCTGGACTTCAGTGCCTAGCTGTGTGGGGAGCTGAAGCCACATTTACTTAATTACAATTTTTATTTCAGATAAATTTGGCAAAAGGCCAATATTAAACATGGCACAAATTCCTGAGTCTCATAGTTCCTGGACAGTTTTGTGAGAAGTCAGCAATACACTAGAACTTGTTGAAGTAGGCCAAAAGAGAATAAAATGTAAAACAAAATGAAGGAAAGACCTCTTGATTGCCTTCCTCTTCCTCCTCCTCAGATTCATCTGTCATCTCCTCCTCTTCCTCCTCCTCTTCCGCCATATCCTCATTATCCAATTTATACAATGCTTGCCGCTTCTGGCGTTCCTCCATCCTGCGGAGCTTCATGACCTCCTGCAGTTGAGCCTTAAGCATTTGTAGCTTTTCACCTGGTAAGCATAAATCTGCTAAGATGCACATTTTAACAGACACACAGAAATGTCATTGCCCCAGGCAAACATTTTAATGATGCCACCAACAATTAATTTTAAAAGCAATGGAAGTTTATTTGAAATTGGGGTTGGGGGTGTTCGGGAACTCATTTGCTGACTAAGAGAACCAGCAATTCCAGCTAGGAGAGGAGAAGGAAAGCTTCAGTCCAGTATACCTGAAGAAGCGGCCTGTGCCGATGGCCTTCTGGCAGGTCCCTTGCAGTGAGAAGCCAAATTACAAAGAACCAGGCAGAGGGCCTTCTCGGTAGTAGCACCCGTCCTGTGGAACACCCTCCCACCAGATGTCAAAGAGAAAAACAACTACCAGACTTTTAGAGGACATCTGAAGGCAGCCCTGTTTAGGGAAGCTTTTAATGTTTAATAAATTATTGTATTTTAATATTTCTGTTGGAAGCTGCCCAGAGTGGCTGGGGAGACCCAGCCAGATGGGTGGGGTATAAATAAATTATTATTATTGTTGTTATTATTATTATTATTATTATTATTATTATTATTATTATTATTATTATTCAGGCTTGTGAGATCTTATTTACCTGAAGCATAGATTTTGTAGGCAACGAGGGGTTAACTGGGGATACTGTATCATCAAGAGGACAGAGCTACTCGTCATGTGGGACTAGGGCTGTCATTCAATTGACTAAAATTTGGACAATTAAGGAAATGTGAGTCAATCAATTAAACCTGTATGAGCAACAAAGATTATTTTAAATTAAGATGAATAATATTTTTTGTTTTTTCTAAGTGATGCGTGCTTGTGTTGCAGTAGGCATCATTTTAGTCAGTTCCCTTTCTCAAAGGTGCTGCTTGCCATCAGCAGCTTTGCGAATCTGCTTTTTTAAAAAAAAATGTAAGAAACTAAAAACCTGCTTTCTAATCAAGGGCACCTTTTTAGCGTATCAAAATGTTACTGACTAAGTAATCTATATTGGTTGAGTCACCATTGCAGCTCTATTTGTGACAAGCACCCGAGAACTGATGGAAGCATCCCCACCCAATAAACCTTGCCCCTGTGCTCTCTCAAAGCGTACCTGGCTTTGCATTGGTTGCACCCTCCACAGTTTCTGCAGCCAACGTCACTGCCACCACATCTGCTTTCAGCTCCTCCTTGCCCTCATGAGTGGTCTCTTTCCGAATGATATTCAAGCCCACCGTTCGTTCTGCTTTTGGCTTGGTTGTGTAAAGTGCATGCTTCACAAAACGTTCCTTCAAAGCATCTAGTTCTGTTTTCCGGGGGGGGGGGGTTAGAAAAGAAAAGAAAACATTCTATTATTACTTGTTTGTGAAAGACTTTGTAATTTTCGTTTTTTTAAAAGCCAATTAAACTTACTTCAGCTGGATCTAAAGTTACCTAAAATCAATCAAGTTGAAAAATAAGAGTCTTCCTGTTAAGAATTGCCAGCATCTGTTGGGGTTTCTGAATTTTTTGTTGAAAGTGGGAGAAAATAGTTCTCTCATGAACGTAGCACAATTCTGGGGTTAAACCTATGAGCAAAAGCCAAATCTTCTGCCTTTTCATAATAATTTTTTAGTTTTTCTTGCACTAACAATTGAATAAAAGATGTCAAAAGTCTTCTTAACTCTTGATGGGTTTGAGACAATAAAATAGTGTCATCCCTCAAACAGCACCTCAGCTGTCAAAAATTAAGGGACACTTTTTAGGACACCTTTGGAAATTAGGAACTACATCTAGGTAACTGTGATGGCAAGCATTTGAAGAAGCCTTAAGGAGAAGGGCCGTAGCTCAGTGGTAGAGCATCTGCTTTGCATGCAGAAGGTTACAGGTTCAACCCCCAGCATCTCAAGGTAGGGCTGAGAATGCCCTCCATCTGAAACACTGAAAGGCCACTACCAGTCAGTGTAGGTTGTACTGGACTAGATGGACTAATGGTCTTACTTGATATAAGGCAGGTTCTTGTGTTCCTAATGGAAGAGTGCCGATTTATGTTTTCTACTGCTATGTGTCACAATTATTAATACTAGGTGGGTGGGAAGGCTTGTGAAAAAGTGTTCTTGCTTAAATATGAGCGAGAGACTCAACTAAACCATGCTAAGTGAATATCCTATGGAGGCCTAAAAACAACCTGATTTAAGCAAAGCATGTCACAATTCTAGACATGTTACACAGAAACAAATGATTTCAATATCCAAAGTGGCAGATAGCACCTGACCATTGAACTCAAACGTTTTAGGAGAAGATACCATGGAAGAATGAAAAATCTATTTTTTTTTACCTTCCCCTCCCCTACAATGCAAACTTCCCTAGCAATTCCCTTTTCAATCTTTTGTCATATAAGCAATAGCAAGAGAATAAGAATCACAACATAGCAAAATACTGGATGCTGGTACCACACCTCTGTTAGATTCTGGCTCATCAAGATTAATAAACGAATCATCCCCGGAACACAGCCTAGGCTTGATTGTCAGGTCTACTCCCAGCTCCCGAAGCCGATCTAGCTTGGACTTCTTTGTTTTTTCAGCAGGAGCTAACAACACTGCTTCCTGTGGCTTCACAATGTCTTTGGGCTTTCCACCCAGGTCTGAAGATTGCGCCTCCACTTGCTCAAGTAAGTTTTCTTCCACTTCATTCTCTACTGATTTGATGCATTCTGCAGGGATTTGACCAGGCTTTTCTTGCTTTCCAGAACTCAGCTCCTCCTTAAGGCACTCAATTTTGGAATCACTGCCCTGTTCATTTTCCTCAAGACAATATTTTGCCAAATTTCCCACTTCACCAGTAGAAGTTTCATCTGTGCTGGCAGAAGCAGGGTTCAAGGGGGCCGAAGCTTGCAGATCAAGCCCTGCTGCCAATACTCTCACTGCTGATTGGTTAAATTGTTCTCTCCAACTCTCACTGCAATCGATACCTGGGTTTTTTGGAACAGGACTTTCTTCATCCAGACTGGGCTGATATTTAGTTGATCTGTCGGGGGTGGGAATACAAGTTAGATCACTACCAATCTTAAACTTGTTCATTTGAGAAAATGAAGAAATCAGGCTAAGGGCAGAAAGCAGTATTTTGCCTATTTATCCATGAATAAAGGGGGGGGGGAGAGAATTACTGAATAATTATTACAGATTTCTGCCAATAGCTAGACACAGTAATGCCTTCTCATGTGGAGCAGGAGAGTTAAATTGTGCAACATGTTCTACTGATGTTCATTTTGTTTTAGCCCATTTTGAGTCAATTCAATATAATCATAATGAAAAGAAACCATCTCCTATTTTTTTTGTTTCTGATTTTTTTGATATGTTTTATATTTGTTTTATGAGTCTTTTGTAGGCTATCTTGAAAAACTAAATTAATGAAATTGTGATTTTAAAAAGATTAATTCTGCATCCAGTCCTATTCTATAACAGCACTACTACAACACCTACAGGTGCCTGTATCATGAAAAGAAACAAGTTAGAAGCAAGCTTGACTTACTTTAGCAAAGTCATAGCACTTCCCTGGAAGGCAGGACGAGGTTTGCGCTTGAAGAATTCATGGACACTTTTGGCTTCTGGTAGGTGATATGGGAGAGGGATGTTGGCTTCTACCAGAAAAGAAACAAAGGGATTAAACTGGTCTGTGTGGATACAAAGAAGGAAAGTTTTGAATAGTATGGCCTTGGTTTAACTTTTAATGATAAAAACACAAAAATCTTAAAAGGAACATATGAAGCTGTTTTATACCAAGTCAGACCATTGCTCTAGCAAGCACAGTACTGCCTAGCAAATGAATCTCCAAGGTCTGTGGCAAAGAGAGGTCCACATTCTGTTCTCAGTTCCTTTAACGTGTTTTTAAAGTGGGCGATACCAGGCTTTAAGAGAACCTGGAAACTTCTACATGCATACAGAATCTTGCAAAACGTTTTGAAATCTTACCTCTGACAAGCCGCTGAGTCTCGCTGTGCAGCTGTTTGATGGCTTCCTTACCCAGCTTGGCTGCCTTCCGCTCCTCAACAAAAATGAAAAGACAGCTTTGAGCAAACATGTGGCTTAGACACAATTAAAAGTTAGGCATACGCAGGATGGAAGATGAGGTGCTGTTAAGTACCATACAAAAAAGTGAGATAGAAACAAAACTAAAAGTGAATAGGTGTGGGTGTCATTTTTAGGTTCCTTCAATAGACGTTCCTCATATTCAGGCATCCCCAAACTGCGGCCCTCCAGATGTTTTGGCCTACAACTCCCATGATCCCTAGCTAACAGGACCAGTGGTCGGGGAAGATGGGAATTGTAGTCCAAAACATCTGGAGGGCTGAAGTTTGGGGGTGCCTGCTCATATTCATCCATCTTGTTTGTCATTTTCACTCTCAGAACCAGTATTGGTGGGAAAGGCAATTAAATTTAACATGCCAAAAGAAACTGTTGTACAGAGTATTGCATACAGAAATACCAAACATTTATTTCTGAGGTTTCTGTGGTGTTTGCCGCAGATCCCCACCAATTTCACACTGGGACGCCGTGCTTTGAAGATGCTCCAATGCAGTACATTTGGAATTTTCCTATAACCCTCTCCACTTGAATTCCACAAATATGGCATCACTTTAAAGGCTCTGCCTCTGGTCACCACCCAACTATAATTTGGGATCATCCAGTAAAACTGATTGGCAATATGTTCAGGTAAACAAAACAAAAAAAATACTTTGTATATTTTCCTTGGATGGTTTAGCATTACTCACCTTCCGTTTTTTCACTTTCTCTTTCCCTGCAGTTTTTATCAACTCTAGAGACTCTTCATCTTGAAGAAGGGGATCCTCTTCCTCTAAGCCATTCTCAAAGAGGTCTTTATCAGCCAGCAGGCACCCACTGTCATTGAAAGAAAACCTCTCACTGTCCTCCTGGCCCAAGAAAGGTAGAATATAGGAAATAGTTAGCAGTTGCTACCTCCCCCTCTTTCCTATATAAATAGAAAGGAAATCATTTTTTTCAACTGCATAATATGAGTTCACAGTAAAGCCAACCACGGGCGACCACCCTCCACTCATGTAGAAGTTACAATTCGGGGGCCCACACACATAAGTGAAAATCATGTAAGTCAGGAGCACCTGCTTTTTCCTGCTCTCCAGCTCTCTCTTCAATCCAAACTAAATATCTAGAGTTGAAGCTCTGGAGCTTGCTGGAGGTCACTTTGGAAAGTGGCTGCTACTCCTACTGCAGGGAGACTGAGCAACCTAAGCAAGCCCTGCTGAGCCTCTCTTCAGGGCCTCCTCCACCCTCACTGACATCATCTTTAGGATCTGAAGATGGTTTCCTTATAAGCCATGAAGACTCTCTCTTCTGTCATTTCCTGGTATGATTCCATTTTATTTATTTATTTATTTATTTCCTGGTGCCGCATACGTGATCACGCGTGAATAGATTGCACGTAAAAGTGGGGAGACGCCTGTAGTACAAAGCCCCATTATATACCATGCACCACAGTAGAAGTGGGGCATCTCTGGCCCTCCAGATACTATTGGAGTACAACTCTCATCATTCCTGACAACCATCACACTGGCTGAGGCTGATAGGAGCAGAAAGTCCAAAAACGTCTGTAGCACCACACGCTTCCCATCCTATTTGCATTCAAACCCTGACCCAGTTTAGACAAACAACATAACATGCAATAAAACTGTCCCTGGCCTGTACTGCTTCACACTGAGCAAAGGATTATATGTTGTGGGTAAGCATTCAATCAATGTTTATACATGGAAAATCAGCACATCAAGAGAAGCCTACATTAGATTACTCCTACCCATCACATTTTCTATATAAAAGTGGTGTTGTGCATGAGATAAGAGTTTTTTAGAATAGAGGGGAACATTCAATTATGCAATGGCCATCTGTCCTCTTAAGTGACATGAAAACAAGAACAGTTGCATGGTGAGCTACTTATCTAGACTGTGCCTTATTCTCTCCTGTTACAGCAGCAAGTTGGACTACCATACCATAATGCTATAACTGACATTTCAGTTTAACAATGCAGCTGGTGAGACACTTGTGTACATGCCAGTCAATGTAACATGAGGCATGAATCACAAAATATAAATACATCACTTGGCATTAGACTGGACTTTACCTTGGGTGCACACAATGACTCCATCAAAGCCCAATCCCTTAAAATGTTCTTCTCATTCCCAACATACCTTCCCTTCTTCTGCCTCTCCTTTCTTTATGGTATCTCTAATAGCTTTCATTTTTTCCTCTTTCTCCTTCCTCCTTTTCCTTGGGGCACCCTTTTCTTTTTCAATAATTTCCTTTATACAATGGATTCTGTGGTTCTTGTGTTTTTTCCCAGAGTTCTCCAACTTATGTTCAGACAAACCAAGCTCTGGATACATTCCAAGGTTCTTATTATGGAATAAGTTGTCCACTTCATCATCATCATCACTGTCTTGCAGAGCCTGGCAGATTAGGTTGGATTTCTTCTCCTTAGCAGCAAATGTATCATCATTTTCCTTCATGCTTTCCATATCCCCAGTTGCAGCCTCCGATTTCTCAGGAGCCAGGTCTTCTCTTTCACTGTCACTGTCTGGGAGGAACTTCTTACATTTGACTCTCTTAGTCACATATATCTCTTCATCAGAATCTGTCAAAAATATAAGTTTCACATCTTTATAGCATGCATCTTTATAAACACTTAAAAGCAGTTAAACGTATTTCTTACCCTCTTTTCCTCACTTGAAATATTGCAGATTCAGTTACATACTGCAGTCAAAGATAAGCAACGCTGAATTCAATGTAATTTAATTGAACTTTATTGTGCAATTTAGCTCCTGTAGGCTCTATTTCCTCCCTGCTCCGGTAACAATCCACAAACTACTACAGCTCATAGGAGTGTAAGGACCAGATGTGTGCATGTAATTATTTCCTTCTTAAATCGGCTTCAGCAAGCCTTGTTATGTTTTGACTTTTAATGTTCAGTTCTATTGTTTTCCACTTTGGAAAATACTAAGAAATATTTATTATTTTTTTAAAATCAGTTTCAGGAAAGCAGTCCCAATATCAAAATGGCTTTCAAAACTTTGTGGGAGAGAGGGGTAGGCAGCGAGGTATCAAATATGCATGTAGAGGCTCCTATGAAAAATGGATTAACTTACTGTGTGCATGATGTTGGGTAAATTATATATGTCACATTTATATATGTTAGAGATATTTACTGTTGTATAGGACATTTCTTTGAAATAATGCAATGACCTCTATAACGCCCTTTTGTTTTTAAAGACAGTAAATTACTGACCTTCACCGTCAACAGATGCAACTCCTTTGTTTATCTGTGTTGGAGAAGTCATTTCACAGCTTCCCTGTCCACTGTCTGAATCGCTGTCAGACACTTCCTGAGATTTCAGATCCTCGACATCCAACTGAATCTGTAAGCCACAAACATATATAAGTATGACAAAAGAGACAAACACATGCAAATGTTTTGATAATGGAATTTTAAAATAGAAGCCAACTCCAACACCATTCACCTCCCAACTGCAAAGAAAATGACATCGGGCCCTTAGGAGCAGAGTTCTTCAGGGTTCCATTCTATACTTAACAATTGTCTAATGTCTGCATGGCAATATTGCCCAGAGAGTGAGTCTGGCATGATTAACACAACAGTGACATGCTTCTTGTTTAAAAATCAGAACCAGAAACTGCTGCATGGTACATTGATCAAACTTAGCATGCTTATCAGACTACACAGTAGAAGTTCCCACGGATGTAAGTTGTACAGTATAGTGTAAGGATCAAAGTTATACAAAGCAGGCATGGGAGAGAGATTATGAATCCCAATGAAGGCATTGGGCAGTGCTAGTTTTGCTCTGGTTAGTATGTGTGCAGTGGGGAGAGGCACTCTTCAACAATCTCCCACACTTTTGAGTACACAGGTCCGCGGAGTACTTAAACTGAAAGTACTCAAACCGAAGTATACTTAAACCGAGGTGAGGCTGTATATTACACTCCTATCAGTGACATCCTGATGACAAGACATCGGCGAATGTTAATACAGCAGTCGCCTAGGAGACTAGGGTACAATTCCCCCCTTAGCCATGAAGCTCACTGGGTGACCGTGGGCCAGTCACTACCTCTCAGCCTAACCTACCTCACAGGGTTGTTGAGGGGAATTAAACGAGGAGGGGGTAGGACCATGTAGCCACCTTGGATGAAAATGTGGGATAGGAAGGCAATGAATGAATAACAAAACAAAACAAGACAAATTAAAAGCACACACACACACACACACACACGAGTCTGAAACGGTAGCAGTGCATTCCCCCTCCGAGGACCATACAGTAGTTCAAAGACACTGGGGGGGGGCCAGGACACCCGAGGTTAGCCGCAATGTATGCTGGGAGTTGTAGTTCTTGCTCCCTTAGGTGCTTCCCGCGGGGCCGCCGACAGCCGCCAAGACAAATGTCCTCCGTTCCCTCTCGCACCGCCAGCCACTGATAGGCGGCAGTTTCCAGGCGTGAGCCAAACCTACACTGGACTCACCTCAGTCGCCGCCGCCATGGCGCCCGACGCCGATGAGCGAAAAGCGCCAAAGCCTCCCTCGCGCCTCCGAATTCGAGTCTTCCCGCTCTTGCTGAGAGTTTGCCCCCCGCTCCTCAGACCTTAGCCAATCGCAACTTGCCTCCGCCCATACGCTTGTTGTCATCCTGGCATGAACCAATTGAGAGGCAGGATTTCCTCCACGGCACCGCCCCCGCGTATCAAGCGTTAACCCCTCTCTCTTCCCGTAGCAGAAAGAACATAGAGATAAAATATTGCAGAATGGCAAAATTCTGAAAACAAGGCACTTCCCTGGTTTGATTTTTTTCTTCTTTCCTTTCTCTCCAGCCCACAAGAAATAAAAGAGCGCGCGTGGGGTGGTGGGGTGGAATATCCATATTGCAGATGGGTGGTGTTTGTCGCGAAAATGGCTAACCACAACCCTGCCGTTTAGTTCACTGTCATCTGCGGGGGACATAGCTGCCAAGTTCTCCCTTTTTTAAAGGGAAATTCCCTTATGCTGAATAGGCTTCCTCGCGAGAAAAGGGAAAACTTGGCAGCTATGGGGGGAGGACTGAGAGCGCAGCATGCAACAGCTGCACAAACAACAAGCCTGCAATATAGTCCAGTGTAAAATATTGTTGCTGTTATTCTTTTTATTTAATATAGCAAAAAAAATCCGCCGCGGTTGCAACGCGGAGTAAACTGCTTAAATCTACCCCTTTCAACAACAAAAAAAACACCACCCACTCAGAGTTCAACAGTACAGTACAGTACTCAGAAGCTCTGTGTGCTGATGCACACATTGATGCTCCCTTCGTGTATCAATATAGGTTGCATTTTCAGATGTTTAAAACTCCACTCCACACATCACTTTTTCCACACAAAAATATGCCTTGAGCGTGAATTGCTGTTAACTTCGCTGTGAGGGTTTAATGCTGTTGCCTAATCGTAGCTATGCTAAATTAAACAATTTCTCCCCTGATTTCTATGGGAAGCAATCGCTTCCTCAACAGTTACAGTACTGTTTGTTGTACATTCAGTTGTGTCCCCATGGACCAGAGCACGCCAGGCACTCCTGTCTTCCACTGCCTCCCACAGTTTGGTCAGACTCATGTTGGTGGCTTCGAGAACACTATCCAACCATCTCGCCCTCTGTCGTCCCCTTCTCCTTGTGCCCTCCATCTTTCCCAACATCAGGGTCTTTTCCAGGGAGTCTTCTCTTCTCATGAGGTGGCCAAAGTATTGGAGCCTCAGCTTCAGGATCTGTCCTTCCAGTGAGCACTCAGGGCTGATTTCCTTCAGGATTGATAGGTTTGATCTTCTTGCAGTCCATGGGACTCTCAAGAGTCTCCTCCAGCACCATAATTCAAAAGCATCAATTCTTCGGCGATCAGCCTTCTTTATGGTCCAGCTCTCACTTCCATACATCACTACTGGGAAAACCATAGCTTTAACTACCGTATACGGACCTTTGTCGGCAAGGTGATGTCTCTGCTTTTTAAGATGCTGTCTAGGTTTGTCATTGCTTTTCTCCCAAGAAGCAGGCGTATTTTAATTTCGTGACTGCTGTCACCATCTGCAGTGATCATAGAACCCAAGAAAGTAAAATCTCTCACTGCCTCCATTTCTTTCCCTTCTATTTAGCAGGAGGTGATAGGACCAGTGGCCACGATCTTAGTTTTTTTGATGTTAAGCTTCAGACCATATTTTGCGCTCCCCTCTTTCACCCTCATTAAAAGGTTCTTTAATTCCTCCTCACTTTCTGCCATCAAGGTTATGTCATCAGCATATCTGAGGTTGTTGATATTTCTTCCGGCAATCTTAATTCCGGTTTGGGATTCATCCAGTCCAGCCTTTCGCATGATGAATTCTGCATATAAGTTAAATAAGCAGGGAGACAATATACAGCCTTGTAATACTCCTTTTCCAATGTTGAACCAATCAGTTGTTCCATATCCAGTTCTAACTGTAGCTTCTTGTCCCACATAGAGATTTCTCAGGAGACAGCTGAGATGATTAGGCACTCCCATTTCTTTAAGAACTTGCCATAGTTTGCTGTGGTCAACACAGTCAAATGTTTTTGTGTAGTCAATGAAGCAGAAGTAGATGTTTTTCTGGAACTCTCTAGCTTTCTCCATAATCCAGCACACGTTTGCAATTTGGTCTCTGGTTCCTCTGCCCCTTCGAAATCCAGCTTGTACTTCTGGGAATTCTCGGTCCACATACTGCTTAAGCCTGCCTTGTAGAATTTTAAGCATAACCTTGCTAGTGTGTGAAATGAGCGCAATTGTGTGGTAGTTGGAGTATTCTTTGGCACTGCCATTCTTTGAGATTGGGCTGTAGACTGATCTTCTCCAATCCTCTGGCCACTGCTGAGTTTTCCAAACTTGCTGTCATATTGAGTGTAGCACCTTAACAGCATCATCTTTAACAAATTTAAATAGTTCAGTTGTAATATCATCACTTCCACTGGCCTTGTTATTAGCAGTGCTTTCTAAGGCCCATTTGACTTCACTCTCCAGGATGTCTGGCTCAAGGTCAGCAACCACACTACCTGGGGTATATGAGACCTCCATATCTTTCTGGTATAATTCCTCTATGTAACACCACTTCTTGATGTCTTCTGCTTCTGTTAGGTCCTTTCCACTTTTGTCCTTTATTATGGTAATATTTGAACGAAATGGTCCTTTCATATCTCCAATTTTCTTGAACAGATCACTGTGTATTCATAAGGGATTTGATTTAGATTGTGTCCTACTGGCCCAGTGCTTTTTCCTACTTTCTTCAGTTTAAACTGGAATTTTGCTATAAGAAGCTGATAATCTGAGCCACAGTCAGCTCCAGGTCTTGTTTTTGCTGACTGTATAGAGCAGGCACCCCCAAACTTTGGCCCTCCAGATGTTTTGGACTACAATTCCCATCTTCCCCGACCACTGGTCCTGTTAGCTAGGGATAATGGGAGTTGTAGGCCAAAACATCTGGAGGGCCGCTGTTTGGGGATGCCTGGTATAGAGCTTCTCCATCTTTGGCTACAGAGAATATAATCAATCTGATTTCGATGCTGCCCATCTGGTGATGTCCATGTGTAGAGTCGTCTCTTGTGTTGTTGGAAAAGAGTGTTTGTGATGACCAGCTTGTTCTCTTGACAGAACTCTATTAGCCTTTGCCCTGCTTCATTTTGAACTCCAACAGTACAGTAGATGGAAGCATAAGTGAGCACGGAAGTCGGGCTCTTCATGCGGGTTTGTAACAAGCCTATGACATAGCGTCCAGCCTCTCTGATGGTCCTATGCCATGTTCTCTGTACTATAGTAATAAATCCTCGAAGTGTGGGTTATGCTTTCCCACGCAATGCTGGCTGTACCTGGACTCTTTGTGGGAAAGTAGTCTCAGGGACAGCTCAGGATTTTTGTGGAACTATTTCAGCTTCTTCTTCCTCTAATCACATCCTTTTCCTTTGCACTCACTCACCCTGCTCCTTAAAACTAAAACAAGTGTTTTAAATATGCAAGGGAAATTGTATTGTTTGACTATATACACTGTACAGGCACACTGCTAAAAAAAAGATATGGGGGAGGGGAAGCGTTTGACAAAAGCCTTGCTGGTTTGAATCCTAAACCAAAATTTGGCCAAACATAAATGTTTTATCCAACTAATTTCTGCTTAGAGTAGAACTGTTTAAATTAATGGACCCAAGTTAGCTATGTCCATTTACTTAACTAGGTCTGCTCTGAATAGAACTAGCACTGAATACAGCCCTAAAATTTTATTAATCTCTTAGTTTTGTCACACTTTTGCTCCTTTACAGTTGCTGTTTTTTAAATTGTACTTCTGCAAATATTGGTGGTTCCTCCCAAAACATCCTCTCGCTTTTTCTCTGTGGCCTTGTTTCGCCTCTACATCTGTTGGCATTCAACCAACTGTCCTGAGTTTGCTATTAGAGGAAATGATTATGATTATGATTAATTCATCTTATTCATCATATACCTGAAGTGGCCTCTATGCTATAAAGGTTTATGCCTCAAAAAGCTGCACTCTGTATCCACAAGTGCACAGTAAATCTTCCAGGACTGTAGCCAACTAAGTTATACACAAAATAGACTCACCAAAATCAATGGTGTTAGGCTAATAATGGCTCAAGGTGTCACATTGGCAATGAAAGGGGTGGTATAATTTCAGTCAGGATTCACTAGGGCAGAGGTTTTCAACCTCTTTGTGTGCATGGCTCCCTTGACAAACTACATTCTTTCTGTAGCACCCCCGTGGGGCTCAGGAGCCCAGTTATGTCACCCTTTGCCTGCAGAGCTGGCAGCCTCTCACCCTTTTTTGAACACCCTCCCTTGTGGAGTGTTCCCTCAGCCTCTTCTCTCCCCTCTCTTTGTGAGTCCTCCAGGCAGCTGCTGCTGCCGCCCCTAGTCTCTGAACTGCCACCCCCACCCCAAGAGAGGTGCCTCTCAGAGGCACCATTCACTTGTCAAGCTCTTAGCCAGAGCTACAATAAACAGCTATGCAAACCTTTGGGCCAGGCAAATGCCTTACTATGGCCCCTTATAACGCAGTGAGGTCCACACACTGCTCTGCCCCTGCCCCTGCTGAGTTTTAAATCACATTTGTACTTGCTATGTCTTCACCTGATCTGATAAACATTACCCAATTTGTTTTCCAGCACCTGCAATCCTGCACCCCATTCCTGTTTGAGGAAGCCTTCATCTATGCATGCTCTGCGATTTGCACATGCTGAACAGCTGTATGCATCTCAGCTTAACAGTGGCTTGCGATTTTAAATTGGATGAGATCTGGTTTGAGGGAAAATGCATCAGACCTGTGTTGATTCAAGGAAAAAATAGGTATAAAAATGAGTCTGGGGCAAGTACTCTTTGGCTACAAAAGCCCCAGCAGAGATATAAAATCACAAAATATGCAGCAAAGTAAAGATTGGAAATATTAGCCGTTGAGACCTTTGTCAGGACGATATTTCAGATTATAGATGTTGCCAACAGCTGGATGTTATTTATAGTCAATGGTCAGTATAAAGCTGGTCAGTATAAAGCAGTATAAAGCTGGTCAGGTGCAATAAATAGGTAAGCAAGGCAACGTGAAACAAGGCATCACACATTCAGAGAGAAACATGTCAATGAAGGCATTCTCTATTAGAATTCAGCATGAGAAGAGGCTAAATTGTTAGAGATTCAACATAGTACAAAAATGCCTTATTTGGTTTGATAGTGGAAAACCTGACGTGATGCATTTTTATTATGTTTTTCTATTAGAGTCAAGTGCTTGTCTTTACTTGTCTGAGAGTTGGCAGTGCCATCCATTTTAAAAAAAATACAAATGAGATGTGCTCAAAAGCACACAGTAGAGGAATGAGCAGAGGTTAGGAACAGGATTTTATAAATAAATTACAGTATGCAGCTTTACATATTTTCAAAATCATAGGAATATACAGTAGGTGCAAAGGTCAGGTCAGATTTGTTCATGTGCAAAGGTATTTTTTGGTGTCGTTTCTGCAAAATATGCTGTCATTAATAGATTCATGAGGTTTCTGTAAAATATGCTGCTATGAATAGATAGTGGAAATAACAATGTCTGAACCATGACAGAAATGTGTGGTACTATCAGACTATTAAGTTAAAGTCCCCTCAGCCATGGAGCTCACAGTTGGATTAGTCATAGAATCATAGAGTTGGAAGAGACCACAAAGGCCATCTAGTCCAACCCCCTGCCAAGCAGGAAACACCATCAAAGCATTATTGACATGTGGCTGTCAAGCCTCTGCTTAAAGACCTCCAAAGAAGGAGACTCCACCACACTCCTTGGTAGCAAAATTCCACTGCCGAACAGTTCTTACTGTCAGGAAGTTCTTCCTAATGTTTAGGTGTGTAGGAGGCATATAGGTCTGACTCCATCTGGCCGAGGCAGCGTGGTCACGTACAAGGAAATAATCTTGCTGAAATTTATAAGACCCCTTGCAAAGACCCCTTGCAAAAACCCATTGCTAAACCACATTGAATTGGCAAACACATTCCCAGCATGAGCTGACCACAATGCCACGTAGACAGAACACAGCCAAGTTATGGAACGTGTCTGTAAAAGAGGATATGCTGTAAAAGAGGATCTGAATAATGGTATAAAAGGAGGCAGCAAACTCTGTCAAGGTGTGTCTGCTGTGAATACACGCAGCACCATTTTGCTTTGCCTGGCTTTGCAAAATAAAAGCTTTTTCTCTTAAAGGAACCCGGTGTCGCTTGACTCCTTCCTCCTCCTCGGAGGCAGCTTAGTGAACTTGGTCTGAGGGCAGGAAAGAAGGCTACAGGTGGAATCTTCTTTCTTGAAGTTTGAATCCATTGCTCCGTGTCCGCTTCTCTGGAGCAGCAGAAAACAATCTTTCTCCCTCCTCCATATGACATCCTTTCATATATTTGAACATGGCTATCATATCACCCCTTAACCTTCTCTTCTCCAGGCTAAACATACCCAGCTCCCTAAGCTGCTCCTCATAAGGCATCTTTCCAGGCCTTTGACCATTTTGGTTGCCCTCTTCTGGACACGTTCAAGCTTGTCAGTATCCTTCTTGAACTGTGGTGCCCAGAACTGGACACAGTACTCCAGGTGAGGTCTGACAAGAGCAGAATACAGTGGTACTATTACTTCCCTAGATCTAGATGCTATACTCCTATTGATGCAGCCAAGAATTGCATTGGCTTTTTTAGCTGCTGCATCACACTGCTGACTCATGTCAAGTCATTATCTCTAAGCTTAGCCTACTTCACAGAGTTGTTGTGAGGATAAAATCATAGGAAGGGTTCTGTATACTACTCAGAGCCATTTGAAGGAAGGGTAGGATTTTTTTTAAAGTGTAGTACATAGTTTTTGAATGGCAAGAAAACTCCAGGGGTCTCCACGCATACCTCAGGTTCATGTTTCCTTAGAATAAAGTCACCATAAAGGTAAAGGGACCCCTGACAGTTAGGTTGTCACGGACGACTATGGGGTTGCAGCGCTCATCTCGCTTTACTGGCCAAAGGCGCCGGCGTATAGCTTCTGGGTCATGTGGCCAGAATGACTAAGCCACTTCTGGCGAACCAGAGCAGTGCACAGAAACGGCGTTTACCTTCCCGCCAGAGCGGTACCTTTTTATCTACTTGCACTTTGACGTGCTTTCGAACTCCTAGGTTGGCAGGAGCTGGGACCGAGCAATGGGAGCACACCCCATCGCGGGGATTCGAACTGCCAACCTTCTGATTGGCAAGCCCTAGGCTCTGTGGTTTAGACCACAGCGCCACCCGCGTCCCTTAAAAGTCACCATAGACTGTGGTTTATTTGTGATATAGCATATGGTTTTATTTACACATAAATTTGGGATGAACATAAGATGATGGAAAGTTCACAGCATTAACACTCCAAGAAACACAGAACCCCATTAGTCTTCGATGAAGTCTTCCCAATGCTCTAACAATAGAAAGTGTGCCGCCCTCTCCCTGTGATTGAGGGGGCCAGGGCCAAGCAAAGTCGGCATATACGCATGCTGTGGCCTTGTGCAAGCATGATGTCAGCATGCCCCACATCATGTGTGCATGGCCAACAGGGAATTTTGAGGGAGCCAAGACCCTTCCTTTAAATTTGTTGGGCGGCTCAGCACGCTGGCCTCCCCTAGATGGCGCACCTGAACACTTGATTGTCACATAGAGAGCAAAATCACACCTGTCTTCCTACTTCCATTAACCAGCCTATCCTTTGTTCTCCACACCTTGATGACATCGCCATGGGGTCCATGGGGTCACGAAGAGTCGGACACGACTAAACGACTAAACAACAACAATAAATATAAATATGATGATAATCATGATTTTATGTCCCCTCAGCTCTCCTAAATCCAGCACTGCATGTGGTATCCAGGAAGAGCAGCAAATAGCCTGGTGATGACCATGGAAAGACTCTATAGGGTGGCAATGACCAGGGCCAGAATAATCCTGGTCAGGCCCTAAAAGCAAGAGGAACTCCATTTTCTAAATCTCTCTGCCTCTGATAGAAAGTAAACCAGACAGCACTTTGCACACAGGCACAGCATGTATGCACATCTAATGCAAAGATCTAACCACACACAGCACTTCTAAGAAATTCTAGCATAAACCACAAGAGCAAGAGGATGTAGCCCACCGCAAATTATAAGTAGAGCACAACCACAATTGTGCCTGTAAAATTCCACATAGACACGTGTATGAAGGTACCAGGTACATAACGCCACCTAGTAGAGTTGGGCGGGTGACTTTGCATCTTGGGGTGCTCTCTCTTGATTGGTTGATGAAGTACTGCAGAAAGGCTGATCTTCACTCTGTCAAAAAGGTATAAAAGCACTCTGTGTATGCCCATGGGTTGGGCAGAATGAGAAACTCATTCTCACTGCCACCATTTATTGCAATAAATGTTTTAATAAATCTGTTTTATAATATGTACAACTGCCTAAGATTTCGTCTGGTCAATTTGGGAAGCCAATCATCCATATTACATTTCTGGTGTCCTTACATTTCTGGTGCCGTGCGTGACTCGGATGAGGGCATTTCCCTGAACCAGAGGCAGTCCCCTTTTGCCCCACTGGACAGGGCGCAGATTCCTAACGGCGCCTCTGGTCTGGTGCACACCGGCAGACTTTTTCCGGAGGATCAGAGGTGGCCCTTGAGTTTCCATGCCCTGGACGAAGAGGCAAAAGGACCGAGGTTGGAAGGGAAGAACAGGAAAAGCCGGCTGGGGTAAGTAGAAAGGGAAAAGGTACCTTGAAGGGAATTGGCCCCCTTTAATGAGGGGAAGGGAGATCCTGATCACATCTCCAGCGTGTTGGTAGTACTCAGTTAATCAGAGGTCAACTGGGAAAACCAGGCGCTTTGGGTAAGAGGCAAAGGGAGGAGGAAAATGTGTATGTTAGTAGTCAGTAGGGAGGAGGTCCCCTGACAAATAGACACTTAGGAAACAAGGAAAAACTGGGAGGTAGAGTGTGGTAAAGTGTCCAATGCATGGTATGTGTGGCAAAGTTTGCAGTGTGTGCTGTGAAAGAGGGGATACTTTACAGGGCCATAAATGGGAGGAGTATGGTCAAGAGGAGGGAAAAATGTGATTTCCCTAGAATTCATGATAGATAAATTCAGAATGCTATAAAAGAAATTTAATTTACAAGTCCTGCCAACAACAAGTTCAGAGAAAAAAAGGTGGTGCAAACCAGTATTCCCCCAAAGAGAAGAAAGGCATTGTGAGAAAGAAGATGAAGAGAAAGGCAGTGGTTAAACAGCAACAAATGATGGCTCAAGGACCAGTGAGGAACCAGAAGGGGTTCAAAGGTCACTGGTGAAGGTCAGTTGGTAGGACGGAGATGTCTCGGACAATGTAAAAGAGGAAGGAAGAGTGTTCGGAGAAAGATGGGACAAGGGGGTCCCAGCAGAAGAGAGTTCGTCGGTTTGGCAGGCATGGCAAGGAGCCATGGTCAAGGTGACTTAAGAGTTACCTGCATCTGGACTTTGTTATAAACATAGGCACCCAGTATTCTGTTTTTAAATATCCTTGAAACAGCCCCAAAAAGCCAAAAGAAGCATCAGACTGATTTTATGCCTAAAAGGGCTGTACAAACAGACAGCGGAGGATTTGTTCAGAAAAATCATCTCTGCAACCTTTAGAATGCTATTCACCACACTAGAAATGAGGCTACCGCCGCACAGGAAACTGACAAAATGCCAGTAACGGTGCTCAGAAAATGTTTTCATATGCTTCAGCTGGCTTCAAAAGAAAAGGAAAGGAAAAAATCATGTACTTAAGTAGTTCACAACGCAAGAGACAATAGATTTTATTTGAACAATTAACATCTTTTCCCCAAGTCCTGTTGGAACTGTGCAGACTTTAGTTTTTGGGGAAACTTACAAGAATGGGAAAAGAGAGACATTTGAGTCCTTCTAAAAGCAAACTACATTTAAAGGGTTTTACCCTCCTACCTGCAACCCCATTTCATATGTTTTTGTGACAGCAACATGTTGGAAAATTTGTAGAACTGCATATTTTAATGAAATGAATGTCTGTCAACTAAAGAATTCAGGATAAGGTAGAAGGAAGTTATACTGAATGGAGATTTGTGTGTAAAGACATTGTCTGTTTGAATCTAACACTACCATTGGAAGACAGGCTGCGAAAAATCTCAAGCAGTCTCTCAAACCTCCGGCAGAGATGTGTGGCGTAACCCCCCTTATTTGGTTACACAAGCGATTCTGCATGATTTGTATTTACACAACTTGCTTTCTCCTGCAACCTGCACTTAGAGACTGTGGCTGTGCCTGGCTGGTGTTGCCATTTCGGACATTCTATTGTGTGACATTGTGTGACCAAGACCGTTGCTGTGAAAGTAGGGAGAAAAAGATGTTATGCTTTGGAGGTCCACGTTTCAGCTTACAAAAACACTACTGCTCTAAATGCTTTGACTTTAAAAAAAATTTATGTCTCACGGAAACAGCCCGTTGCTACAAAGCAGCTGTAAGTTTTTTCTTCTTCTAGAAACCACAAGACTTTGCATAATTTGAAAAACAGGCTTCAGTATCCTAGCAGAACTCAGCCGTCGGCAGCTGGATGGGAGGCAAATACGGATTTAAAGGACCCCTCCTTAACCCTGCACATGCATGAAGTTCTGTGGAAGGAAAGAGAAACCACGGGGAGATCCTGAAAGATGGACCAGACGTGGAATCCTGTTGCAAGCCTTGTGAAATTCTGTGAAGACTGCTGTAAGGCACTGCTGCTATATCCCAGAGATGACTTCTCAACTAACTGCTGCTACATCCCAGAGATGACTTCTGTGTGCCAGACACACCTCAATGTCCAATACGTGGGACGCACTACCTCGGAGAGTTTGGTGGTGGACTTACCAGCAAGAAGTTCTAAAACAGCAGCGGCAGCTACAAGGACAAGGACAATCTCTCTCCCCCCCCCTTCCTTTGTTTTTTATCTACAGGAAATCACTCGAGCGAAGAGTGTGTAGCCTTGCGGAGCCTGACACGATGGTTCCAGCCTGACGCTAGCGAGTCCCTGAGTGAATCCTTGAAGGAAGGGAGACGAGACCCTCTTCATTCCTAGGTAGTGAAGTATCCATTCCATCCGGTGAAAGTGCCTGAGATGACCCCCTGGATCCACACCCTGCTGTACCTAATCAGGAGTGGGTACCCAGCGCACGGTGCACCAGTTTCCCCTTGCAGCGTCTGACCGGCAAAAGACGCCCAGCGCATGGGAAACCGAAGTAGCCCCTGCTGTGACACTCCGGACGCTGTCACTCGACGCACGGGTTGAGGAATGTCCATCTTATGCAGCACCAAACATCAAGGAGACAAGGAGACGCAGTAAATCTTAGACCCTTATATATGTATGTATGTATGTATATTTGTATGGGAGGCATCAATTGAGTGGGACCCACAGTAGAAGTCTACCTGCCCCCAAAGCAGTATCCTTAATTTGGAAGGAAGGGCAGTGTACCTGCCTCACTTGAGTGAACAGACCCAAAACAGTTTCAGAAATTGAACCATGGGGTGGGTTCCAGCAACTCCCTAGGTCATACAGATATGGGGAGGGTTCCAGCAACTCCCTAGGTGATACAGGGCTATAGCTGGGTTGGGGATGTAACTGGAAGAAGTTGGCCAGGTGCACCCCTCAGTTCTGGCTTTGGAAATGATGGGAGAAGCTTCTGGTAGTCCACTGATATCTAATGCAAGCCTCTCCTGATTCTGGCAAACTGGAACAATAGCCATTCTTTCTGTAGCCAAATGCTCAGCTAGGACAAACCTCCAATTGTTATATATATATATCTTCCTGGCCTTTAGAACTGTGTAGGAACTCTTGAAACCCACTGATTTGCATTGAAGCCCAGTACTGAGCTGAGAGAGAACTGTGTATTTTCCTGCTGACATAAAGTTTTGGAAACAGTGGCTAAAGCCCCTTGGCTTTTAGATTTCCAGCAACTATAGTATCCTAGTATCTCTGAAGACTATTGTGGCCATTATAGATTCATGGCCCACCTGAGAGAAAGAACCCTTTGTTGCCAAAAGTCTGTATTGCGATTTTTTGTTGTGCCTCAAATGGAAATGCAATGTAGTAGAAAGTGGCACTTGTGCTTCGACAAAAATGATGTTTGTATAATGCAAATATGTGTTTCCAGTTAGGTCTAACACGAAGGCTAAAAACTTCAACAGAAAATGCTTAGGAGTTATGGAAATAGATTAATCAAAAGCTGAACCAGACTTAAATTCAGCAAGCATTTTTACTCTGGTTTATAGCATCAAGCTGAAGCAGGAAAAGAAAAAGAAAAAACTTTCATGGTTATTTTACACTGACAGTTCTGCAGACTGAATGCCTTAATCTACAGGCTCTCAGAGTTTGTGTATAGTCCTATGAATTAGCTGATGGTGTCTGTCCTAACAGTGAATTATTATTCCCCCCTTAGGAAAGATTTCCAACCCCATGTGTATGTGTGGTAGCACTCTTAAGAAACTGTTTTGTGATGCACGTTATTCACTTGGATAGCATAATTACACATTTTAGAAACACTGTATACCTTAACTTAAGAAATTTCGAAATGAAGGTCTGAATGTGCCAGGTAACAAAATGTAGGTCTGTTTGTGAAATATTTTGCTATTTGATTTAAGAAAAGCAATGTACTAATGTCTTTAATGACTGCTAGTTCCTGATCACAGCCGGAGGTTCCTAGGTATTTTAACTGTTCAGTAGAAAAGGCAGCCCCCACCCCAAAGTTATCTATCTGCCTTGCACTATTTCCCTGGAAGTCAAAAACCTAACATTTGAGCAAGCTTCCAGTTAGCCTTCTTCTGCCCTACATACTTCTTTGAAGCCCAGCAATCTTCTGAGGGCCCTGAACTAACATCTGTATACAACTAGAGTAAACGTGTTGAGAGTGATGTTAAAAACATTAAGAAGCAGGCTGACTTGTACCACAAGGTTAGCCTAGACGGTGCAGGTCTGCCCAGTGTATGGAGTTAGATTAGTTCTTGGCTCCCAGGTTGGTCATAGTTAAAAGAGATTCTGCTTGTAATATTAATTTTCTTTCTTATTGTCTTAGCCCAATGCAGAACCTTGGTCTGTATAAAGCTTCTGGTAACCCTTCTGAGACAAGCTGAATAACAAGCTGGGAAAAGTCAGCAGAAGCTTCCTCACTTACTTTGCTCTCTGTTGCCCATCCTTTGGCCTAACATTGGAGCATGGGAAGCTGCTGGCTCCTCTGTAGAATCATAGAGTTGGAAGAGACCACAAGGGCCATCCAGTTCAACCCCCTGCCAAGCAGGAAACACCAGGAAACACTGTAGTGCGATGGGTCAATCAAATGGAGATGCAGAAACACACCTGTTCTTCATCTCCATATTGAAGAGGAGGGAATATAGGGTGGCAATGACCAGGGCCAGAATAATCCTGGTCAGGCCCTAAAAGCAAGAGGAACTCCATTTTCTAAATCTCTCTGCCTCTGATAGAAAGTAAACCAGACAGCACTTTGCACACAGGCACAGCATGTATGCACATCTAATGCAAAGATCTAACCACACACAGCACTTCTAAGAAATTCTAGCATAAACCACAAGAGCAAGAGGATGTAGCCCACCGCAAATTATAAGTAGAGCACAACCACAATTGTGCCTGTAAAATTCCACATAGACACGTGTATGAAGGTACCAGGTACATAACGCCACCTAGTAGAGTTGGGCGGGTGACTTTGCATCTTGGGGTGCTCTCTCTTGATTGGTTGATGAAGTACTGCAGAAAGGCTGATCTTCACTCTGTCAAAAAGGTATAAAAGCACTCTGTGTATGCCCATGGGTTGGGCAGAATGAGAAACTCATTCTCACTGCCACCATTTATTGCAATAAATGTTTTAATAAATCTGTTTTATAATATGTACAACTGCCTGAGATTTCGTCTGGTCAATTTGGGAAGCCAATCATCCATATTACATTTCTGGTGTCCTTACAACTCTAGCAAGCTCAAGCACTTGAAGGATTAAAAGCCATTCACCAAATCCATTCTAACTGCCTAAAGTTAAGTGTACAAATAGTAGTAATACCAAACTTTATGTATAATTACATATAAAGACATTGCACTTTATTAGTTGACATCAAAGGGAAATAAATCTTACTATGGAGCTCATGCCTAGTAAATATTTCCCAGAGAAGCAATAAATGCCGTAGCTGCTTAAATCCCATTCTGCTTTATGATGGATGGGTGAATTGCCAACATAGGGAAATAATAATCATAATATTTTAAGAGGTTACTTCTTAGTAAGTGTGTTTATGACTGCAGCCTTAAAGATAAATTGTGTATGAATAGTGCATGTGTTTTACTGCCTTTTTGGATTGGGACCTATTTTATTTTTAACTGCTCAAGGGCTAATGATACCAGCTAATTTCCTCCCTACCAGTGTCTTTCATTCCTGCCAAATTCTGAGTGACATCCCATGATTGCTATTGATCTGTGCTCTCTGTGTTAACTATTAGCTGCTGGGTACTAATCAATCATTAATGCCTGTGAGAAGAGCTATCACATTTATCAGTGGACAGCAAACACACACACACACACACACACACACAGAGAGAGAGAGAGAGAGAGAGAGAGAGAGAGAGAGAGAGAGAGAGAGAGGGGCTGTGATCCTAAGGGATTGTGCATCCTTTTGAAAACTTCAGCATCTAAGTGGGCTTCAGATAATAGATCTCATTTATTTGCAAAAGGGTTACTACAACCAGACCCTTATGCCTGCCTACTTGGAAGTAGGCAGTGATTTAAAAGATACTTACTTCATATCAAGTGTGCTTAGGAGTTTGACTACACAGACCAGGCATATTCATGTTTACTCTGAAGTAAGTCCGGGTGGCGCTGTCTAAACCACTGAGGCTAGGGCTTGCCGACTGGAAGGTCGGCAGTTTGAATCCCCACAACGGGGTGAGCTCCCGTTGTTTGGTCCCAGCTCCTGCCAACCTAGCAGTTCGAAAGCACGTCAAAGTGCAAGTAGATAAATAGGTACCGCTACAGTGGGAAGGTAAATGGCATTTCCGTGCGCTACTCTGGTTCACCAGAAGCGGCTTTGTCATGCTGGCCAACCACAGAGTCGGTCATGACTGGACCTAATGGTCAGGGGTCCCTTTACCTTTAAGTCCCACATGTATTCAGTAAGCCTTACCTGCAGGTAAGTATATGTAGGATAGCACCCTTAGAATGCTTTAACATGAAACTGAAAACACCTGAGCTGCCTTAATTATTACAATTTGCATATACCAATAGAAGCTTGTATATAAGATGATTGTTTGGCTAGAACATGGTTTATGGAATAGGTGTGGCTCAGTGGCAGAGCATGTACTCTCCATGCAAAAGGTCCCTGGCAGCTCCAGGTAAGACTATTTTCTTAGTTGAAGAAAGGATTATGCTAAAGGAGACATTGAGATAAAACACAGGAAAGTTTTTGCTTGTTAAAATTTAACATGTAAGTGTAATAATGAACCTAGACCAGGAGCAACAAGTAGCATGTCCCTATAGCAGATGTGGAATGAGGAAATGGTACCTTATTTTGCCGGTGTGGTTTTGCACTGTTCTGGGGTATAAATGTTTGTGTGTGTGTGTTGTGTGTGTTACACAGGTAAATTGATAACTGAGCATTTCCAGGTTTGTCTGTGGGTGTTTTTTAAGGTATATGTGCATGGGTAACTAATACCTGTATATACCGTATATCCAGAATTGTAGTTGGGGTTTATGCAGTTCTATAAAAATAACCCTCCCCAAAAATCTTCCCAATTGGAAGAGGAATGGAGGGTAGTGAATTCATAACAGGGACAGCTCAATAAACCCCCAATGTGGTTACATCCCACCAAAGACCATCTACTACTCTGGACGGGAAAGATCAGGTCATGTATCTGGATGGAACACTTGTGCACATGTGTGGATGTCCCCACTTAAATTTGCGCACACAAAATGTGGATTCTCAGCAAAGTAACAACCTCATATGGGTGTGCTTTATGTTATCTCAGTTCTTAAAACAGTCCTGTAAGGTAGGGCAGTTTTGCAACCCCCATGTTTTTTTCTGTGAAGAGGTGAGGCTGAGAAATAGTGACCTGTCTAGGATAACTCTGTGACTTATAGCTAAGGTGAGATTTGAAGAGGGAACTTTCTGTTCATCATTTACTTTCCTGGTAACTATATTGGTTAGTTTTCTCTGCTTTATTAGTTTGAATCCACCTGAATAAATATTTTCTAATCTATTTTAACCCTAACCTGGATAGCTTAGTTGGTTAGAGCATGGTGCTGCTGATGCCAAGGTTGCAGATTTGCTCCCCATATGGGACAGCTGCATATTCCTTCATTGCAGGGTGTTGGACTACTAGATAATCCACAAGGTCCCTTCCAACTCTAGAATTCTAGAAGAACTATATGCCTGTTGATTTTTTGATGGGATACAGGAATGGCGTGTTCAGATCCTGTGATCTCTGTTTTGGGGATACCAGGCTCTAAAACCGGAGAAGCTGTGCAGAAGTTCTTACTTTGACCCCAATATTGTCTGTTAACAAGGTTTTTGAGTAGAAGCAATGGGGAAGTCTGCAGTCATTGTAATCTTTAAGAGCTGCAATTAGAGGCACTGCTAAGGCCTTAAAAGACATTGTGAACACCTGTGGTGCAAATGCTAATTTATCCACTAGAGATGCAAATATTAGGCTGGTTTTCAGAAGGAAAGCTTGCTGGTATGTTTACTATTTTATTGAGTTCAGTCATAAAGGCTGATGGCTTAACCATACTGGAGCTTTTTAAATGCTTTAAAATTCAGGGTGATTAGAAGAATCATTATGATAATCAGAGTATGAAAAAAGCCAGTATTTGCTATTATTATTCCCCAACTTCTCTCTTCCCCTCCCCAGGTTAAGGTTAATTTTGCTGTAGCACAAATTCACAAGAAAGTGGTGTCAGAGATTTGCAGGTAGCAGCTGCCTGCTTAGACTAGTATGCATTACAAGCATGCTTAGAAAATGGATGTGCCTAAAGTTTCACACCAGGTCACTGGAAAAGCTAATGATGGCAAATGGAAACAAAATACAAAAAAAAATATCCTTCCAGTAGCACCTTAGAGACCAACCAAGTTTGTCATTGGTATGAACTCATCTGAAGAAGTGTGCATGCACATGAAAGCTCATACCAATGACAAACTTAGTTGGTCTCTAAGGTGCTACTGGAAGGAATTTTTTATTTTTGTTTCGACTATGGCAGACCACGGCTACCTTCCTACCGATGACAAATGGAACAGCAGAAAATGAGCATCATTCCCAGGTAGCACTTTCTCTTGCCCTCCTGGTTCCTTGACAACCTTTCAATTTACCCCCACACAGTTGAAATTATGTGGCCTTACTCAAAAGTATGGCCCACTGATTTCTATGAAATATGCTGCTACGTGAATGTGCCTTGGAGAGAATAATTTTATTGAAAGTAGGAGAGTAGAGCAATCTGTGTTACTTGAGTGTTACCTCTTCCTGCTAACACACTTGCCATTTCCCCTTTTACCTTCACCTCAACAAGCCCTTACTCCTCAGGTGAGATGTGTGGCGGAAACAGTACTGTGTGTGTACCATGCAATCTGCCCGGCACTCTTAAACTAACTTTAGCTGCCCTCTGTGTGGTGGAGGATACTGCCCCAACACTCAGACCAATCTGGTTGGCTTTTATACTCATTTGCCTCAGGCAACAAAATGCCTCAGGCCAGCCCTGATCAAAACTTTATTGGGACTTGTTCATCATTTAGGAGGCTCTGCAGCCCTTGCCCCCATCCCCAAATCTGATCCAAGGGTTGGGGAAACCTTTGGGATAGCATTTGGAGCAGAGGAGGTGACATTGAGGGCTGCAAGAGAAAGGTGGAATTTGCAAAAACTGCCTCCTTCCATCCACGGCTCCCACCCAAATGAATCCTAGGAACTGTATTTTGTGAAGTGGGTTGGAATTGTAATTATGTGAGGGATAAACTACAGTTCCCAGGATTATTTGTGGAAGCAGATTGCTTTAAATCAGGCATCCCCAAACTGCGGCCCTCCAGATGTTTTGGCCTACAACTCCCATGATCCCTAGCTAACAGGACCAGTGGTTGGGGAAGATGGGAATTGTAGTCCAAAACATCTGGAGGGCCGAAGTTTGGGGATGCCTGCTTTAAATGTAGCTTGTTAAGAACAGAAAGCAGTTCAAAGATAGGGGAGACAGGTATTGGACCTTTACTTCTTCTCCTGCTGAATATGCTTTCTAACATTATTTCTTATTTTTGGTCTGTGTATTTGGTAACTTTCCACAACTACCGGTACCTGTTGGGGTGGAATATTTGATTGCAGCACCTTTTGAAGACGAACTGAATTTGTAACAATTTAGCTGAAATGCCTTTGAGAAACAACCTGCTTTATAGAATTTATATCCCAATCTATGAAATTTCTTTTTTCCTCTATTCTAAGAAACCCTCCTAGAGTGCGTTTGTGTCTCCTAAGTCTAGCTACAGCAGCACACTTGGTGCTGGGAGGAATGCACCCATATATCTTTTTTCAGCCTATAGTTTTCCACATTAAAAAATTATGCTCACAGCTATTGGAAAATGAGTGATTCCGAAATGTTGAGCTATGGGAGACACATCTAAGAAGATGGATTGGGTTGTCAGAATGCTGGCATATGTGCTATGTTTGGAGATTTCCTTTCCAGTGGGACGTACAAGTAGGACAGTAGTGAGGAAACTTTTCAGCCCAGGGGATGTATTCCATTCTGGGCAATACAAGGGCCACATACATATGGCAGATATGACCAGAGGCAAAAATGGACAGATCAACAAATAAGAAATTTACTTTTCTATTCAGACTAGCAAAAGGCATGATCAGCGTTCAAGGACACATTCTAGGCCAGCCATGCAAAAATACTCAAGGTGTGAAGAGGGGCAATGAGGGCTGTGGCCTGGTAAGAGTTGCAAGGGCCATATAGAGGGAGTTGAAGGGCAACCTTAGGGGCCTGGGCCTGAGGCAGGGCAGTGTGAAATGTGAGGTGCTGGCATGCCCAAACTGACATTGGCCTTGGGCTTAACTGCCTCATAATTATGACCGCTGGGTGTTTAAATGGCTATAGATCCTCTACAAGGAAACTCTGGGAACTACATTAATATGAAGCAGGAATGGAGATTTAGGATGGAATATTCCCATCCTTCTGCTGTTGAAGCAAACATTTTATCAACAGAGGATGCAAAAATGGAAAAGAATACTACTATCATGGGCTGGCAGGATGCAGAGGAGTGGTGGGAGACACCAGCTGGGGAACCCCCAAGTTGAACCCTCAGGGGAAGAAGGCTCAGAGCCAAGGGACTGGTGGTGGGACATTGATGAGTAGTGCTTGCTATGTGTGCAAGAGCTCTAATGGGGTAAATGACACCTGCTTAATGCCACAACCCTATTTTTGCTTACCTAGGAGCAAGACTCATTAAATTAAATGGGGCTTGCTTCTGAATAGACAAGGATATGATTGCGTGGCATCTCTTGTAAAACAGACCTTAGAACTCCCCCCCCCCACAATCACAGGTAGACTCATGGGTGGTGGGGTAGTCCTTGTGGCTGGTGTGAAAAGAGAACACACTCCGCAGATGGTCAAAGGCACTCTTGGGGCCCCACAGACCGAAGCTCCCTGATAACTTCCGAAAGGGCTGAAGTCCTGCGCAGTCTCTTCTCTTGCTGAGTGGGGGATGGAGAGAAAGAATGGCAGGCGCCGGCGCCGGCGCCCCCGCTCTGCTTAAATGCCTTTAGTTGGCAGGCAGGGCGAGGTCGGCGGCAGCCTCTCTGTGCATGGGTTTGTGTTTGAGGGAGACGGTAACAAGCGCGCGCGGGGAGCGCGCTCCCCCCCCGTCCCCCAAACGGCAGCGAATGCAGCACTCCCCCATCAGAGTCTTCTGCCGGACCGGGGAAAAGCGGGCGAGGAAAGGAAGCTGATCCACACGCGCGTACACCTTCGAGGCTAAGAGGACGGAACAATATGCCGCGCCGCGCGTGCACCTTACGCGGCTCTTCGCCTCAGCCATTCTCCACATCCCCTGCCCCCCCCCGTTGGTTGAAGCGGGCGGAGCTAGTCGCGCACTTGCGCCTAAGGTGACAGCTGAGGCGGCTGCGTTGTGAAAGGGGGCCTGGGTGCGCGCGCCTGAGGGAGGCACAGGGGGCGCGCACGCACAAACACACGCACGGCCTGGGCCTGAGTGAAAGGCAGCGAGCGGCAGTGGCCGCAGCGCGGATACGCACATTTACTGTCTCCTCTCTCTGGCACCGTCCACTCGGTCTCGGGGCCGAGAAGGCGCGCGAGCGCGCACATCCCCCAACACACAGACACGCGCGACCGAGCGTGGAGAAGGGGGAGGAAGAGGAGGCGGAGGCGGGTGGGGGAGGAGAAAGAGGAGGAGGAAGAGGAAGAAGAAGAGGCGCTCCCGGTGCCGAGGGAGAGTGCTAGGCGGCCGGGCTGGTTCCGCCGAGGCGGCCGCGGGCTGTTGGCGAGGCGGGGACGCCCCCTCCCCCCGCCTCCTGTTCCCCCCCAGTTCCCGGTACTGACCCTCACACCGGAGCCAATATTCCCGAAATTAAGAGATACGCTGCGGCGGCGGCGGCTGGAGCTGCGGGGCCCGGGGCAGCCGGGACCGGAGGGGACCGCAGCGAGGCCGCCGCCGCCGCCATGGAGGCGCTGGGACCAGGTGAGAGGGGGGGGGTGAGGCCTTCATGTATATGCATGCAAAGGGTGTGCAGGGTGTGTATGCGAGCGAGTGTGGTGGGAGGGGCCCAACGGCGGTCTTGAGGCCATGGGTGACGATGTGGGTCACGGTTGGGATGTGATGGAGGGAAGAGGGAAGGAGCCTTTGCCCTTGCATGCCTTGCTTGGGAGTGACATTGGCAGCGGGGGTTGCTCCACCTGGGGGAGGCTGCAGAGGTGGGGCTTGGAGTGTTGTTGGTTTTTCTTGAAGGGTGGGGCTGGGCCATAGGGCTTAAATGGATATATCTTCCAGCAGAAGCCTTGGGAGGAAGGAAAGGCTTGTGTTATAAGAATTTTAAGCTTAACCATTTGTTTATTTAGGTGTCCGCAGACAAACCATTCATTTAAAGCACACACACCCCTTCCAAATCACGGGAACTATTGTTTCCATAGAACTATAACTCCTAGCACCCTTAAGTGTAAGCCCCCAGGATTCTCTTGGGGATGTGCGTGCTTTTTTTATGTGGCCTAAGAGGCTGATAGTGGTAGCCCTGTTGCTTTTGTGCCTTGAGGGCTATTTGCACCCACATAGCATGTAATGTTTTAGGTAGATGCTTAAAAAAAGAGGTGGTGGCAGCTTGGGTGTATACCTGGAAACTAATGTGTGCAGTAAGCAGCCTTGCACCTCAGTGTGAACTCAGCCCTGCAGGGAAATTGGCTCTGACCAGGCTTGCTTTAAAAATGGGTAAGCCTATAGCATAGTAGTACCCTCTGCAGGCTAGCTATTAAAGTTCTGGGCCCTAATTTATCTTGTTTTAGGTGTGCATTCTAGTGTTCATTCTCCCTTACCAAGGGCTCTGGGTGGGTAATAATTTAAGTGGAATGGAGCAGTTACTTTTGGATGTCAGCCCAAACTGGGAAGTCTTAGCACCATACTGGTTGATGATTAGATGTAGGGCCTGAATGGCCCAGTTATGTTCTTGGCATCTTAATCCCAGGACTGTGATAAGAGTTGAGGTATGTATCAGTAGTACTGGTGAGGAACTTCACTCTTGAGCTGATGGAGCTCCTAATATATAAGAGATGTGCCTGGATTGGGCAACAGAAATAAGCGCTAGAAAGATAGCTAATATTCTTTGATAGTAGTGTAATGAATTGATATGAGAGGTGATAACATTAAGGTCTGGTTCATTTGGCCAGATGGAACTTGGAAGCATTGTGTTCATGAAGGGAACAACTGAGGTTAGCAATTGGTTGTGGTTTTTGGGGTGAAGTAGGGATTTCTGCCTCCTGTTACTATAGGTCTTTTGTTCAAGTGATGTTCTTTTAAAGTAGATTCTTAAGGCTTATTTTCCCCCAGCCAATCTTTGTCTAATTGTGTCCTTTTTAAAACTTACATTATCTAGTTGTCTGAACCATAAACCCACTGAGCAGGACCTGTCCTTTATGTGTATTTTGTACAGCACTGTGATTTTGTGGCATTTGATTGTTTTAGTTATCATTGATAAGCCTTGCTTCAGCTTCTGTAACTTGGAGTTCTGTTGTGGGTAATTGTTGTGGCGTCCTTCATCTGAAGTCTCATTTGCACCCCCACTCTGTTCTGGTAGATGCAAAACTGTACCAATGTTCTCTTTTATGTATCTCAAATGTTGAGGGCTAAAAGCTGGTAGAGGTACCTCAGGTTACAGACTCCGCTAACCCAGAAATAGTACCTTGGGTTAAGAACTTTGCTTCAGGGTGAGAACAGAAATCGCGTGGAGGCAGCGCAGCGGCAGTGGGAGGCCCCATTAGCTAAAGTGGTACCTCAGGTTAAGAACAGTTTCAGGTTAAGAACGGACCTCCAGAACAAATTAAGTTCTTAACCCGAGGTACCACTGTACTTAGTTAGATGAGTCACTGTTGTAGTGCATTTTATATTTTTATCCTACCTTTTGACTCATTAGGAGCCCCCAGAGCAGCTAACTATCCAATAGTGTACAGAAATATAATTGGATGCCGTGCTTTAGACCAATCCTCCCCATATTCTCCATTTGCAGCCTGCAGCTTCCTTGAGAGTCTTGTGTTGGGTACTCAGTGAATTCCCACCTGGAAGTGGTATGAGTTGCTGTTGCTTAGCATCATCATTTGATTTGATTGGGTGAGCTTTTGGGGTGGTGTGTATGTTTAGCCTAGGGTAGTTATGCATGGTTCTGCACTCTGCAGGGTTCTACTCTAATATCATTTTATATGATGCTGCTGGGTGAGGTCATTTGGAGATTTGAGGCATAGTGTCATTATATTTTTATTTCTCTTTTTCATTTGTATCAGATGCAGTGCATGATTGGCTAAAATCAAGTAATGAACTGGATATGAATTAATATGTTCAATTCTGACATGACAGATGCAGATGGTGGGTGATTTTATTAGAAAGGATCTAACGGACATTCCTCCTCTTGTTGGGTTCATACTCCCCATTAAGTAGATAGCTGTTTGGGAGTTACCCGAGGCCTGGCAGTGTTTTGGATGGCTGTGTAGAAGCTTGTGTTCTATAAGCTTTCACTGATATGTCCACTGTGCCCTTTTCTGAAGACTCGGGGACTTGGCCATAGTCATGCATGCTCTGTAACCTTTTAAATTGACTGTTGTAATGGGGTTTGCATGTACCTTTCCTTATGGACAGTCTGGACCAGCTGAAGGTTGGAAGTCCAATAGTGTACAGTATCTTTTGTCAGAGTTCTGAAAATGTGAGATGGTCATCGTTTGTGAGCCCTACAGGTTGCCTCTTGGTTATTGAGCTAAACTCCAGATACTGTACTGATTTTGACTTGCACAGCCTGAGTCTGCTCTGTGATACATTAAAGATCACTTTCTCCCGTATAGACTCCTCCCTACATAAACTGTGAGTCACCATAAACAAGAGAGTGCTTTCAGTGCTGCAATAATAAAGTATTTTCAGCAGTGGTGCCTGGATTGTGGCCCTCCATGTGCTTTGGAGCTGGGCCTTTTGTGTATCCAAATGACATGTTTGTTTCATTTGTGTTTTGTGTAAGGTTGAATTCTGATGTTACTGTTGTTCCATGTTGCTCTAAACCCATTTCGAAAGCAAATGTTTTTTTAATTGACTAGATTTTTAAAATGTGTGATGTCCATGTAAATCCCTTTGCTTTTGCAGCTACTTTGCAATACATTTACCTGTAAAAACAGAACTCTAATTTTTTCTTTGCAGTGGACAATTTTGCTAAGACTGTAAATTTGGCAACTTTTTGCCTTTTGACAAGTGAGTAAGTGAAACAATGGGATTATTTTTTTCTTAAAAGTGGCCTTAATAATTCATTGATAAGGGATCCAGTGTTGGTTGAGGTTTAGGTTGTTAGCTGATAGCCCCGGAAGTTGCCAGTTTTTTTATTGCAAAATGTGACCAAGTGTTGGTTTAGCAAGCTTAATGGAGCTGGTAAAGTCACATGCAGAGACTGCACCACTTCTCTGTTAACTTGTTATTTCACTTCCTTTGTCACTTTCAGCAAAGAGGAACACAAGTACAGTCAAACCTCGGTTTGCGACTGCCTCCATTTGCGACCACTTCGGTTTCCGATCACCGTGGACTCGGAAGTGTTTACATCCGGGTTCCGCAGCGCTCGGATGCACAGAAGCGATCTGTGCAGTGCACGCGTGCGCAGAAGCGCTCTATTGGCGCTTCGTGCACATGCAGAAGTGTGCCTTCAGCGAACCATCAATTCGGTGAGCGACCAGCTCCGCGGAATGGATTGCGGTCGCAAACCGAGGTACCACTGTAGGTTACTGAACTTCACAGGGAGGTTCCTCTCCAAAGAGCTTAGAGTGTTGGTGTCCTTGTGAGGAGTCTGTGAGGCAGGCAAAGTTCACATTTGGGGGATTCCTTGTGGAATGAGTATGGCTTAGAGAGAGTGATGACTTGACCAAGGCTACCCATTGACCTGAGCAAGGTTTCGAAAATGAGTTTCCCACATGCAAATCCTCTAGCATGCCTCAGTGGCTAAATATGTAGAAAGGCTGATTCACAAAAAGTCTCTTAAATGGTAAGTCTAACAAATTTTGCATTGTACTCATATTGCATTATGCACCCAAGTGGATTCACTTTTGATTTATGCTCATTATGAAAATTTAGATGACCCCTTGCCATTCAGGGTTAAGGGAGAAAGAAGCTGGTCATATACAGCACACAGTTAAAATATGTAATTTTCTTCCGCGTGATGTAGGGATGGCCACCAACTTTGATGTTTTTAAAAGAGGGTTAGACAAATCCATAGCAGATTAGGCTATCAGTGAATGCTAGTCATGATGCTTGTGTACTGTCTCCAGTGTTCCTCTGAATATCGGTAAGAGTTGCTGGAAATCTCAAGAAGTGCTGTTGCACTCAGGTCCTGCTTGCAGGCTTCCTGTAGGCATCTGGCTTGCCACTGAGAACATGATGCTGGACTAGATTGGCCTTTAGTTTGATCCAGCAGAACTCCTCTTAGCTATATGAAATGGCTTCTGCATTGTGAAGTGCCTTCAGATTTTCTGGGCATTTTGTCTTCTGTGTTGGTATGTTCCTGGAGGTGCAATATATTTTCTTATGTAGACAGATACTGTACTTAAATGTAAAATTACCAAAGCAAATATATGGGCAGAAGTTAAATTGGTTATAAATAAACTTTTTTCTTTGGAATATTGGTTTCTGAATTGCATGACATAGGTGTCAGATACCACATGAAAGATGATAATTTGTTGGCTCTAGAACGTTTGCATTTTAGCAAGCTCTGCTGTGATTATGCTTGCTTCTGTGAAGGATGGTGGCACCCTGCTTCAGTGGCAACCTGTTAGACGTGATCTTTCCTTTTCTCTCTCTCCTTGCCAGCAGTGACTTACCGTATTTATTACCTAGAGCAAGGAATGTGGGATTCCCACTACTTACAGTGATGTACTCAGGAGCTGAATTCCAGCTGAATTCTGAGTCTCCTTGATAAAGTTTTAGTCATAGATTAGTTTAACCTCTTCATTACTACAGCTCATAATAAAGAAATTCTTGGCTTGGTACTATTTAAAGAATTGGCATTGTGAATGCTTCATGGATATGATGACTCACCTTCTTAATCAAATTCACCTTGGGAAGAATTGTGAAAACAGTTGCTTTCTTTAACAGTATTTTATCTGTTTGTTTGATATTTATTAAATTTCTATGTCATCCAAAAAACTACATAATTCAGAGCAGGGTTCAAAATTAGCAGGGCGCCAGGGACATTTTGCACCTAAAGATTGTCCATTTGGGAGCACCTCCAAAAGTCTGGGTGCCATTTTTTGCACCTGTCTGACACTCAAGGATTACAAAAATGCATGTGCTTTAAAGCCACGAAGTATTTTAAGGAGTTTAACATAATAAAGAGTAGAGTGTTTTGAAGACTGAAGTATGGTACCAATATTTTTATTTTAAGCACCAAATTAAACATGTATTAACAGTTTCTGCTAAAATGTGATATTAACAATGTGTCACTTAAGTGAGTTGTGTATTAGCTCATGCTTATAAAAATAATAAATAAAAAGTGTTGCCGACTTCTCCCCAGTGGCGACTAGACATTCTGTTTTGGTGCCTGCAACCCAGGTCCCAGAAGCCATTTGGCTCCTAGCTTTTCCATCCCAGTTTCTAACACTGATTCAGAGTGCTAGTGACTACTTGTAAAGCCCTAAACTTCATGGGACCTGGTTACTGAAGGACCACATTCTGTCACACAAACTGGTCAAGGCCCATACGAAGTTAGGCAGGTGATGGTTGGGGGTGACTGCAGGGGATGGGAGAGCAAGTATGGATTGGCTAAAATGCCTGAAGGAGGGCTAATAAAATGCTAATATGCTGACCATACAGCCTACAGTGGGGGAAAATACACCCAGTGCTGTGCTGTGTGGCAGTAATTCATGGTAATCAGTTGAGTTTTGCTTACAAATATAAGTGGAGGTATATTTCTAGTCACTAGTCTCATGGTTTAATGCTATGCATTTTGGCCTTCTGGAGCTCCTGTTTGCCCAGTCTGTTTAATTTTTCTGGTACCAAAAAAAGTTAAAGAAGGATAGGTTCTGGTAGTAATTGGACTTTGATTTATTCTACATGCCCTAGAGCAGTGTTTCTCAACCGCTGTTCCGCGGCACACTAGTGTGCCGCGAGATGCTGGCTGGTGTGCGGCGACGAGAAGGGCGATTTGCATTGTCACGTGCCTGGCGGCCGCCAATACGCAACACTAACCCGCCGGAAAGTAAGCCTTTCCGGCGGGTTAGTGTTCTATATTGGCGGCCGCCAGGCACGTGACAATGCAAATCATCGCCGCACGTCGCGGCAAAATTTAGACAAACTAAACTAAAATTTAGACAAACTTAAAGAAGCTGGCTGGATGAGCTCAACATGAAACTTGCTGAGCAAAGGATTGTGCTGGCAGAGAAATCAGCGGCTTGTGAAGCCTTATTACAGGAGATTGCAACCAACACAGCAATTGGCAAGTGTTTCTTACAGTCATAATTATATAGTCAATATAGCGCGGCACAGAGTTAAATTTTTTAACTTTTTTAATGGTGGTGTGCCATTAAAGGTTGAGAAACACTGCCCTAGAGAGTGGTGCAGGATGCCCTTCCAAGTCATGGTCTATCTCTCAACCCCTGCTTTTTATCTGTAATGTTTGAGTAATAATGGCCTTTCAGGAGTTTTGTGAGAGATACAAAGAGAAAAAAAATACTTAAACAGAAGTGATGTATAAATTCAAACTACAGTGATAGCTCAGGTTACAAACACCTTGGGTTACAAACACTTCGGGTTACAAACTCCCCTAACCCGGAGGTTGTACCTCGGGTTAAGTACTTTACCTCAGGATGAGAACAGAAATTGCGCGGCCGCGGCACCGGGAAGCCCTATTAGCGAAAGCACGCCTCAGGTTAAGAGCGGTTTCAGGTTAAGAACAGACCTCCGGAACAAATTAAGTTCATAACCAGAGGTACCACTGTATTATTTCAGAAACTGAGGGAGTTTTTGAAAGTAATTCCATCTCATCAGCTCAAATGCTGAACCTACAAAAATTGTCAGCCCTGAAGGACACCAACATATTTTCTATGTACTGTAATTCTTTGAGCAAATCACTGATCTACAAAAGCTATGCTACTTCAGACTAAATAGCACATCTCCTGAGTATAAAAATAAAGTAAACTTTGATTGTCCTTGATTCATTATAGTCAAGAGATCTAATTTTTTGAAAGCAAAAAAGTTTAGCATTATGGACTCTTATGCTGACCAATGAGGGTTTTTAATGTAACTAGTTCTGTGAGGAGTTGAACTTTAAGCACTTTCCATAGAAGGAAAGGCTAAATCTTTGGGTATGCTGTTAGCTTGAGGTGGGCGGGGGATGTGTGCAATGGAAATGTTAATGTAGTGGAAAATATTTCAGAAAGTTTTCTGTTACTAGATTTTATATGACAAATATCATTGCTAAAAATACATTGTCCATAAAACCAATGTGTAATGGTAATGAATGTATACAATACTAGTCAAATTTTCTATTTCCCTCCATGACTATTCCTAGAGAGACTAATAATATAAAATGTTCAGCTATATATTAACAGATGTTAGTACCTTAATTTCCCCTCTTAATGTTTAAACTATGTTAAGGGAATTATATGCAATTTTGAGTTAAGTGTCATAAAGTGTTTACTAGCAGTCCAAAAAAAATTCCACATAAAGCTTTGGATTGGTTTGTATCTAGCACACTACTGCTTAAATGTAACACACCACTGCAAGTGGTTGGTGATAGTAAAACCCAAAACAGTTTGTGACCCAGGTAACTCGAAGACTGCCTCCTGCCACGTAAGGATGCCTGTGTAAGACAATGCACCAAGAGGCCCTTCTTGGTTTCCCACCACCATCAGAGCTGTGGCCTGGAGGTGACCAGAAATAGGGTCTTTCCAGTGGTGGCACAATTGTCCCTAGAGGACTTTGCCTGACAGTGACAAAATAAAGTACATCTTTGTACAACATGGAATTAACCTTTGAAATGTGTTACTTTATGTGGTTATGGTTAGTGGCTTTTAAAAAATAGACAAAATTGTGGAAGACAGGCCTTGCAATGGCTATTGAGTATCCAGGTTTGGATACAGTATTCCTCTGAATATTAGAGACAGATGCCAGGGAAGGTTGTTGCCTGATCTTCCCAGAGATGCCTCACTGGTTACTGTGGGAAAGAGAATGTTGGATCAGCTGGACCTTCTGATTTGTCTCAGCAGATTTGTTAGATTCACAATGCAAAATATTACTAGTTAGCATGGCCTATTAGCTATAAAACAAAAAGAAACAATGCTTAGGAATATATTGCACAGTCAAATGTGGAACACCAGGTACTTATTTTTTTTTTTTTGAAAATGTGTTGCTCAACATAACAAGATCCAGTTGTCTGAAAACCTCCCTTCCAGCAAAAATACTTTCCAGTTTCTTCAATATGATTAACCTGTAAGAGAAATATATTGTTGCTATGGTGCAATATACTTTTCATTTTGGAGCCTAGTGGGAATATAAATGATGCTACAAAGTGTATGTTATCTTAATTTAAAAGAAGTGATATCCATTCCCCACCCCACCCCACCCCTCAAGCGGAAACTAAGCATTGTGGTAGATTCAGGGTGACCACTGAAACTAGCAGTCTCATGTCACCTATTCCTTTCACCTCAGTTACATCCAGTAATAGACAATATATAGTGTAACATCACCATGCTACAAGTTTTTTAATAGTTTTTTTTTTTTACTATTGCACTTCATTGGCTGTCAGTTGCAGTTTGCAGATCACATACAGTCAGACCTCGGTTTGCGACCGCCTCCATTTGCATCCTCTTCGGTTTCCGACCACCGCGGACCTAGAAGTGTTTACATCTGGGTTCCGCGGTGCTCGGATGTGCAGAAGAGATCTGCGCACGCGCAGAAGCGTGCCTTCAGTGAGCGAAAGGATTGTGGTTGCAAACAGAGTTACCACTGTACTGACATCACATTATATTGTTACATGCCACCCCAATCTCCACTGAGTGGCTGCATGAGTTTCCAGGCATTGCAGGGGTGCTTACCTAGGATTAGTGTTTCAGGAATAAGGCACAACAGTCTATTGTGTCTTTATGATATATTGTTTGTTTATACATAGAGTTTTCAGTAGAGGAGCTCCGAGCAGCATCACCCCAAAATCTGCCAGCTTATTCCATAGTAGCAACAATAAGCCCATCACCATCCTTTCTCTGCTACTTACCTTGCACTGCAGGGCACAATCAAGGTTCTTGTCTGCTTCATGGATACATTACTCCAACCATAACCCCATAGCTTCTCCCCTAACCTAAGTTCTGGTCTCTTTTATAGCCCTCTGATGTGCTAAAGCTCACTACCTCAAAGAGAGTTGACTTTTCACACTTACTGACACATAGCCCTTTTGATGCTTTGAACTTCAAATGGTCTATCCCTGTGCACTTGGTCATCTCACAAGGAAATTACCGTAGTATTTTCTACTAACACTTGTTGACTGGCTTTACATGGCACAACAGAGTCTGCAAACAACATTTCCAGGCTGGTTACCTGAGAGACGTTTGTAGATGCCCAACTGTTTTGCCCAAGCCTGCATGGAATTCGGCCTCATCCTCAGTCTAATGAAGACCAACATCCTGGGTCAGGACGTCATCAGCATTGGTGACCACACACCTGAGGGTGTGTCTCCACCCCCATCATTCAGCCCGGACACTGAGGTCCAGCACCGAGGGCCTTCTGGTGGTTTCCTCACTGCAAGAAGTGAGGTTACAGGGAACCAGGCAGAGGGCCTTCTCGGTAGTGGCACCCGCCCTGTGGAATGCCCTCCCATTTGATGTCAAGGAAATAAACAGCTATCTGACTTTTAGGAGACATCTGAAGGCAGCCCTGTTTAGGGAAGCTTTTAATGTTTGAAGTTTTATTTTGTTTTTAGTCCTCAGTGGC